>NC_030677.2:18459289-18768218 GCF_000004195.4 Xenopus tropicalis | reverse complement strand
CATCTTGCCCTACTTTCTTTATCTTTCCTTACTGTCTCCATCTTGCCCTACTTTCTTTATCTTTCCCTACTGTCTCCATCTTGGTCTACTTTCTTTATCTTTCCCTACTGTCTCCATCTTGCTCTACTTTTTATCTTTCCTTACTGTCTTCATCTTGCTCTACTTTCTTTATCTTTCCCTACTGTCTCCATCTTGCTCTACTTTCTTTATCTTTCCTTACTGTCTCAATCTTGCTCTACTTTCTTTATCTGTCCCTACTGTCTCCATCTTGCTCTACTTTCTTTATCTTTCCCTACTGACTCCATCTTGCCCTACTGTCTCAATCTTGCTCTTCTTTCTTCTTCTTTCCCTACTGACTCCATCTTGTCCTACTGTCTCCATCTTGCTCTACTTTCTTCATCTTTCCTTACTGTCTCCATCTTGCCCTACTTTCTTTATCTTTCCTTACTGTCTCCATCTTGCCCTACTTTCTTTATCTTTCCTTACTGTCTCCATCTTGCTCTACTTTCTTCATCTTTCCTTACTGTCTCCATCTTGCCCTACTTTCTTTATCTTTCCTTACTGTCTCCATCTTGCCCTACTTTCTTTATCTTTCCTTACTGTCTCCATCTTGCCCAACTTTCTTTATCTTTCCTTACTGTCTCCATCTTGCTCTACTTTCTTCATCTTTCCTTACTGTCTCCATCATTCCCTACTGTCTCCATCTTGCTCTACTTTCTTCATCTTTCCTTACTGTCTCCATCTTGCTCTACTTTCTTCATCTTTCCTTACCGTCTCCATCATTCCCTACTGTCTCCATCTTGCCATACTTTCTTTATCATTCCTTACTGTCTCCATCTTGCCCTACTTTCTTTATCTTTCCTTACTGTCTCCATCTTGCTCTACATTCTTCATCTTTCCTTACTGTCTCCATCATTCCCTACTGTCTCCATCTTGCTCTACTTTCTTCATCTTTCCTTACTGTCTCCATCTTGCTCTACTTTCTTCATCTTTCCTTACTGTCTCCATCATTCCCTACTGTCACCATCTTGCCCTACTTTCTTTATCTTTCCCTACTGTCTCCATCTTGCTCTACTTTCTCCATCTTTCCTTACTGTCTCCATCTTGCCCTACTTTCTTTATCATTCCTTACTGTCTCCATCTTGCCCTACTTTCTTTATCTTTCCTTACTGTCTCCATCTTGCCCTACTTTCTTTATCTTTCCTTACTGTCTCCATCTTGCTCTACTTTCTTTATCTTTCCCTACTGTCTTCATCTTGCTCTACTTTTTATCTTTCCTTACTGTCTTCATCTTGCTCTACTTTCTTTATCTTTCCCTACTGTCTCCATCTTGCTCTACTTTCTTTATCTTTCCCTACTGTCTCCATCTTGCTCTACTTTCTTTATCTGTCCCTACTGTCTCCATCTTGCTCTACTTTCTTTATCTTTCCCTACTGACTCCATCTTGCCCTACTGTCTCAATCTTGCTCTTCTTTCTTCTTCTTTCCCTACTGACTCCATCTTGTCCTACTGTCTCCATGTTGCTCTACTTTCTTCATCTTTCCCTACTGACTCCATCTTGCCCTACTGTCTCAATCTTGCACTGTTGCCTTACAGCCACCATCTTGTTTTACCATAACCATCTTACTCTTCTGTCACAATCTTACTCTACTGTTGCCATCATGCCCTACTGCATGCCATTGCAGTCACCATCATGCTATACTGCCACCATCTTACTCTGCTGTTCATATCTTCCAAAGTCTCCTTGCCCTACTGTTACTATTTTGCTGTACTGATACCATTTTGCTTAGTTGTCACCATCTTGCCTTAACAACCACCATCTTGTTTTACGGTCAACATCATGCCCTACTATTGCTATCTTGCCCTGCCCTTTCCATCTTTCTTTACTGTCACCATCTTGCCCTACTGTTCATATCATGCTTAATCCTGAGGTTACTTTTCTAAGGCACCCCTCTCCAAGTGTGATAATACAACTCCCAAAAAGTGCCATCCCCCTGTACCTGCCAGCCAACTGCAGGGCTGCATGCATGGGAGCTGTGTGTACTCAGTATTTCTCTTTATAAAGAATATTCCCTTCCGGCTGATGAGAGGGGACCCCCCCATGTACAGTAGGGATGTACAGTATGTGCCTTTATTTATATGTCTCCATAAATACACACTGCGCACCCAGGGTACATACGCCGGACTTGCAAATAAAATAGTACCCTTTCCTGGGATGTTTTTTTTCTCCTTTTATTTGAAAGAACATGATTGATCCCCCCAAATGTAATGGCACCAATGTTTTTTTGAATTAACCCATAATATGCGCCTCACCATTTCATAGAGAGAGAGCTCTCAGCTGACACGCCGTGCTGCATTACCAGGACATTCCCTCAGGCAGCAGTGGGGGCTGATTAGATGTAATTTGGTGCATTCCGTGCTACATTTCTAGTAAGATACAATACATGGCATACACAATACCCCAAACTACACAATGTGCCATTGCCCTATAGAAAGAGCAGATGTTTCACATAAGAAATAAAAGATAAATAAAGTTACCACCTTATACTGTCACCATCTTGCTCTGCTGTCTCATGTTGCTCTACTGTTACCATCTTACCCTACTGCCACCATTTTGCACAGTTGTCACTATCTTACCTTATAGCCACTATCTTGTTCTACTGTCACCATCATGCCCTGCTGCCTCCCCTTTGCTCTACAGCCATCATCTTGTCATACTGCCATTATCTTTCTCTGCTGTCACCATCTTGCCCTACTGTTCATATCTTCTTTTACTATCTCCATCTTGCCCTATTATCACCATGTTGCCCTACTGTCACATCTTGCCCTACTGTCTCCATCTTCCTCTACTGTCACCATCCTGCCCTACTGTCACCATCCTGCCCTACTGTCACCATCCTGCCCTACTGTCACCATCCTGCCCTACTGTCACCATCCTGCCCTACTCTCTCCATCTTGCCCTACTGTCTCCACCTTGCCCTACTGTCTCCATCTTGCCCTACTGTCTCCATCTTGCCCTACTGTCTCCATCTTGCCCTACTGTCTCCACCTTGCCCTACTGTCTCCATCTTGCCCTACTGTCTCCACCTTGTCCTACTGTCACCATCCTGCCCTACTGTCACCATCCTGCCCTACTGTCACCATCCTGCCCTACTGTCTCCATCTTGCCCTACTGTCTCCACCTTGCCCTACTGTCTCCATCTTGCCCTACTGTCTCCACCTTGCCCTACTGTCTCCATCTTGCCCTACTATCACCATCTTGCTCAACTGTCAACACCTTGCCTCACAGCCACCATCTTGTTTTACTGTAACCATTTTTTCTCTACTGTCTCAGTCTTCCTCTACTGCTGTTTTGCCTGACTGACACTTGTTCTACTATCACCATCTTGCCCTACTGTCTTCATCATGCCCTACTGTCTCCATCTTGTCCTACTGTCTTCATCATGCCCTACTGTCTCTATCTTGTCCTACTGTCACATCTTTCCCTTCTGTCACATCTTGCCCTACTGTCTCCATCTTGCCCCACTGTCTCCATCTTGCCCCACTGTCTCCATCATGCCCTACTGTCTCCATCTTGCCCCACTGTCTCCATCTTGTCCTACTGTCACGTCTTTCACTACTGTCACATCTTTCCCTACTGTCACAATTTGCTCTACTGTCGCATCTTGCTGTACTGTCTCCATCATGCCCTATTGTCACCATATTGTCCTGTTATAACCATCATGCCCTATAGAAATGTTATCCCCCACTCTTCATTCCTTCTCTGGATACCATAAATACCTCTTGGGCTCATTTATAAACACTGGTCAAACATACACCTGGGCAGTAACCCATAGCAACCAGTCAATGATTAGTGTATTTCAGCCAGCTGCAGGTAGAACAATGAGAGCAAACACCCCGCTGCTTGCCATGGCTTAGTGCCCAGGTGCAGATTCTCCCACTGTCTATAAATGAGCCCCACTTGTGGAAGAGACCAAGCATGTGATTCACACAACAGCCCCACGTTTTATTGTAATTGAATGCACATGAGCGGGGGAACCCGACTTACTGTTTGTGGAACTGCTCCGGCTCCATATATATTGTTCAAAGGAATCTCTGCCGGCGATAAGGTTTCTCCTGCTCTGTTATATCTGGGAAACAGATATGTTTTCACAGCTCGCGACATTTATTTTTAATGCTCTCCTTTATTAAGGGGAGAGAGTTCTGCAAGGCCCTGACACTATAGAATTACACAGAGTGAGTCAATTTATTTATTTTCTTTTGTGCCTTTTTGCTAGATACACAAATACAGCCCATCTGCTGCACTGGGGCACATTCTCCTAGGCGGCCCCTCCGTGGGCTCGTGACTGGGGATGAGCAAGGGATGAGGCTATGGGACATGGGGAGAAGCTGAACTAGAATCAGGGAATGTTACAGGTAATGATTGGACGTGATCATGTTCATATTCACTGCAGGGAAAAAGTCTGACTGAAGTATGAAAAAACATTAGAATATTAAGTAAATATATGTGATACTGCCCCCTAGTGGACAAATTAGTTTTTTGTGCATTTAAATCACTGCTGAATGAAGAATTACTAATCTCTGGAAGTTTAACTGATTCAGGGTCGGACTGGGGTGTTTGGGGCCCTCCTTACATAAACAAGGGCCCTCCTCCTGGCGTCTGCCTGACCCCCCCTCCCCTGCGTGCCATGTACCGTGTATCTCCATTCCATTCTCCTTTACTTTGTGGCTGTGATCAGGGGACAGGAAAAAGGGGACAGTCTGGGCGGAGGAGCGGGTCTGGGTTGGCTCGGCCCAACAGGTTCTTTCCCCGGCCCAGTCTGAGGGGTAATTATATCTTAGTTGGTACAGGTACAGGTACTGTTTTATTATTACAGAGAAAAGGGAATCATTTAACCATTAAATAAACCCAATAGGGCTGTTCTGCCCCAATAAGGGGTAATTATATCTTAGTTGGGATCAAGTACAGGTACTGTTATATTATTACAGAGAAAAGGGAATCATTTAACCATTAAATAAACCCAATAGGGCTGTTCTGCCCCCAATAAGAGGTAATTATATCTTAGTTGGGATCAAGTACAGGTACTGTTTTATTATTACAGAGAAAAGGGAATCATTTAACCATTAAATAAACCCAATAGGGCTGTTCTGCCCCCAATAAGGGGTAATTATATCTTAGTTGGGATCAAGTACATGTACTGTTTTATTATTACAGAGAAAAGGGAATCATTTAACCATTAAATAAACCCAATAGGGCTGTTCTGCCCCAATAAGGGGTAATTATATCTTAGTTGGGATCAAGTACAGGTACTGTTTTATTATTACAGAGAAAAGGGAATCATTTAACCATTAAATAAACCCAATAGGACTGTTCTGCCCCCAATAAGGGGTAATTATATCTTAGTTGGGATCAAGTACAGGTACTGTTTTATTATTACAGAGAAAAGGGAATCATTTAACCATTAAATAAACCCAATAGGGCTGTTCTGCCCCCAATAAGGGGTAATTATATCTTAGTTGGGATCAAGTACAGGTACTGTTTTATTATTACAGAGAAAAGGGAATCATTTAACCATGAAATAAACCCAATAGGACTGTTCTGCCCCCAATAAGGGGTAATTATATCTTAGTTGGGATCAAGTACAGGTACTGTTTTATTATTACAGAGAAAAGGGAATCATTTAACCATTAAATAAACCCAATAGGGCTGTTCTGCCCCCAATAAGGGGTAATTATATCTTAGTTGGGATCAAGTACAGGTACTGTTTTATTATTACAGAGAAAAGGGAATCATTTAACCATGAAATAAACCCAATAGGACTGTTCTGCCCCCAATAAGGGGTAATTATATCTTAGTTGGGATCAAGTACAGGTACTGTTTTATTATTACAGAGAAAAAGGAATCATTTAACCATTAAATAAACCCAATAGGGCTGATCTGCCCCAATAAGGGGTAATTATATCTTAGTTGGGATCAAGTACAGATACTGTTTTATTACTACAGAGAAAAAGTAAATATTTTTATTTAATTTCAATTATTTTAAACTTGAGTCTATGGTAGATGGCCAAACCTATACCTGTAGTACTATCCACCCAAAGCTAGCCCAATTCCCCCTTTGGTGCTCACTGCTAATGGAGTGCTTATTAACCTTGTCAATTCAGCATGTTGCAGGGGTTAATCTTTTACTCTTCCCTTTGTTTTTCTAATCCCATCCGTTTAGACTGTGAGCACTGAAAGCCAGGGGCCTCATTGCCTACACTCATATCCTGCCCTTATGCTGTCCTACCTAGACTACTGCAACCTTCTACTGACCAACCTCATGGACTCCCACCTGTCCCCTTTTCAGTCAGACCCCTGGCTCTAACCTGAGAGGATTTCCTGCAAAAAAAAATCTTGATCATAACTCCCACAACTTTTTTGGTGTCTAGCCCCCCCCCCCCTTCCATACAGTGTTAATAAGCTGGGCTATTTGGTGCTTCAGTTTCAGCATTCAGGCAGAAGCAGAGAATTGCATAAGGCCATACAGCAAGTGGTACGGACAGGCTCTGGCCATATGGTATAACTTAACATGCAATCTTCATTGATCTAAGGCAGGCGTTCCTGCAGCACAGAAAATGTCTAAATCCCTTAAGTTATACATCCTCATTTTGCTTATTTAGTGTAACCATGTGAAGCTGCTGAATCACATCTAATGAAAATATTTTCCCTGGCCAAAATGGAAGTTATTACTCTGTGAACTGCAAATATGTCAGACCTGCCTCAGGGTGGCACTGCCCATGCAGCACCCATGGGACTCGGGGGACAGGGTGTCTATCCCTACATTTACATTCAGGCCGGCTGGTACAACTTGGATTTCTCTGTCTGCCCATGATGTCATTTGGACCATTTTCCATGTGCGAGTATCGGGTAACGGCTGCTTTTCTGCCCTGGCACGGCGACAAGGATTTTGATCCCGCCATTGAAGTTGAAGAGGCTACAATTGGCCATGTAATGCCTGCATGCTCGGGAACATTTGGAGACTTGGCAAACTGTAAGACAAAGCAAAGCCATTTTGTGCACGCCTGTCCAACGACGGCTGTTATTGGTCAAGTGCAGTTCCCTGATTGCATGGAAAGTACTAGCAAATGGGTCTCTGTGGCACTTTATACCAGAACCCCACACATTGGGGTATTAATGATCTCAAGGTGTGGAACAAGAGGCAGATAGCAGCACACACACATGCCTAATAAAACGCGCACCTAATTACACCCGACTATTTACCCCAAGTATCAATATGCTGGTTGTGCCTCTTTTGCAGAATAGGGCAAAACTCAAGGGTTTTCTTTGTGTGTTGCACTAATAGGTGGTCCCACCTACATGTGTGGCCCTTAGTTCCTTTCTAAGCCTAACTCTAACTGTGTTTTCAGGTACCATGCCACCCAGAGATCTGCTACATTGTCAATAGGACTGTTCTTAAGGTCTCCATACACGGGCCAATTGTAGCTGCCAATTTCGGTCCCTTTGACCATTGCAAACACCCACCCGTAGCTGGGGGATATCGGGAGAAGATTCGCTCATTTGGCGACCTTTAGCCAATGGGCAGGGTACGAACTGTACCTTGGACAACTCCCCCAGCAGTGGTGGCAAATAGCCATGTGAAGAAGATAAAGAATGTTTTTTTTCAGCCCCCAAAATGTGCTGAAACGTCACCCCTGGCTTATACTCGAGTCAGGTGCCATGGGTCCCTCCAGACTAGCACCCTTTGTCATTTGTGTGCAAATTAGGCCACCCGCAGCCAGACCCTCCAGTGCCCTGGCCCGCTCCCAGTCACAAAACGTATTTCTCCTTATGTGTCCTCCGAAACAAGGTTTGCTGCCAGTTTGGCAATGCGCAATGAGTGTGAGGACGTCACTCACGTGGCTTTGGCATCCTTGGTGCTGGAAACATAGGTGCTGGCTAGTGATGAGCCAATCTGTTCCGTTTCGCTTCGCCGAAAAATTCGCGAATCTTTCAAAAGATCTGCGAAACGGTGTAAAATTCGCGAAACTGCAAAAATGTTGTGCGGCAAAAAAAATTGTCGCCCGCAGCTATTATTTTGTCGTGCGGCTATTAGTTTGTCGCGCGGCTATTATTTTGTCACACAGCTATTCTGTTGACACCGGCGACTATTCTTTTTTGACGCCGTCGAAAATTTTTGGACGCGCGGTGAATTTTTCTGCGAAACAATCCGCCAATGGCGAAATGCAGAAATTCGCCGCGAATCCATGCCTGGCGAAACATTTCGCCCATCACTAGTGCTGGCGCGTAAGGGAGGGAGTGGCTGCCTTCCTTCTAGTACTGCCTTCTACATTACCAATTGCTGCAGGCAGGGCAGGGCCTTCCGATCTGAAGTCTGCTGGTGGATCTTCTAGACTAGTTCGGAAAAGTGGATCTTCTTGCTTTGGTGATTTAACCTAACGTGCTGCAGCAAACTTTGGGGGTGGGGGGGATTCAGTATGCCAAAATGTCCATGGCCCAAGGCCACCTTCTTTACCAGGCAGCTTCTTTAATTTAATTTTATTTTGCCCCTTTAGTTGCTCCCACATATACATCCTTCTATAGACTTTGGCTGCAACTTTTTCACCTCCAGTTGTTTCATCTACCATCCTCACCTGTCCCATTCTGCACTAGACATTGCACTTTATATTCTATATAAACTATATATATAGTTTTAAAGGAGTCTAACTCTTTAGGGCTGATTCACTAAAGTGCGTAAAACGAGCGCTATTTATAGCATGCGGTAAAAATTTTATCGCTTCTTATTTTTTGCGACTTGATGCACGATTCACTATAGGATACGTGCATTAATTAAGACGCGATGTTGTTTGCATCATTTAAGTCGCGGTCATGCGTTATTTAGCACATGCGATATGCGTCTTAACGCATGCAATAATACTTAAATTGCGTCAATTTTAATGCAAAAAAGCATGCGATAACGCTTATCACACTTTAGTGTATCAACCCTTTTGTGTTTTAGCTTGGTTGCTGATTGAGCTGAAGGGGGTATTACTCTTAAGGCCGTGGCAGACGGGGAGATTAGTCACCCATGACAAATCTCCCTTGTCGCGGGCGACTAATCTCCCCAAAATGCCATCCTACCGGCTAGAATGTAAATCGCCGGTGGGATCGAAGTTTCCTCTCAAGGCAACGTGGATGGCATTTCGGGGAGATTAGTCGCCCACGACAAGGGAGATTTGTCGCGGGCAACTAATCTCCTCATCTGCCACAGCCCTTAAGGTCTCATTGTTGATACCATGTTGTTTTTGTTGACCCTCTTCTCCACTTACAGAGCTAATTTACTGTATTTCTTTGGAATAAATATGTATAAACATATACCCCACTGATGCCTCAATGAATGTATTTTTATTGTTATTTATTTTGATTATTGAAACTTAGCATTAGCTGCTGCATTTCCCACCCTAGGCTTATACTCGAGTCAATAAGTTTTTCCAGTTTTCTTAGGTAAAATTAGGTACCTCGGCTTATATTCGGATCGGCTTATACTCGAGTATATACGGTACTTATTCTTAACTTTCCATTTTCCTGTTTTCTTGACATCTCTGAATTGATTCTAGAAAAGCCTGACATCTATCTACTCGCTTTAACCTTTACTATAGACCCCTTGGCCTTGGCCAGGTCACGATGAAGATGTAATATGCGAGTTTCAATTCAATCCATGGCTGGGACTGATCAAAATGATTATAAAATTGTAGATTTATTATAAAAAGAATGAAAGCTTTTATGGGAATAGCAGATAGGGTAGGGCATTTTGTTGGCCATGTAGTTCAGTGCATTTATATTGTTATATCCCAAGAGCAATTCCAGTTCAGCTGGCAGTGACCCATCCCACCCCACAGGCCAGAAGGGAAGCCATTGTGCTTAATGGTACTTAAAATTCGAGCGCTGCCTTTCTGACAGTGGAGCAGAGACCTCTCGGGCATCTCCAGTTCTGAGACTGAGGAGACAGACAAACGTTGTTAGGTTGGACAATAGGCGCAGAACAGAGAGACCAGACACGGAGGAATCTGTTTCATGCGATATGCTGACCTGCTTTCACTCTCAACCTGTTTGAATTGATGGATCTTTCATTCCAGGCGAAATCCATTCTTCCATCACAATCGGACCATCCATTTTCCGCACAATATCTATGAAGGTTTGAATACTAATGTGGGGCATTAAAGTCTAATACAATCTGCTTCATTCACTGCCTATTGTGGCTTTTCGAGGGCTTTGTTGGTATTTGAAACACTTGTGCTATTGTTCCTTATTTGTCCTTGTCATGGTGCCCACAAGCCATCAGTTCCCCCGGGGTAGAGCAAAGGCCAAGGTGTTTGTGACCACACAAGGCTTTAATGTGCACAGATTCCTGACAGTTTGACGGAATCCATTCTGGAAACAATGCCTACTTACCTCTGTTGATAGGTTATTGGCACTGAAGGCAACGCTCACTCAAAATAATATCAGCATTGGATGAATTGACTGGATGAATTAAAATATATTTTGCTATGACTGGGGCTACAGCAAACCCTGTAATGAGCATAAAGTCCCAAAACATACAGGTAGGCTAACTGCCACCGGATGACTCACCCAAGTGCATGATAGGGACCTTTAACTGGAAGTTCCACTGGGGAAAGGACTGATGGAAATGATGAACAACCTCTGTAAAGGGCTGTATAATAAGCTGTTGCTCCTAGTGTAGATTGTAAGCTCTTTTGGGCAGGGCCCTCCTCACCTCTTGTATCGGTTATTGATTGCTTTATATGTTACTCTGTATGTCCAATGTATGTAACCCACTTATTGTACAGCGCTGCGGGATATGTTGGCGCTTTATAAATAAATGTTAATAATAATAATAATAACTCTGAGTATCACTCATGTATTATAAGGGATAATGTACCCCCTGCTGTAAATGATAAGGATATTAGCAGTCACTGAGGGGTTCTGTGCCCATATAAAGGCACAAGGCTGCAGGCTGAGTTATACAGGGAACTCTGAGTATCACTCATGTATTATAAGGGATAATGTACCCCCTGCTGTAAATGATAAGGATATTAGCAGTCACTGAGGGGTTCTGTGCCCATATAAAGGCACAAGGCTGCAGGCTGAGTTATACAGGGAACTCTGAGTATCACTCATGTATTATAAGGGATAATGTACCCCCTACTGTAAATGATAAGGATATTAGCAGTCACTGAGGGGTTCTGTGCCCATATAAAGGCACAAGGCTGCAGGCTGAGTTATACAGGGAACTCTGAGTATCACTCATGTATTATAAGGGATAATGTACCCCCTACTGTAAATGATAAGGATATTAGCAGTCACTGAGGGGTTCTGTGCCCATATAAAGGCACAAGGCTGCAGGCTGAGTTATACAGGGAACTCTGAGTATCACTCATGTATTATAAGGGATAATGTACCCCCTACTGTAAATGATAAGGATATTAGCAGTCACTGAGGGGTTCTGTGCCCATATAAAGGCACAAGGCTGCAGGCTGAGTTATACAGGGAACTCTGAGTATCACTCATGTATTATAAGGGATAATGTGCCCCCTACTGTAAATGATAAGGATATTAGCAGTCACTGAGGGTTCTGTGCCCATATAAAGGCACAAGGCTACAGGCTGAGTTATACAGGGAACTCTGAGTATCACTCATGTATTATAAGGGATAATGTACCCCCTACTGTAAATGATAAGGATATTAGCAGTCACTGAGGGTTCTGTGCCCATATAAAGGCACAAGGCTACAGGCTGAGTTATACAGGGAACTCTCACACCTTGTGCCTCAACCCTTTCTCCTTGTAGATTGTAAGCTCTTTTGGGCAGGGCTCTCTTCACCTCTTGTATCGGTTATTGATTGCTTTATAGGTTACTCTGTATGTCCAATGTATGTAACCCACTTATTGTACAGCGCTGCGGCATATGTTGGCGCTTTATAAATAAATGTTAATAATAATAATGCGTGGGCTGAAAATCCATGGGACTCACGGGTTGGTGGGTTTGGGCCGACATCTACACATCAGAAGCGGGTAATGGTCGGGTTTGGGCCAAACTCTTCTGCCACCTTCCCTGCCCACGCCCTAACTGAGCCAGCTATGGCAGCATCTATTTATAGGCATGCGTGCCCAGCTCCGCCCCCCCAGTGATGTCAGAGATGGGGCAGGTATGGGTCTATAAGTAGATGTGGCCCTGTGGGTTGGGTGTGGGTTGGGAGAGGCAGGTTAAGGGCCGCGCGCAGGTCTGTTTATCGACCCACGCTTCATTAGTTACTCCTTAAATAGAGCATCATTGGGCATCCATTCAGATAGATTGAACAGGTAGGCATGATGGTTGCTCCAAGCACATTGACTGTTTTCTTCAGTACATTTTTGCCAGACAGAAATGAAATGATCGACTGTGGAAATTCCTGAAAACTCCTCAGTCCTGACTATAGAAAATATGGCTGACTTATATTTCTTGGCAACTCAATGGAGATGTTTAGGCCATCAAAGAGATCTGGAAACCTAGAAAAAACGCAGGCATTTGAGCTATGCTGACATGCCCATCTATGCATTTACAGTATAAGTAATTCTATAGGATGGAAAACTATTTCTGAGCAGCAGATGGCTGGCAGCTCCATAACGCCGTAGCTACGCTCACATTTTTGGGAAAACATATGCAGTATTGGTACCGGCAACGCTCAGGTTCTGCCGAGCCCCAGTTGTCAGGGCCTTCCTTTATCATCAGTGTTCTAGAATGTCCACCTGTGATCCCTGGCAGGCTAACAAAGTGAAATGTAATCTTTACATGTGTGTGCTAATTGATATGAAGGCAGATGCAATCAGGAAATACATGATCTAATGTTATCTGACCAACTGCAGCCTCTCTGGGAAAATACAGCAGTGACTGTGGGGTCCAAGCCCCCGTTTTGTGCTCCAACACTGCCTCAACACAACCCCTTTTTACAATTGTCATTGTGCTGACTCATAATCTAAGCTTATTGGTCTCTAGGAAAACCTAGCAGAGTGAATTAATAGGCCTTCAAGTTGCCTCTTCCATCCAGTGCTTTGGGACCCCTAGTGCAACCAGCCCCGTGGAATAGTTAACTTTATTTAACTGGAACAAGCAGTTAAGGTCCCCATACACGGGCCGATTCTAGCTGCCAATATAGGTCCCTTAGACTGATTCGGCAGCTAATCAGCCCGTGTATGGGGACTACCGACGGGCTTGCCCGACCAATATCTGGCCTGAAATTGGGCAGATATCGATCAGGCAGGTTAAAAAATCTAGTCGGATCGGGGACCGCATTGGCTCGTTGCCATCGTGATTATTCAATCATTTGACCCCAGGGCCAAATTAGCCTGGAATATGCCTGGATTCTCCCGATATCGCCTGCCCGTAGGTGGGGGATATCGGGAGAAGATCCGCTCGCTTGGCGACATCGCCAAGAGAGCGGATCTGAAGGTGTATGGGCACCTTTAGATGTGTTGTTTACAGATCTAAAGGCAGCCTGACAAGGTACTCTCTACTCCCAATGGGCCCCTGGGTTAAATGGAGAATGTGAGGGACCACACACAATATGGCTACCTTTGTATTTTTATGAACGTTTATTTGCAATGGGGCACAAAGGATCAGAACAGCAGGAAGTGAATGTGAGCGATGGCTCCTCTGCACTCCATGATGCACCGTAAACTGGCAGACATTGGGCATCAGCAGATGAAATGATCTAACCAGCCCAGTTCTGCAACTGGATCACTGAGGCACCATACACATACGAAATGTTGTTTTGTAGGATATGATTGGTATGTGAATGACTAGCTTTAGTCTGATCCATAGCAGGTTAAACTTAGTAGGCTTAGGTGGCATTTTGCTATTATGCTGAAGGCAGCAGACGTGGATCAAATGGGAGAGTTTATTATAAGTTGGTCATGTTAACTCCGGGACGCCAGAGCAACTGCTGACAAGTCTTCCAAAACACCTTCTTTACCTCAACTTTATTTATAAAAACCCTAAAGGTCCCCATACACGGGCCGATTCTAGCTGCCGATATGGGTCCCTTAGACTGATTTGGCAGCTAATCGGCCCGTGTAGGGGCACTAGCGATGGGCCTGCCCGACCGATATCTGGCCTGAAATTGGGCAGATCTCGATCGGGCAGGTTAGAAAATCTAGTCTGATCGGGGACCGCATTGGCTCGTTGATGTGGTCCCCAGACTGACTTTGCCTATACCCGTCATTATCATTCGATCGTTTGGCCCCAGGGCCAAATGATCGAATTAGCCTAAATTACCCCGATATTGCCCACCCGTAGGTGGGGATATCGGGAGAAGATCCGCTTGCTTGGCAACATCGCCAAGCGAGCGGATCTTAAGGTGTATGGGCACCTTAAGTATGTATGTATGTATTTATTAAGTGCCACAAGGGTACGCAGCGCTGTACAATCTTACAATATACACGATTACACACAGGGAGGACAAGTGTTATAATAAATACAATAAATAAGTATAAATACACAAGTGCCATGTAGTTTGAGACAGTAGGAAGGAGGTACATGGCTTTCCCAACAGGTTTGGCACCTAACGCCATGCCTCTGCTCCCCACTAAGGGGCCACTGCTACCCAAGCTTGTATCTGTGCCATAGTCGAGGCAAGTGCTGAAATTTTACACTCAATGTAGAATGACTTTACTGAATGCCATGGAGAAGTAAGTTGCACCGGGGCACATAATAAATAGTCGCACTCTGGTATTGACAGGCACTGAAGTGCGGTTTAGGGTTCTCCGGGGAGACATGACTTCTTTACGTGCATATTTGCAGACACAAGGATATGGTTATGCCTGGCAACATCAAATGCGTGGCGCTCGTAAAACCCACCAAGTTGCTTAGAAGTTGACAAGAGAAAGGATTATAACTCTTCCCTCGAGGCAATGAAGTTGTGACAGATCAGGCGCCTGAAGATATGTCTGAAACTGGAGGGAAAATGGCCTTGGTTACACTTATAATAAGCTTTGGAGACAATAAAGCACTTATTGAGACCAAAATTGGCACAGACTTGCTCCCTTTAAAATCCCATACCAAAATTAGCTTGAACCTATTTAATCTTATTTGTAAGTAAGGTCAAGGGCAAATATTGAAATACCCAAACCCAGTGTCCTTCAGAAAGCCTTGTCTCCGAGTACTCAGCCACCTCTGGCCTCACATCTCACAGTTTAGACTACAGTCAAGGGTGCCAAACATACACTATGCAGTGTAGGCAAGGATGTAGGGACAGCAGGTATAGTAGGGAGAGATGGTGCCTATAGTAGCAGTGGGGGGATAATAGCCTCTGGGAAGGGACTGGGGCTATGGGATAGCAGGTATAGTAGGGAGAGATGGTGCCTATAGTAGCAGTGGGGGGATAATAGCCTCTGGGAAGGGACTGGGGCTATGGGATAGCAGGTATAGTAGGGAGAGATGGTGCCTATAGTAGCAGTGGGGGGATAATAGCCTCTGGGAAGGGACTGGGGCTGTGGGATAGCAGGTATAGTAGGGAGAGATGGTGCCTATAGTAGCAGTGGGGGATAATAGCCTCTGGGAAGGGACTGGGGCTATGGGATAGCAGGTATAGTAGGGAGAGATGGTGCCTATAGTAGCAGTGGGATAATAGCCTCTGGGAAGGGACTGGGGCTATGGGATAGCAGGTATAGTAGGGAGAGATGGTGCCTATAGTAGCAGTGGGGGATAATAGCCTCTGGGAAGGGACTGGGGCTATGGGATAGCAGGTATAGTAGGGAGAGATGGTGCCTATAGTAGCAGTGGGGGGATAATAGCCTCTGGGAAGGGACTGGGGCTGTGGGATAGCAGGTATAGTAGGGAGAGATGGTGCCTATAGTAGCAGTGGGGGGATAATAGCCTCTGGGAAGGGACTGGGGCTGTGGGATAGCAGGTATAGTAGGGAGAGATGGTGCCTATAGTAGCAGTGGGATAATAGCCTCTGGGAAGGGACTGGGGCTGTGGGATAGCAGGTATAGTAGGGAGAGATGGTGCCTATAGTAGCAGTGGGGGGATAATAGCCTCTGGGAAGGGACTGGGGCTGTGGGATAGCAGGTATAGTAGGGAGAGATGGTGGCTATAGTAGCAGTGGGGGATAATAGCCTCTGGGAAGGGACTGTGGCTGTGGGATAGCAGGTATAGTAGGGAGAGATGGTGCCTATAGTAGCAGTGGGGGGATAATAGCCTCTGGGAAGGGACTGGGGCTGTGGGATAGCAGGTATAGTAGGGAGAGATGGTGCCTATAGTAGCAGTGGGGGATAATAGCCTCTGGGAAGGGACTGTGGCTGTGGGATAGCAGGTATAGTAGGGAGAGATGGTGCCTATAGTAGCAGTGGGGGGATAATAGCCTCTGGGAAGGGACTGGGGCTGTGGGATAGCAGGTATAGTAGGGAGAGATGGTGCCTATAGTAGCAGTGGGGGAATAATAGCCTCTGGGAAGGGACTGGGGCTGTGGGATAGCAGGTATAGTAGGGAGAGATGGTGCCTATAGTAGCAGTGGGATAATAGCCTCTGGGAAGGGACTGGGGCTGTGGGATAGCAGGTATAGTAGGGAGAGATGGTGCCTATAGTAGCAGTGGGGGAATAAAAGCCTCTGGGAAGGGACTGGGGCTGTGGGATAGCAGGTATAGTAGGGAGAGATGGTGCCTATAGTAGCAGTAGGGGGATAATAGCCTCTGGGAAGGGACTGGGGCTGTGGGATAGCAGGTATAGTAGGGAGAGATGGTGCCTATAGTAGCAGTGGGGGAATAAAAGCCTCTGGGAAGGGACTGGGGCTGTGGGATAGCAGGTATAGTAGGGAGAGACGGTGCCTATAGTAGCAGTAGGGGGATAATAGCCTCTGGGAAGGGACTGGGGCTGTGGGATAGCAGGTATAGTAGGGAGAGATGGTGCCTATAGTAGCAGTGGGATAATAGCCTCTGGGAAGGGACTGGGGCTGTGGGATAGCAGGTATAGTAGGGAGAGATGGTGCCTATAGTAGCAGTGGGGGGATAATAGCCTCTGGGAAGGGACTGGGGCTGTGGTATAGCAGGTATAGTAGGGAGAGATGGTGCCTATAGTAGCAGTGGGGGGATAATAGCCTCTGGGAAGGGACTGTGGCTGTGGGATAGCAGGTATAGTAGGGAGAGATGGTGCCTATAGTAGCAGTGGGGGGATAATAGCCTCTGGGAAGGGACTGGGGCTGTGGGATAGCAGGTATAGTAGGGAGAGATGGTGCCTATAGTAGCAGTGGGGGGATAATAGCCTCTGGGAAGGGACTGGGGCTGTGGGATAGCAGGTATAGTAGGGAGAGATGGTGCCTATAGTAGCAGTGGGGGGATAATAGCCTCTGGGAAGGGACTGGGGCTGTGGGATAGCAGGTATAGTAGGGAGAGATGGTGCCTATAGTAGCAGTGGGGGATAATAGCCTCTGGGAAGGGACTGGGGCTGTGGGATAGCAGGTATAGTAGGGAGAGATGGAGCCTATAGTAGCAGGATACTATGGTAGGGAGGGGCGGTGGTTGTGTGTTCTAACCCGTGGCCTTTCTGTTAGTAGACATGTAACTCCCAAACCTTCCTACAAAGCAATGTCAGGGGATTGAGGTGCCAAATGTAAAACTGTTTTAGTATATTTTTATTTTATGTTATAATTATTTAATATTTTTATAAATAATGGGCCCAGCAAATTAGGAGTTGATCCAGGGCCTCCCACCTCTGTGACTACTCTCTCCAATGTGTTGAAAATAAAAAGCCTGTTGTTAAAGTTCCCCTTTAACGTATCTCAGAGGTTAATATTTCTCAGTATTTCCATATATTCACCCTCATGGGAAACCTACAGTGCAAGGTGAAGAATAGAGGAGAGTGTTGGCTATCGGGAAATATGGAAAGAGCGTTGCGTTTTATGACCAGTCTGAGCCAGAAGCTGATTCTTTGGGAAATGTCAGTGTAATAAAAGCCCTTTCTGGAACCTCGCCTGCTCACCGGATATTATTTATGGCAAAGGAAAAAGATACTATTGTGTTACCGGAGCAAAAAATGTGAGCAATAATTTCAGAATAGTAATTGGCAATAATTGAAACTGCCAAAGAAAACAAAGATTTCCTTTAAAACTGTCCGGGCTGCCGAGGAGCTGAATGTAACGCTCAGTCTGATTGTTACTGGGGGATTGGGGCTAAATACGCGGAATGATTAGAAATCAGTGATAGATGGGAAGAGCTTATCAGCCGCTGCCTGGTGTGTGTCTCCAACAAGCAACGTCCCGGCCTGACAGGGGCCAAGGAGAAATACATGTGTCCAAACTAACCAAAGCCATCAGGGATTACTCATTGCAGCAAATCAGTAGGCCACATGGAAGCCATTTTGCTTGGGGAGGGACTCATGGGTATTACCCTGCGCACATAGAAAGCGGGGAACATATTCAATTTCTGAATCCTGGATTCTGCCTCCATTACTCATACACTGGAAATGCCTGCCATATAGAGAGACAAGTCAGGCTGCCCGCTGGAGCCAATCACAAAGCTGCGTTTCATGCCCGTACCCGTTTTATTTTAATATTCCCTTTTAAATTGGGACTCTATTTAGAAAAGCAGTGTGCACAGCAGTGTTACAGGTATACAGTGTATACAGCAAGTATACAGGTATGGGATCCGTTATCTGGAAACCCATTAACCTGTAAGGATGAAGACACACGGAGCTACTAGTAGCAGCTACTTGTCATGGCTACTAAAATAGACAATGCTGATCATTTGCTGATAATTGTCTCTACATGTGTTTTAGCAGAAGCAATTCTTAGTATTGTCTATGGTAGGGGATTTTCTGGTGTTTAGTAGCCATGACAAGTAGCTGCTACTAAGTAGCTCCGTGTGTCTTCACCCTAAGGCCATCTCCCATAGACATTGTTTTAATGAAATAATTTTTTTTTAATTATTTCTTTTTTCTTTGTGATAGATTTGTTCTATGCAGAAAAATCAGGCGGTTTCTACTGTTCTAGTGCTGAAAACCAAATCTGGCTGCTATGTTTTACAATTCTAGAGTATGGACACCAGCTTTGTAATGTCCTTCTTTATCTCCAAAGACGAGATGTACGGGGTCAGTGAGTGAGAACTGCATACGTGGCTGTTTGTACCCACCAATGTGAGTGGCTAGAGGTAGGAGTGGGGTGTCTGAGAGAAGGTTGGTGTGCGGAAGAATCCCACAGAACAGGGGATCCCAACTTTCTGTTACCTGCGAGCCACATTTAAATATAAAAAAGAAGTTGGGGGGCAACATAAGCATAAAAAAAGTTCCTAAGGGTGCCCAGTATGGACTATGATTGGTTATCTGGTAGCCCCATGTATACTGGCAGACTACTGAAGGCTCTGTTTGGCAGTACACATGGTCTCATGCCTCCAAAACTTGGAATTCAAAAATAAGCATCTGCTTGTGAGCCACTGGTTGGGGATTACTGTCTTAGAGCTGAAACCCCAACCTTTATTACTCATGAGCCACAGTCAAATGTAAAAAGACTTGGAGAGCAACACAAGCACCATAAAAGTTCATGGAGGAGCCAAATAAGCCCTGATTGGCTATTAGGGGCCTCTATGCACCCTATCAGCTTACAGGGGCTTTATTTGGTAGGAAATCTTGTTTTTATTCAACCAAAACTTGCCCCCAAGTCAAGAATTCAAAAATAACTCCCTGGTTTGGGGGCACTGAGAGCAACACCCAAGGGGTTGGGGAGCAACATGTTGCCCCTGAGCCACTGGTTGGGGATCACTGCCTTAGAGGATGGAGACTGGGGTGGATGTCTGGAAGACTTTTAGGGAAGCATACAGACTTGGCCTGTGGTCTCTATACTGGTAGTATTATGGAATAAACCCTACTATCAGAAAAACACCAGGTCTTAAGCATCCCACTCCCGTACCTGTACCCAAAACTCCCACACCATTACCTTCCTAGGATACATTCTATAAAAAGACATATCCCCAAGACCCTCCCTATTGATTTAGTGAGAATGTGATCAATGCCTCCTTCCTGCTGAAAGCTTTTATCCCAGGAATGCTGATAGCTCGTGTTTATTCTGGCCTATCTGCCATGAGAGTTCACAGATACACCCAAATCCTATTTATCTGCAAGGATAACATTGAGCCACCTTAGCCCTGAATTCACAGTGGGAGGTGTGAGAAATGGAGCAGTGGAACAGATAAGGCCTATCTATCACCCACATCAAAGAAAAAAAGACAGGTCTTAGTTTTAACTACTGTCTCTGGTCTTATTTGGGCTTCTTTGTTTATTGCTCTTTGTCATTTCCAGCATAGCAATTGTATTATCTATCTCTTCCTTCTAATGGGCCAGTGATTAGGCACATTACTCATCCCAGTAGCCCCTGTCCCATTATTGGCTCTTTTTATATTAATTGAAATTTCTTTAACTCTGTCAAGAAAAATCTCTGTGTTGCCTTAAGGCCCCCATACACGGGCCGATTCTAGCTGCCGATATCTGTCCCTTAGACCCATTCAGCAGCTAATCGGCCCGTGTATGGGCGAAACCGACGGGCCTGCCCGACCCATATCTGGCCTGAAATCAGCAAGATCTCAACTGGGCAGGTTTAAAAATCTAGTCCCCGTACCGACTTTGCCTATACCAGCCGTAATAATTAGATCGTTTGGCCCCAGCTAATCGAATTAGCCTGGATTCTCCCGATATCGCCCACCCGTAGGTGGGGGATATCGGGAGAAGATCCATGAGTGGATCTTAAGGTGTATGGCAGGGATCCCCAACCTTTTTTTACTCGTGAGTCTCACTCAGATGTAAAAGGTATGGGTGAGCCACACAAGCACCAAAAGGTTATTTTTGCCAAATAAGGGCTGTGATTGGCTATTTGGTAGCCCCATGTGACTGCTAGCCCGCAGGAGGCTCTGATTAGAGTAAAACTGTGTCTCTGGGCTTCCAAACTTGTCTACATGCCAGAAATGTACAAATGGCACCTACTTGGCAATTGGGAGCAACATCAAAGGGGGTGGAGAGCAATATGTCGCTCCCAAACTACTGGTTCGGGATCACTGGTCTATGGGAATAGCAGGTCTAAAAGTGATGTTGACATATTCCTCTATTACATAGGATTTGTGACCTGAGATTCACTCTGCCTCACTTCAGTCTTGCCTATTGAAGCTTGAAGGCTTTTCATTTAGCCTTCCTGATGGACTCTGGAGCACAAACAAGCATCTGGAATAGTTTACCTTGAATCCCAGGCTAATAGGGCCCCACAATGCCCAGTTAGCATCGCAGGACCAACTTTAGGTAGATCCTCCAGTTTGATGCAGAGACCACAGAAGAGATCAGTGGGCAACCTGATAGCCAGTAAACTGCCCAGTAAAGGTCTAGATGCATCTATGGGCAGCTGGAACACTTCAAACACCCCCTAAGCCCATTTGTCCACAAAAGAATAGATTTAGTCAGTCTGGTAAAAATGGAAAATATGGCAAGATGCACTGCAATGTGCATTATGTGCCTCTTTACCCCCCTCTTCTTTCCCTGTTGGGTATAGCCCATAGGACAGTGGTTCTCAAACTTGTTGAGTACTAGCAGGGTGGGCTCAGCCTGAAGGCCTTCTAGAGTGACAACTGAAGAGAATGACCATTTAATCCTCCACTAGATACACCAGAAAGTCCAGCTTGGAGGTCAAATTTGGAGAGATTTGGGGTGAATAGGTATTTTTTTCTCATGAATATTGTTGGAACTATGGCTCATATGTTTATAGACCAACATTTTCCTATATCTGTACCTATTTCATGAACTAATGGGAGTTCTAACCAAAACTTGTTTGACCCTAAGGAGGTGTCCTGCACAAAGGTTGAACCTTCTGGTGGGGAGGGGGGAATTGAACAAATGTTGGATCATCTAGAACTGAAAAAGATTGACAGGGTCCCTTAAGATCAGGGGAGTGACTTTTCTGCATCACCACATGACATTTACTGAAAATTATTATGCCCCCCCCCCCATGTAATATGAGCTTCTGTTAAAAAAACTAATGATTGGGTAAGTTCAACAGCAACTATTTGTACCCAAATCTGCATTGCCGGCTATTGGCCAGCTGGGTAACAGGCACAAAGTTATTCTGCTTGCAGCCAATCAGAACTTTCCCAGTTACCCCCCCACCCCATGTATGATGTTGATGGCAGCTTTTCCCTCATTACACCAGGCTTTATAAGAGAGGGGCCACATCTGGATATAGATTCCATCGGACTGAATGCGTTGAAGAAAAGTCTCCAAAGAGAAAGCCTGTACAGTATTGTATGGACTTCGAGAGATTACGGATCAAGGAACCACACATACTTTCCAACCTTAGAACCAATTATAAATCGGAGCACTATGTACATTTGAAAGCTTTACACTGACGTGAAATGAAACCATCCGGTGGCTGCTCTATTGGGTTTCACATGTACCTCAGCCCTCTAACATCTACTGGAAATGTTTCTTTTGAACAGGTAATATATATCTATATATCAGGCCATACCAGAGGCAGTAGGAGTATCTGCTTTCACATTTCCTCTCTTTCTCCCCTTGTTCTATAAAACGTAAAGTAAATAAAGACTTGGAGCCGCGTGGGATGTATTATTTCTCTATTCTAAGGGCAATTAAAACATCTGGGATTCCTGTGAGTGAAGTGTGAATATTTGTATAAGGCTCTGATCTCCTCACCTTTCCAACATAGGCAAGTGGGTTATTTACGAGTACATTGGATCTGGATTGCAACTATTTAAACAAGATTCTCGTATTCTCCCTGTCACCACAGCTCCAGTCACTCCCAGTCAGTGCCAGCTCCGCTCCCCCATGCCAGATATCCATAGCTGTGCAGCAGGGCTAGGGGCCACCATGTTTGGCTGTGTTCTCCTTGTTAATCACAGTGGAAGCCAAGTCCAGAGTCAGACTAGGGTACTGGGGGCCCACTGAGTATATGACTTAAGGGCCCACCACCCAGCCACCATCATTCCCAACTCCATCCCCCACTACTGGTGTTCTTGCTTTGATCCACTGCTTACTTTGCTATTAAAAACTTAAAAAAACCCTGGTGTTCCACTGTGGAACGCACTGCCATCTTTAATTTTTAACAGCAAAGTAAGTAGAGCAGCAGAGCAGGGAGCTGGGGTGGTGGCTTTTGGGCAGGTAGCAGGGCCCAACATGGTCAGGACCCACCAGGATTTTTCCCAGTATCCCGGTGGGCCAGTCCAACCCTTGTCAAGTCCGTCTTAACTTACTTTGCTGTTAAAAATGAAAGACGCCTGTGTTTTCCACTGTTGAATGCACCGCCATCTTGAATTTTTAAAAGCAGAGTAGTGCAGTGAACCAGGGAGCAGGTGGGGGCAGCTGGCTTGGAGGCAAGTAGCAGGGCCCACAGGGATTTTTCCTGGTATCCCTGAGGGCTTGTCCGACCCTGGCCAAGTCTGTCTTCAGGAGTCAAATACAGTGGCCTCCGACCCTGCTGCACGGCTCTGTCTTTGGAGATCTGGCAGAGAATAGAAATGATGTCTTCGGTGCCATCTGAGGTGGAGCAATGGAGTCCAAATACTTGCATGTGGGGGGTTAGTTCTTCTTTAATGCCAATATCCTTAACATTTCTACTTGAGAACCTTATGTTCAATTAACAGAACATTATAAAATCTGAATGTAAAGGTGGCCATACACATAACGATCTGCTCACCTGGCGAGGTCGCCAAGTGAGCAGATCTTCTCTTGATATCCCCACCTATGGGTGAGCGATATCGAGGGGATTTAGGCTAATTCGGTCGTTTGGTCCTGGGGCCAAACAATCAAATTATGACAACTGTTAAGGGCGCAGTCGGTTTGGGGACCACATCAATGAGCCAATGCGGTCCCCGATCCGACTGAATTTTTTGGTCGGGCAGGCCAGTTGTTGCTGCCCCTACATGGGCCAATAAGCTGCCGAATCGGTCCAAGGGACTGATATCGGCAGCTACAATTAGCCCGTGTATGGGGACCTTAAGTAATGTATCTCCCAGGTCAGACAGGAGTTAATGCTCTGCAGAAGGGAGTGCCTGACTGTGTGACCCTTTGTACAGGCAACATTAACTATCTGTAGTGAGGCACAGGATCTTAATACGGAGAGGCACAGGTTGGGGAACTCTTTCCCTAAAAACAACAAAACCCTAAACTCCAGCCAAATTCTGCTAACATACTTATCCATGAGCTCATGTCCCACGTTGGCCAATTATCTGATGCACTTGCAAGCCAGAACGCTTTCATAAAGGGAGTCGCTGCACTCAGCCGAGCGTCGGACAAGGTCAGAGCGGGGGAATCATGGGCGATCGTCCTAAAAGGCGAGCTGGATAGGGCTGAAAACGAAGGATTAGAGGAAAGGTGGCAAACAAATAAAACCAAATCAAAAGCAGGCGAGGCCGTTCGTATTGCCAGAAGACACCTGCTGAGTAACTAGTCCTGGAGCTGCTATTTCCAAGCCCCGCACTAGAAACAGAACATTGGAAATGCTGGGATCAACGTGCAGAACAAAGATTTGTGCTGAAGATGTAACCGAAATACCTGAACTCCACCGCTAAGTATAAAAGCCTCACAGATCTCAGCCTGCTTCAGCTGCCCATCCATAGTGTCCATCTATGTAGACTGTAAGCTCTTGCGAGCAGGGCCCTCTGATCCTATTGTTACTCTGTATACCTTTGTTTGTTAAACTTTTAAGATCCCTGTTTGTTTACATTTATTGTGAGGCGCTGCACAATTTGTTGCCACTGTATAAATAAATGAGGATCTGTTGTTTAAAAGGTGCTGGCCATGGCATTCACTACTCCGAGTGATAATTACACTAGATATAAATATCCAGCGTGTATGTAGGGAGATTTAGATACAGATGGAGCAAACTTCGTTTTGACACACCGCCCAACAATGTGGCCCGGTGGCCCAGTCCAGCCCCTCTGTTACGATAATGACCTATTTAAACTGAATTACATGGTAGGAGCCATCTGAGACAAATGCCCAGATAAAGTTTTCTCCATCTATAAGAAACGGCAAAAGGCAACACAGTTATGGTACTTTTGTAGACCTTCTATGGCCACAGCCTAATGACTAAAGGTCCCCATACACGGGCTGATTGTAGCTGCCGATATCGGCAGATTATCGGCCTGTGTAGGGGCAGAAACGAGGGGCCTGCCCGACCAATATCTGACCTGCAATTAGCCAGATATCGAACGGCCAGGTTAAAAGATTCAGTCGGATCGAATGCCCCATTGCCGCCAATATAATTCCATCGTTTGGCCCCAGGGGCCGATGTCGCCCACCCGTAGGTGGAGATATCGATCTCGCCAAGCGAGTGAATCTTCACATGTATGGAGACCTTAAGAACTTGAGACCTCATCTATTCATGGACTTCTAAGAAACTGTAATGGCCTCCAGTATCTCAACAGACTTCTTTAACTGGTTTCATTCATTTATATTAATACAGTGTCCTAATGCTCTGTTTATTGAACACTATGTGGGAAGAAATTGCCCATCACCACTATTTCCCAGTTGCTATCAAACAAGTGATAGATGCAAATTCACTCAGTGACGTCCCCCCATTGTGCTCCTATCTAGCCAACAGGTTCAGCAAACAAGAGTCTGGGAGCTTTGTGAGTGATGGTGGGATACCCATTGTATGCAGTGAATCTGTTTACCCAAGGGTTATTGATAGGGTTGTTCTGCAGGTTAATGGTGTGAATAGAAATGATCACAGTAATCATGGGCACCTAGATAAGGACTAGTCACAGATAGTTCCGGAATGTTATGCTTAGCGGGAGGAGTGCTTACCTATCTAATGCACTGAATGCCTAATGTCTGTTAGTTAGCATAGGGAATAGGTGCCTACACTGCCCTAGGGGTGGCCATACATGCTACAATTATGATCTTCCCATTGGTCGCAGGAAGGATCATTCCTCTACTAAAGTTAAGAGCTGATTTAGCATTAATGTTACGATGTTCAGGCAAGTTCAAAGGCACCCAATCAATGTTTTCAGTCCTGCCCAATTGATATCCAAGGCTTGAACCTCCCACCATACACACACCGATTATCTCACAAAACGTTGTTTCATACGATATGCCGTGTATGGCCACCTTAAGGCAGAGGAAGCTTTGGACTTCCAGCAAATACAGTAGAAAAGATAACATGCCAATGAGCGTAATTTGAACAGCCATGCAGAGTCAAGTTCTGGGAGCCGCCTTTTAATTCTTTGCAGATGTCCAAATGTTACGAGCCAAGTTATGATATGACTGAGCAGGATATATCATGGAGGTAAATCTGTTATATTTGGGGAGGATACAGCATAATGTGCAGGTAATCAGTGACAAGGCCATAATTGTAATATGGGCAGAATCTGGTCCAACTATTATTAATAGATACTTGATGAATAGATCTATCCTATATCCAGAAACCTAGATTTGGGCGGCCACTTCAAAATAACCCTGCGGGGTCCTTCTATGCGTGTTGCAAAGCTGCAGGCAGAAGAAGGATTGACAGTTGGGATATAAGGTGGCCGTACAGGGGCCGATAAAAGCTGCAACCCAGTCCTTCCTGACCTAACATATATCTGATTGAAAATCAGGCAGATATTGATTGGGCAAGTTTAAAAATGCCTGCATTTACCATCATTGTGACTAAATCGTTTGGGCCCTGGGCTAATTTCACCCAGCTCTAGGTGGGTATATCAGGGAAAGATCTGCTGGATTTGGCGATGTTGTTTAGGTCTATGCCCAGATATACTCTGATAACTTTTCAGCCTGAACCAGCCTTTCTACTTTTAACCAGACCACAGTAGCCCAAATCACAGACTGTAGCCTTGGGCTACCAACATAGGTTGGGAATAAGCAATGTTCTCCTGTTGAAAGTCCATTACTGGGTGCCCAATAGGGTCATATTTTCTATGTACATATTAAGGGCCTGTACCCAGGGTGGCAGCTTTAAAGGGGGTTCCTTCATTCTTGGATTGTCTAGGGTTTGTGTATTCACCTCCTGAGAATGGGCAACAGCTATAGAAGAAGCAACAGGGTCAGTCGGTGGCCGGATAGAGGGGTCTGCTTCCTCTATAGCTGTAGGGAACTTCCCCTACCCACTGATCTCCTACCTGAGAGCTAGCAGGTGTGGGGGGGGCATGAGGGAGGGGTGGGAGGGAGCATGAGGGAGGGGTGGAGGGGAGCATGAGGGAGGGGTGGGAGGGAGCATGAGGGAGGGGTGGAGGGGAACATGAGGGAGGGGTGGGGGGGAGCATGAGGGAGGGGTGGAGGGGAACATGAGGGAGGGGTGCAGGGGAGCATGAGGGAGGGGTGGAGGGGAACATGAGGAAGGGGTGGGGGGGAGCATGAGGGAGGGGTGGGGGGGAGCATGAGGGAGGGGTGGAGGGAACATGAGGGAGGGGTGGGGGGGAGCATGAGGGAGGGGTGGAGGGGAACATGAGGGAGGGGTGGGGGGGAGCATGAGGGAGGGGTGGAGGGGAACATGAGGGAGGGGTGGAGGGGAACATGAGGGAGGGGTGGGGGGGAGCATGAGGGAGGGGTGGGGGGAACATGAGGGAGGGGTGGGTGGGGAGTTGGGACGTGAGGATGGGCGGATGCAGAATGGGAGACGGGGGTAGTCCTTGAGTTGTGCACCATGCCCCTCCAAATGTTTTTTTTAGTTTGGGGCCTAGGAAGCCACTGCACCATTGAGTTCCTTTTGATTCATCGGGGGCAACTCCGTGCTCAGCCACAATGACACTGCTGTTCTGGGGGGGGGGACACTGCACTGTAGTTGGTGAATTGCATCTGAAATTGCACTTTGCACACTGCATTGCTTTCATACATGAGCCCTTTGGAGTCAGCTGCCTCAAGCCCCATATATATATATCATCTGAGTTCCTTACCAATAAATCATACTTTTGCCTTTCATTTTTTTCGCAGGAAACCTGCAGTGCGTTCCTTGACGAGTGCTTCATTCCCAGAGATAAAAGCAAGTATGCGGCTGGGGGAGCACTTTGCGCTGATCGCACTTACAGACGTCCCGGAGCCCTTCTACTCGGTAACTGAATCCCATCCCAATTAGAGCCACATCGTGTCCGTGACCGATTCATCTTTTCTGCCGTGAATTCTGCAGTGTCCCATATCCTGCTAAACCTAAATATTCCTCGTGGGTTTTATGCCCTTAACACACAACAGATGCTGGAGAAATGAGAGACGCTAGCGTTGCACAACGAGTGGCCGGCCAGTGGAAGTGACCTAACGCGCTAGCCCAGACGGCGGCTTCCAGCTCCGCTTGCACATTCGGCCCTGTATCAGATGTTCAGCCTTGCAGTACAATAAATAAAGGGAATACAATGAGTGAATTGTAATTGAGCCATTAGAGTCATTATGGAGGTACTGGGGGGGGGCTAGTACAGCTCAGTTGGTGGTACAGAAATAAGGGCAATTTGTTCATAATCTGTGGGTATGTATATCTGCTTCAGTGGGGTGACTACTCTTTCCCTAATTTACTCATAAGGTGGTCATATACAGGGGCCGATTCTAGCTGCCGATATCGTTCCCTTAGACCGATTCAGCAGCTTATCAGCCTGTGTAGGGGCACTAAGGACGGGCCTGCCCGATTGAAATCTGCCAGATATTGATCAGGCAGGTTAAAAAATTTAGTTGGATCGGGGACCGCATATGCTCATTGATGCGGTCCCCGAACCGACTGCGCCTATTACTGTCGTTCTACTTCAATCGTTTGGCCCTGGCCAAATTAGTCTGGATTCGCCCAATATCACACACCCGTAGGTGGGGATATCGGGACAAGATCGCCAAGCGAGCGGATCTTAACGTGTATGGCCACCTTTACCCATAACTAGTCATACCTTAACTGTGCATTGGGTTGGGGGGGGAGCTGGGTAGGTTTGCCACTTTGTGCCGGGCCTTTCTAAATATTTTTTTGCAGTGGGCCCAGTGCAGAGTGGCAAAAGTACCCACCCCCCCAGCCCTGATTCGTCATTCCTACAGGTCATCCCTACGCTATGATATGTTACCCACCCCCTCCTGCACTCACCTATATATCCCTGCCCCCTGCACTCATCCAGGCCCCCCTGTCCCCCGGGCACCCCCATGACCGCTGGGTCTGTTTTCTCAATTGTTACTGATCTGCTTCTACAGATGTTGGCGCATTGCTGTGGGTTCGGTCACCCAGTGCGGCCAATAGCTGAGGGCACATACTGGGCTTTCCCCTAGGGCTGTTTTCAGCTGGTGATAAAGAGCCCAAATGCAATTGTACCTTCTGTCATTGGTTTTAATTAAAACCACTTGTCACCATTGACAAAGTCAATGACAGTAGGTCTTTTGTCCAAATATGTGCATTTGAGCATTTTTGGAGCTATAAGACCTGTGTGCCATCAGACTTGGTTTAGGGTCTATATGTTGCACAGCGAAAACAGGGGTTGGCTGTTGGTGGTGGGCATTACAGTAGGTTTTTTGGTGTTGGCTGCTCTGCCAAGTAGCCTGGTAAAGCCATTGCTTACTATGATGATGTCCAGCAATGGGCACACAGTAGTAATGGCCATTGGCATCTCAGCATGCCCCAAGCATCAGATAAGTGTTCCCCAGCAAGTAACCCAGCTGCCATTCACCTATCTGGCGGCCAGCTTCATGCTAAACTAATAAGTGTATTGCTTATCCTGTACCTGCCATTCTGCTATCCGTGGGGTCTCTGTGGGTAATTTTGCCTTGATACAGTTCGGTATGTGGCTATAAAACAACCACTAAAATGTGTGCACTGCGGGCATGAACCAAAACGGCAAGAGAATGGGTGTGAATAGGAAGGTTCCATGGATAGATCAGAGTTTCCAGTAGAGGGGGTACATTTTTTCAGGGACAAGCCCCCATATGTAATAAAAGGAGAATAGAAACATGTCTAATGAGCTGGATAAGGGGATTGCAGTTCCCTGCACATTATTGGGGTCAGTTCAGTTCTGTAGAGTTTTCAAGCAACGCCTGGCATCCAAACGGAAATGGGTCTTTGTAGCATTTAAACACTGTTCTGACTTCATAAAAATACTCTCGTAGGGTTGGAGGAACCCGTCCTGGACACATGCGTTTTATGAGAGACAGGGGACGTATCTGTTCGTAGCTACACTGAAACAAAAAGCAGCTGTAAGTCAATTTAAAGATTTCCCAGATCCTGGGGAGATAAAATAGTGGTTAACATGTCAGAAACTCAGGTGGAAATGACAAATACTTGACCTCAGCTTTGAAAATAAAATAAAAAGCTCCAATTAAACCAATAAGAACTGACAATGTCACTAACTCACTGGCCAGTACAAAGGCCAAAAGCATCAGAACTAAGGCCAAGTTCCTTGAGGCATCTAGGACTTCATAGGAGTCATGGCATCATATGCTCCCAAGGAGAGACCACCATAGCTTCTGCTTGAGTCAGGATTCAGGGTTGCTATTGGCTAGCTGTAGATTATTTGCATAGTGGTATAAAAGACCCCAGTTATCTTAAAGACCATGACATCCTACAGCAAATAGTGGCCATTAATGTACCAAGAACATGGGCAAACTCAGGGGATACTTTACTGTAGCATAGCCACCATGTAATGGAGGGAGACCCATCAGGTACAACCTAATCTCCACTGACTCATCTGAAATGTCTAAAGTGTCCAAATGAAATGGTGTTTGGAAGAGTTGGTAGGAACCTGAAGAGCCAGTAGGTGATAATAAATAAAAACATCAATGGAAGGGTAGCGCAGCCTGAAGGGCATTTAGGAAAGGTTTGGGGTAAATGTTTATTATAAGATAATGGAGGTAATGTAATAAAAGGTGCTAAGTTTGCTGACAAAACTGTATGCATACAATGCCAAACGGCTGGGCGGGCAGGAGAGCCAACTGACACCTGGGCACAACAGGAGCTTTCCTGGTCTCCTGTTGGGTCCGGCTCTCAGCAAGCATTCGAACACAAAGGGAGGGGTTGGTTGCAGAAGGTCTTTAATCATGGGGAATAACTTGGGTTATTGAGAGAATACTCTGCTTACTTGCACGTAGGGCCGCTAGGGGGATTGGGGGTACAGTTCTGCAGGACCCCGTGAAATTTTCTTCAGTAAGGGGGGGGAAATGTAAGTACCTTGTGTATCAAGCAAAGGACAATGCAGAGAAGCTTTGCAGGGACAACCCCCACTGACCCCCAATGAATTAAACAACTTAAATTCCACTGCCCCCAATGATCTGACTGACTAATTAACTCATTAATGAACTGCTTATTATAGAGTAACAACATGTTTAAGTTGGAAGTTATTTTACAACTCCAGCAGGGGAATGACTGGTTATTGAGCCCCACAGTAACATCACTGGGCCCCTACGCTTATACAATTTGTGTAACTTATGAAAAACCATACATTAGTTTTAAAGAGACATATAAACTCCACTGCCCCCCCCCCCAAATAAAATACTGACTTATTAGTACATTGATTATTTTTACTATTTTTATGAACTACTAACGACTAGTTATGGGGCCTCACAGCAATATAATTGGGCCTCTAAACTTACACAGTTTACGTAACTTCCATATCAAGCAATGACAGCGCAGAGCAGGGGCAGGTAGGGGGGAAGGGGTAAACTTAGGGCAAACTCCACTGACCCCCAAAAAACTGACTGACTTATATGCACATTAATCAATGGAAGTATTTACATGAACTGCTTATTACAGAGTAACATCAGCTGTATATTGCACACACACAAGGGGAGTGGCCAAAATATTGGCCCCGTGCGCTTATGTTCATGGGGGGCCCAATATAAATGATTTGTACGGGGCCCCAACGTTTCTGATAGTGGCCCTTCTCGTAACCATTCTAATACTTTCCCATGTCTCTATCCCTTGTTGCCCTCGGTGCCACCAGCCTTATAAAAAGGAAAAGAACATGTCCTTTTGGTGCCTTATGTTACTTCAGACACTTTGGCAGTTGCAACAAGATTTCTTTGTCATGGACTTTATAAAACTGCCTTACGTTACTGTTACGTTAAGATGCTACATTAATATGGGTTTATTTGGACAAAAAAGGCTACTGATAGGTCCAAAAATATGAATCAATTACTCAGACCAATATAAAGTTCCAATATTGAACTGTTACAATAGGTCAAAGGATTTAAAGAAGGAAATATTAGTGAAATTATATACATTATATACAGTAGCTCACACTGTGTTCAGAATAGTCATACAATTTTTTCTTGAACCAAATGCACTGGAGGCAATGGGCGTTTTTTTGCCCTATGCCAAGTCCATTGAAGTCAATGGGCATTTTTTCTTGAACCAAATACACTGGAGTCAATGGGTGTTTTTTTGCCCTATGCCAAGTGCATTGAAGTCAATGGGCATTTTTTCTTGAACCAAATGCACTGGAGTCAATGGGCGTTTTTTTGCCCTATGCCAAGTGCATTGAAGTCAATGGGCATTTTTTCTTGAACCAAATGCACTGGAGGCAATGGGTGTTTTTTTGCCCTATGCCAAGTGCATTGAAGTCAATGGGCATTTTTTCTTGAACCAAATACACTGGAGTCAATGGGCATTTTTTCTTGAACCAAATGCAATGGAGTCAATGAGAATATTTTTACCCCATGCCAAGCGTATTGAAGTCAATGGGCATTTTTTCTTGAACCAAATGCACTGGAGTCATGGACTTTTTTTACTCCATGCCAAGTGCATTGAAGTCAATGGGCATTTTTTCTTGAACCAAATGCCCATGCTATGGGGCGTATATTGAATGTAGGAAGCCCTATGCATCTTGACATAAGCAGAACATCCACCGAGTTCACCTTTAAAAAGCCTCAACCTTCACAGCATTGTTGCAACCTGTGCCTATTTACCCAGAGTTTAATACCACTGATCCTTTATTTGTCTTATATATATATCCACAGCATATGAGTGCCCGTATATCAATGACTTCGGAGGTTCAAATGTGACAAGTACATTCGTCAAACAGATGTATCCGTAGATATTAATCATCTCTTCTCCCCTCTGCGTCTCGGCGCTTTTGTCCAAGAGAGCACTCACGGTTATTAAAAGGAGTTTACAGAGACAATGTCGAGGGCCTGGACTGCGCCTGGAATTCAAGTAAACACGCCACTTGACCGTGTAAAATGCCCGGAGGGGGGGTTGTTAAGATGAAGAGCAAACAGAGGAAAGGGTGGCCCCGCATTCAGCAAGTCACTTAGCCGGCAATGCAAACATGGAGAAGGCACGTTGAGTGGAACGGCTGGCATTTTCCTATGTTCTGGGGCAGTTACAAACAAGGTCATAGAAAAGAGCTTGGGAGATAGGAAAAGAATCTGCTACATTTGAGGATGGGCCTGGCACCGACACAAAGGGGGGGGAATTTCTTAATACGTGTGTTTGGAGTCTGCGGCCTTCAAGTCTGCTCCTTTTAAACCAAGCTATCTCGCCTTCCACAGCCAATTTATAATAGAGCCGATGACAAGAATGTTCTGTGAGTCTGTGAGCGGCGCTGACATGTAGCCGCCAAGCCGACAGCCAGGCTAAATAGTGCAGGTGAAACGACGAGGTACAAAATGGATTTGGTGCAGCGGGATTTTAATGTGGATTAAACCACAGAAGGAAATATAAAGGCTGGGGCATTACGTTAACAAAATGTTTCCTTTATTTCAACAATAACAATATAAAAAAATGTGTGAAGGGATATTAAATTCTGCTGGATTTTTTTTTTTATTTTTACAATTAAACCCCCTTCAGCGGTTTCTTGGGTGGATTTCTTGGCGTGATTCCGAGCAGCCTTTAAAGCAGGACTTCCACAAAGGCCCCTTCTTTTTATCTGGACCCAAACTGATTTATTACCAGGAATAACTTACATAAGGAATCTAAATGTGCAAGCGCAGCTGCCTTCAGTCATTGCTGAACTTCTACAACCTGGAGGGGCTGCTGTCAGAGATCTGCAGATAGGTGTCGAGTTGAAGGCCATGTCTTGTGTTGGTTACATCCCTAGGAGAAGCAGATGGTTTAATATAGAGAAACGAGAGCAAGTAGATGCCAATATTCAGTGCTTGTTCTGTATCAGTGCTTCATAAACTGCAACACTCAAGGACCACCAACAAAATATACTGTATTCAATCAAACTGCAACAGGAATAGGGACGTTTAAGTTTAAGGGGCCTCATTTACAAATGAAAATTGCTAAAATGGCCTCTGCTTGGTTTGATTCTGCTATCTGGTAGACCAGGGATCCCCAACCTTTTTTACCCGTGAGCAACATTTCAATGAAAAAAGAGCTGGGGAGGCAACACAAGCACAAAAACTTTCCTAATAGGTGACCAATAAGGCTTAGATTCGTTAATTATTAAGGTCCCCATACACGGGCCGATTGTAGATGCCGATATCGGTCCCTTGGACCGATTCTGAGGATGAGCTGAGGTGCAGCTCATCCTTAGAGACTGTACAGCAGAGATTACCTTACATTCCCTGACCTTGCAGTATCCCTTGCCAGCCAGATCTTAGGTCCACTTACCTGCTAGTCACAGCCAAGTAGGTACTTATGAACCTTATTGTGAACCTGATTACTTTAAGCTTCACCAGCCTTGAACCTTGCCTGGGGACTAGCCCTGGGCTAGTAAGTGACAGGGTAGGGGTAGTGGACCACACCATAGAGGTGAGAAATATGCAGTCTCATAGCTCTGGAAACCCCAGTTAGTGAGAGATGTTTAGGGTGAAACCTTATTTGCTTAAAACTATGTTTTATAATAGTGGCTCCGTGGTCCTTTTCAGGTCCTGACTTCAATTCTGACCTGGATACTCTTTGCAAGTCATTTGTATGTTCTTCCCAAGTCTGCATGGGTTTCCTCAGGGTCTCCCAGGTTCCTCCCATGCTCCCAACCATGTTCCACTGGCACAGAGACTGTGCGACAGATAAACAGTTTAAAAATAAATACATGTATATCTGAGCACAACAGGGCTTGAACTAAAACAGTTAAAAAATCCATGGCCCAAAACATGGCGAGTCCTGTAACTGGAGCAGAAGGCGAGAGACCCTCATCCCTAGATGTAGAGACCTATGTTATTGCCATAATATTCCTAAAAGTGCTTATTAGGGTAGAGCAAGTTTTTAAATGGGACTTACCTTTTCCATAAATGGTTAAATAACGTTATTTGCCCTTCTTTTACAGTTCTGCTCTTAAAGGGGAAATGACATTTTTCTTGAATTCCTATCTCGCGTTTGCTTTCAAGGTAGCGGAGAAATTTCTCGTGGTTAAACCAATGCGCTGGAAGGGATGATATTACTGAGCAAACTACCTCACATTAAGCCAACGCCATCGTTATTCTTCTCATGCCGACCACCCACTACTCCTGTTTTCGTTATAAATATAGCTTGTTCCTCTGAGAAAATATTGAACCTGGAAGAGGCCCGACCCAACCAATAATATGGACGCCCTTGATCTTTTTTTTCCCCTTTTAACCAAGCATGAATATAGCCCCACAAAGGTACAGTATGGCAGGAAATACTCGGAGCTTTTAGCCTGGGGTCTGGCTCTGGAAAATTAGAGGTCTGGAGCTAAATATGGACATTTCACTTGAACTGCCATAACTCACAAGGGGGGCCACTGTATTAAAAATGCCGACATCTTTTTTTTTTCTGTCTCATTCGCTGTTTACTTTGTGGAAGGCAAAATATAGGCCTTTTATAGAAATTGTGGGCTTTATACTGATGCACAATGGTGCCAACTCTTCTACATGGAGGGTTCTGTCCGTTTCCAGAATGACCCACTAGCAGAATTTAGGAACCTTTGTTTATTGCACTTTATCTTGTTATTCATGCTTCATATGGGAATCAATAAAGAGTCACTTTATTCACTTTTCTAAGGCACCGGCAAATGGCCTCTTGTTTGGGAGCCAATGAATTCATTTGTTCCACCATTTTGTTAGAATATAGATAAATATATATATATATGAAAACTCATATGCACACTTGGGCACACCGTGGTATGAAGCCCTGTACTTACACCCAGTTAATGGCAGGTATAAAATACAACTCCCCTCTGCTCACTCAGTGACACTGACACCCTTTCCTGGTGTCTCTATCCCCAGCAATGCAGCACCATGCCCTTATTTTATTTACTTTTTAAACCTCCCCCCCCAAACAGGACCAGGCTGTCATTATTGCAGATGCCAGAGGGTCTGCTGTAACCTTCCACAAACCAGGGGTGCCCAAACGTTTTCATTTGTTAAAATAGTTGTGGAGCGACACAAGCAAGAAAAAAAGTTCCAAAAAAGGGCCTTAATTGGCTATATGGTAGCCCCTATGTGGACTGGCAGCCGACATATTTGTCAGTACATGTGGTCAGGGCTGCCATCAGAGGGGCACAGTCGTCCCAGGCCTGGTTGATTCTAACTTAAAGGGGGGCCCGGCCGTGATAGTTTTTTGGCTCTGGCCCCTTTAAACAATTACGGGCCTGATATTGGTGTCTAATTGGTCGCGGGCGCAACCTTATAAAAGGGAGGACGCAGGGGGGAGCAGGAGGATGCAGGGAGATGCCCCCAGGCATACCAACCCTCCGACATAGGGTACAAAGAGTAGGTTCTGTCACTCCTGCTGGGCTGAGACGGAAGTGCAGTTGAAATTATCAAATTGCAGGGGGGAGCCGGAGGATGCAGGGAGGATGGGGTGAGAAGAAGCAGGAGGATGCAGGGGGGAGCGGGAGGAAGCAGTGGGGAGTGGCCCCTAGTATGAGGATACTGGGGGAGGACCACCAATGTTTTTGGGGCCCTGAGCTGGCTATCAATGTTTTAGGGGGTCCCTGCCCTGGCACCAATACAAACCTTAACCCCTGGCCACCAATGTTTTAGAGGACCCTAGCTACCAATGTTTTAGGGGGTCCCTGGATACCAATGTTTTAGGGGGTCCCTGGATACCAATGTTTTAAGGGGTCCCTGGCTACCAACGTTTTAGGGGGCTCTGTGTGTCCTTTGTACTGATGAGAGGGGTCACTGGGGGAGGGGGTGAGGGGGGGCCCAGAAAATTTTGTCGTGAGGGGCCCCGTGATTTCTGATGGCAGCCCTGCATGGGGTTTTTATGTAACCAAAACTTGTCTTTGAGCCAGAAATATAAAATCGGCCAGCTACTTTGAGGCCACTGGAAGCAACATCGAAAGGGCTGGTGAGCAACATGTTGCCTGCAAGCGACTGGTTGGGGATCACTGCCACAGACTCTGGGAGGCTGTTTGGGCTCTCTGTACCCAGAACTCCAGTTTTTTTTATCTCAGTCTAGACCTGCCCCCAGGCGTTCCAACCCTCCAACATAGGGTACAAAGAGTAGGTTCTGTCACTTCTGCTGGGCTGAGACGGAAGTGCAGTTGAAATTAGCACATTGCCCTACAGAAGGATAGCCCTGCTGATACTGGTGGGATCTCAAGCCTTCTACAGGTTCAAAACTGTTCACATTTGTCCTTCAGCCTCCTGAATATCATCCCACTGCAAGTCTGACAAGTACAAGTGCAGGGCAAGTACAGGCCCAAATCTGTAGTGAGGCCACAAAGGTAGTAGGACTCTAGGGGTGGAGCACTGCCCAGGCTACAGATACACTTGGAACTGGCGGGATCTTCAAATAGCAGAATCTCCTGCCACCCAGTCCCCAGTGCTGCTATTGGGTGGCAGGTGTGAGTAGCAGGGTGGGTGTGGGGGGTGCAGGCAGTTGGGGGGGTGAGGTGAGACTGGCATGGGGTGTGAGTAGGAGGGGAGTCACCATTAAATCCAGCGCTGTGCAAGTGTATAATGTAAGGCAGTGCTGTCCAACTTCTGTGGTGCCGAGGGCTGGAATTTCTCTCGCATACATGGTGGAGGGTCGCTAATGGAAGCCAGTTTTGACCACTCCCTCTTTAAACCACACCCACTTCAAGCCACACCCATTTTATCACAATGGTGGTAGCACAGCAAAAACCCAAATGCTTCATCCTCACTGCAGGGATATCAACCGTCATTCATATGTGAAAGAATTATGTCATATTAAGACGTACCCTTAAATCCATATGCCTCCTCCTCCCCTGTGTGTAGCACAGCAACCCCCAGCATATAATTACACACCTTAGGGACCATTTAATGGCTATTTCCAACTGCTAACAAACTCCCAAAGCAAACCCCTGCCAGGTTCACCTCCCACAGGCAGCATAGGGTACGCAGAGTATGGCACACACAGGCAGCACTCTGTCTGCCCTATGCTGTCTGTGTGTGCCATACTCTGCCTGTCCTACCCTGCCTGTGTGTGCCATACTCTGCCTGTCCTACCCTGCCTGTGTGTGCCATACTCTGCCTGCCCTACCCTGCCTGTGTGTGCCATACTCTACCTGCCCTATGCTGCCTGTGTGTGCCATACTCTGCCTGCCCTACCCTGCCTGTGTGTGCCATACTCTGCCTGCCCTACCCTGCCTGTGTGTGCCATACTCTGCCTGCCCTACCCTGCCTGTGTGTGCCATATCCTCCCTGGCCTATGGTGCCGGTGTGTGCCATACCCTCCCTGCCCTATGCTGACTATGTGCCATACTCTGCCTGCTCTATGTTGCCTACACACAGGCAGCATAGACCAGGCAGTACATACAATGTCTAAGGTGTGAACAGGGGAACAATGGGAGTGATTACAGCCTGAGCCTGAGGTGTGAACACTGCAGGGGGTGAACACTACAGAGATGAAAAGGTGTGAACAACACAGGGGATTACATTTTTAAACAATACAGAGGGATTACAGCCTGAATCTGAGGTGAGAACCAGGCAGGGGGCCAGTTAAACTCAGTACTGATACCATTTAAGCCATCAAAGCAGCCAGACAGGTGGGGGGCCACACAGAGGGGCCGCCAGTTGGACAGCACTGATGTAAGGTATTAATGGGAACACAAGTGTATGTGCATTTGTAGTGTGTAGCACTTCTGGATACACTGTAATAAACACTTGTATGTCCAACTTGGTATCTCTAACTCCCCGATCCTGTGCGACTGCTAACTCGGCCAAACCGAAAAATGAGCAACTTCCCTTACAAATCCCCATATTGTACGTGAGCAAAATGACAAGATGACACATTTCTGCTGAAAGGAACAGCCTTTGGAATGGATTCAGGAAACCATACCCCCCAACGTAAATTGCACATATTATCCACAATTTCCCTAAGCGACCAAGATCCATAATGACCCCGGCGCAGCTGAGAGACAAATATTTAGAGAGCCACACGAGTTGATTGATAAAGCCAGATGTGAGATCCGCCCAATTCCTGCAAATGCAACCATGTGTTTGTGTGTTTGCTTTGTGCAAGGATTTACACTGCGGAGTTACAGAGGTAACTGGCTACTAGGGCGCCCCTGTCACAGTATGTATGGATTATACCCCCTCTTGTCATACATACAGGAGTTTGGGGTCCCATGGGCTGTAGACTTCTATCATTATACAGAACTTTTTGAATAGTTTCATTACACCAGGGGGTTCATAGTTCTGCAAGGTAACATGAAGTCACATTGGCGCTTATGTATTTTTTAGTCCACCAGGGGGCGGGTCATAACGTAAGTGGGTGGGGTTATAATGTAGATGGGTGGAGTTATAACACAAGTGGGCTGGGTTGTACAGTCAGCATTGAGTCTGCAGGTTGTAGTGAGTATGTGAGAGATAGAAAGGGGCAGGTTAGAAATGGGATGGGGCGGATCAGGTGTGCCACGTAGGTTGTCTGTAAATTTGTAGTACTGGTTCCAGCTTTGGCTGTTTTTTTACCAGCTAGAATGGTGAAATAAGGTGGCAACCCTATGTAAAACTTGAGTATATTATAAATTGTATTCCTGTATAAAGGCCTTCACCTTAAGTTCCCCTGACCCCGTCACCCACAGTACCAGCCAAAGCAGTGGAGCTGGGAGCAGGGCAGGACTGGGGTTGGTCAGGTTGGGACCAGGAGCAGGCATGGCCAAGATGCAACCAGACCCTCTTGGCTCCAGGTTGGCATTTATATGGATCTACATTTCACAACTTGACCTTCTTGTGAGGGATCCCAAAAACTCATAATGAATGCTCCCCTTTCTTTTATTATAATAGGCGGCCACACATGGTCATCTAACCATTGTTCCAACTAATTAACCAAAGAGCACCAATGTTTGGAACAGCAAGAAGTGAATAGGAACTGCATCTCTTCTGCCCATCCTCATCTGTCCAGCTGCAAAACAGTTGTGTTTGGGTGGAGTTCCCCTTGAATATGGATGTATGAACTTTTTTAGTAGGTTCCTTCCTTACCCTAACTTGGTACACATCCTTCAATGTGAGGGTGTTTTTTTTAATCACAAACCCACAAGGATGAATCGATTGTCCTTCCAATAAACAAAAATCAAACAGAAACCGGTTGTACCAATACAACATATAACATAATCCCCCATGCTGGGTAGTTTAATGGATAAATAACTATGTTTATTCATAAGTAGGTCAACAGCGTTCAGATGACGTCTTGTGTTACTATGATATGAAAGCCTAGAGATAATGCAAAGCAGCCAGCATATGGTCGTTGTGTAGGTATGTATGGGCACAAAGAACCCGTATGGCCATGGGAATTGTGCGCAGGTGGTGGAATTCATGCGTTTCGTGTCTGACTGATTGCATTCATTGTTCCTCAAAGCTACACAGCCAGTGAGGGCTCTCCTTTCCAGCGTTTAATCAGGGGGCGAGCTGACTGGGACAGGAGGTCTTTTCTTTATGACTGTTTATGCTTCAAAGGTATTGGAAAGCATCCTGACTCTGCGATGTATATATATACAACCTCTGAATGGTATATACACATTACTCTGCTGTATACACAGATACATTAGCTTGGTTGTTGACTGAAACCATTTGCTGCTGGTTCGGCATTTACATCTGGACTATCTGGTTCTCAGCTGTGCCCTACGCCGCGAAAAAGTCAGAAACCTGCCCATGACCTCGCTAGCTCAACCGGAAAAATAATAGCAGCGGATCGGGGTCAATTTCTTCGACGCTCGGAATGATAAGTCTCGTGTCTTGCTTGGGCCATGGCTTTCTGTAGGGCTCTGATTATTTTGGCAAGGGCTCAGGAATGTCCTTTCTTGCCTGTAGGGGTGAAAATGAATACTTATTGCTAAATTATGGATGTGTTTTTAATTTCATTACAAGACTCTCTTTCTGAAACTCCTCAGAAGGAATATTCCTGAGCTGGAACCCGTCGACCCATGCCGGAAGGCCGGTTCTTTTTAAGGCTGAAACCCACCAGAGAATGAATATTGTAACCAATGTCTTTTGTGCCATTGTTGACTTGGAAGCCAAGGATTCTAGGAAATAACTGACTTTCTGCCTGTTCCGCAACGTTCACGAGTCAAGTTGATTGATGTTACACATTAATACCTGCCATTGAAAGAGAAGGTGGAAATGCTTCTGTCTAGTCCCATATTGTGGTAATGAGTGTTTCTGAGGCCCACGTTGAACTGAAGTTCTGGTGAGGCTTATATAAACACCTTGCTCCTATTACATGGTACTCATGCTACCTCCTTATACTTCCTACTGAATTGTGCCAATCTCCTATATGGGCTCATTAGCTCTAAATCAGTGATCCCCAACCAGTGGCTCAGGGGCAACATGTTGCTCCCCAACCCCTTGGGTGTTGCTCTCAGTGCCCCCAAACCAGGGAGTTATTTTTGAATTCCTGACTTGGGGGCAAGTTTTGGTTGAATAAAAACAAGATTTCCTATCAAATAAAGCCCCCTGTAAGCTGATAGGGTGCATAGAGGCCCCTAATAGCCAATCAAAGCCCTTATTTGGCTCCTCCATGAACTTTTATGGTGCTTGTGTTGCTCCCCAAGTCTTTTTACATTTGACTGTGGCTCACAAGTAAGAAAGGTTAGGGGTCCCTGTTCCAAATGTTGAAACGTGATTCCGAAGAGAAGTTCTTCTCTATGTCTGAACATTTTATATCAACTGTAACACATGATACGGTAGCAAAGCCATCAGTGGATCTGCAGACACCTGTAACCTTTACATTCATTTTAATATTTATTTCAAACGTTTGAGGAGTGTTAATAACTACAATAGGCATTGAAGACTTGGCTTGGGCTATCTTCAGCTCTTCAAAACATTCGTACTTCAACAACAGACCAAGGTTCACAGACAAAGAGCCCAAATTCAAATGAATGATGAGAGTTTGCAAAGTCAATGTTGCCGGCCCACCATTAACCACAGCCCCACGGCCAATGTTGGCTGCAGACTGTGGAGGAATACTTTCATGTCCTCTTCATAATTACAGCTCATGAGGTGAGTTCCACACAAATGTTCCACTGGTTTTGTTAACATGTTGCAGTCATCCACTTGACTCTTAAGGTGGCCATACACGGGCAGATCTAGGCTGCTTATATCAGTCCTTAAGAGCAACTTGGTAGCTTATCTGGCAAGATGTCAATAGGACAGGCTTGATTTTCATGGTCCTCGCTCCAGCTTGTCCTATTTTTATTCCTAGCCCTAGGGTCAAACAATTGCATTAGCATGATATCGCTCACCCAAGGTAGGCATATTGGGAAGAAGATTTTCTCGTTGCTCGGGCAAATCTTACCGTGTATGGGCACCTTTAGTGCAGTTTTAGCTGCGGAAGCCTTAGTTTAGGATCCTACCTCGCCATTTCTTCTTGTCTCTCTCATGCAAACCAGTTGCACTGGGACTGCTGGTTAGGATGGATCATCATGCCTTACATTAACACAGCAATGTTTCCTGGTACAACAGAGAATGGTTATTAAAAGTAGGCGGTGGGCACCTAGTGAATCAGAGGAGATTTTGTGATCTGGGATCTCTTTTGCTCTTTCTTTAAACTGTATGAACATACAAACATACACACTAAATACATCTGCAACCTGCAAGATTTCCAAATACAAATGGCAAAACATCATTTCAGAATATTACCTACAGTGTAACAGCACCACCTAATGTTCCAATACCATAATGCAGTTATTCCAGGAGCAGAAAATACAAGCATTTTTGGGGCACATTTATCAAGGGCATTTTCCAGTTTGTTTTTATTGCATCTCTGTGTTACAGAGAATAAATCAATTCAGTCTGCTGTATGGCTCCTCTTGGGTTAAGTTGTAAGTATATCTAACTGATTTTTTAGCGGACAGTTTCTTTTTACCTTGACTTTGAATTAAAGAAGAGAGTTTTTTGGTGCCCTTTTCCAGATGTTTCCATAGAAGTAATAAGGGTGTCAGGAGTTACAATGGACAGAACTTTTATTCATTAGTTATCCAACAACCACATCCGTTAGTCTAAGAAGCACAAATATCCCTCTTTTCCAGGTTCCCACTATATCCCAGACATTTATAATAACAGCCCCTCCTGATGTTCCTTTGCCCATTTTCCTTTTCCGGTACCTTGCTCGGGGGATTCTCTCTCACCCTCTATTTATGGCTCTTGGACCTTCTCCTGGGATTATAGTCAGGACCAAGGAGGAAGCTTTAGTTTAAGCCAATAGGTAGTCCAATATGTAGTATCCAAAGGGTTAAAGACTATCTAAGACAGATTCTAGGCACGGGCCAATTCAGGCAGCAAACAGGAGTCAGAATCAGGCAAGAGGGCCGGGAACCTGAAGATCAATCAAGAAAAGTAATTAGCCCTATATTTGGCCATTGATGCCTCAGTGTCTATTTATTTGTAATTTTCATGCCCAACGTGATGATGTCAACTGGCAGCCATGGCACCACCTAACCGGAGCACTCCTGACATCTCCTCAGACAGGGCCGCCATCGGGACCTGTCATTGGTGGTCAGCGGGTAATCCGGTTGGTCGTGCCCCATGCAATGTGCATACCCATGGGGCGCAACCTTATAAAAGGGCCTGTCTCCTTTGCATGTAGACTGAAATGAAGAGGCTTCGTCCAAGGAGGATCTTGTCGCTCCTGGCGCAAAAATTAAAAATAGACAGACACCGGGAGTGGGTCTGCTACACTTCTGAATCCAACCTTAGGATGTGTGATTCCTTCTGGTTGTTCAGGGTCAGATTGAGCCCCGGCACTCATGGGCCCCCTACGACCCCGGCCCATTTCCCTGCCTGGCAGGGGGGTGCATGCAGTGATTCTGGAGATTGCTGGGGGGCACTTAAATTTGCTGCCCCAGTCAGAAACATTCTTTTTATCTGACTAAAAAGATCATAACCTGCCACTTTAGTCCTTTTATATTCTCTGGACTTTGCCTGCTGCTTCTAAAGGAGATTTCACATTGCCCCCTAGTGGCCTGAACTGGAAATTACACTCAAACTTTAAAAAGGCAGTAAAGCCCCTTTTCAACACCAGCGCAAAGGATAGGGCTTTTTTTTACTATTATTTAATCACAATAAAATCTATGGGTTTTGTTACTTCTTGAGCTAAACAGGACAAACAGGAAAACGAAGCCACTCCATGTTTGGTCCTTGCGAGGTAGATAATTAGATTCCCTGTGTGCGGATAATCCCCCTGAATAATGGGTCTCTGTTTATCTGTGCACTAGCAATCTAATTATCAGTCCCACTGGACTGTACCAACACCTGTACTGATAGATAAGGGAAAAGGGACTGTATCAGAATAATATAAAATAAAAATAGGATACAACAGGATTACAACAGGATCCTTGTACCTCAGGGGTAGTTGAACTATAACACTGAAATTGTAAAGAAAAAAACCCTGCCATAGACAATACTGGGAATTGCCTCTGGTAAAACACACGTAGAGACAATTATCAGTAACAGATCAACATTGTCTATTTCTGTAGCTGTGACAAGTAGCTGCTACTAGTAGCTCTGTGTGTCTTCATCCTTATAGGGTGAGCCCTGAGACCTGAAGCAATTCTGCTGCCCACAGGGCATTTTTCATAAACATATCAATTAAAGTTAATGGGGCTCTAAACTCAGCACAGTGCCACACCCACTAGGGCACAGTCTGATAATAATAATAATAGTAGTAATGCTGTTACTGACGCGTCAAAATGTGACCTTTTGTATAATGACAGCTTGAAACATTGTTTGCTCCCCAGTACCTGGCTCCCCCCTCACCGGCCCAAATAATCTCACAATAAAGTAACAGTTTGTATCCTGGGACATGTGACAGGCACACGGCTGGGACCCAGAATAAGGGTACGGAGGGGGACCCTAGCCCCTCAACCCACCTTGTGCCTTTATATGGGCACAGAACCTCTCAGTGACTTCTAATATCCTTATCATTTACAGTAGGGGGTACATTATCCCTTATAATACATGAGTGATACTCAGAGTTCCCTGTATAACTCAGCCTGCAGCCTTGTGCCTTTATATGGGCACAGAACCCCTCAGTGACTGCTAATATCCTTATCATTTACAGTAGGGGGTACATTATCCCTTATAATACATGAGTGATATTTAGAGTTCCCTGTATAACTCAGCCTGCAGCCTCGTGCCTTTATATGGGCACAGAACCCCTCAGTGACTGCTAATATCCTTATCATTTACAGTAGGGGGTACATTATCCCTTATAATACATGAGTGATACTCAGAGTTCCCTGTATAACTCAGCCTGCAGCCTTGTGCCTTTATATGGGCACAGAACCCCTCAGTGACTGCTAATATCCTTATCATTTACAGTAGGGGGTACATTATCCCTTATAATACATGAGTGATATTTAGAGTTCCCTGTATAACTCAGCCTGCAGCCTCGTGCCTTTATATGGGCACAGAACCCCTCAGTGACTGCTAATATCCTTATCATTTACAGTAGGGGGTACATTATCCCTTATAATACATGAGTGATACTCAGAGTTCCCTGTATAACTCAGCCTGCAGCCTTGTGCCTTTATATGGGCACAGAACCCCTCAGTGACTGCTAATATCCTTATCATTTACAGTAGGGGGTACATTATCCCTTATAATACATGAGTGATATTTAGAGTTCCCTGTATAACTCAGCCTGCAGCCTTGTGCCTTTATATGGGCACAGAACCCCTCAGTGACTGCTAATATCCTTATCATTTACAGTAGGGGGTACATTATCCCTTATAATACATGAGTGATATTTAGAGTTCCCTGTATAACTCAGCCTGCAGCCTTGTGCCTTTATATGGGCACAGAACCCCTCAGTGACTGCTAATATCCTTATCATTTACAGTAGGGGGTACATTATCCCTTATAATAAATCTCTGATTGCAATTTATACATATGATTAAAGCTATGATCAGGGGGCACACAGGCTCCCATATAAAGGAATACCTTGCTGTTATTATTATCACTCCCTGCAGGGCTATTGACCCCCCCGGCCATTGCATGTAGAGACCTCTCTAAAGGGTTAAATGCTCCTCCCTATCAGTACCCTGGCACAGCAGGCACAGTTGCAAGGCTCAAATTGATACAAATTATATTTGGAACCCCATGATTGTGGGGAAAGTACCCTCCCTCAGTAGCACTCCCATATATCACACAGGCTGGGGGTAAGGACTGGGCGTGGCAGGTACCCACCTACTGATCAGCCACATCCAGAGCCCAGAGAGCTGATCCCTACAGCAGCACCATGGAGTTTGATCGCTGGAAAGACTACCTGCAGCTGGGCTTACTGGTCCAGAGGATGGCACGGATATGGGGGAGGCACAGCTGGCAACCAGGTACATTGGCCACATCTTCCCCACATGGCAGGGTCCCACCTGGAGCTCCCAGAGCCCACACACTAATTAGTCTGAAATGACATTAATCTTGCACAAAACTAGCCTTGGGCATCTATGGGACCTGTTATCCAGAATGCTCAGGCCTGGGGTTTTCTGGATAAGGGATCTGAAATTTGAATAGGCAGTCTGCTAAAAATCATTTAACCATTAAATAAACCCAATAGGACTGTTTTGCCCCCAATAAGGGGTAATTATATCTTAGTTGGGATCAAGTACAGGTACTGTTTTATTATTACAGAGAAAAGGGAATCATTTAACCATTAAATAAACCCAATAGGGCTGTTCTGCCCCCAATAAGGGGTAATTATATCTTAGTTGGGATCAAGTACAGGTACTGTTTTATTATTACAGAGAAAAGGGAATCATTTAACCATTAAATAAACCCAATAGGACTGTTCTGCCCCCAATAAGGGGTAATTATATCTTAGTTGGGATCAAGTACAGGTACTGTTTTATTATTACAGAGAAAAGGGAATCATTTAACCATTAAATAAACCCAATAGGGCTGTTCTGCCCCCAATAAGGGGTAATTATATCTTAGTTGGGATCAAGTACAGGTACTGTTTTATTATTACAGAGAAAAGGGAATCATTTAACCATGAAATAAACCCAATAGGGCTGTTCTGCCCCCAATAAGGGGTAATTATATCTTAGTTGGGATCAAGTACAGGTACTGTTTTATTATTACAGAGAAAAGGGAATCATTTAACCATTAAATAAACCCAATAGGACTGTTCTGCCCCCAATAAGGGGTAATTATATCTTAGTTGGGATCAAGTACAGGTACTGTTTTATTATTACAGAGAAAAGGGAATCATTTAACCATTAAATAAACCCAATAGGGCTGTTCTGCCCCCAATAAGGGGTAATTATATCTTAGTTGGGATCAAGTACAGGTACTGTTTTATTATTACAGAGAAAAGGGAATCATTTAACCATTAAATAAACCCAATAGGACTGTTCTGCCCCCAATAAGGGGTAATTATATCTTAGTTGGGATCAAGTACAGGTACTGTTTTATTATTACAGAGAAAAGGGAATCATTTAACCATTAAATAAACCCAATAGGACTGTTCTGCCCCCAATAAGGGGTAATTATATCTTAGTTGGGATCAAGTACAGGTACTGTTTTATTATTACAGAGAAAAGGGAATCATTTAACCATTAAATAAACCCAATAGGGCTGTTCTGCCCCAATAAGGGGTAATTATATCTTAGTTGGGATCAAGTACAGGTACTGTTTTATTATTACAGAGAAAAGGGAATCATTTAACCATTAAATAAACCCAATAGGGCTGTTCTGTCCCCAATAAGGGGTAATTATATCTTAGTTGGGATCAAGTACAGGTACTGTTTTATTATTACAGAGAAAAGGGAATCATTTAACCATTAAATAAACCCAATAGGACTGTTCTGCCCCCAATAAGGGGTAATTATATCTTAGTTGGGATCAAGTACAGGTACTGTTTTATTATTACAGAGAAAAGGGAATCATTTAACCATTAAATAAACCCAATAGGGCTGTTCTGCCCCAATAAGGGGTAATTATATCTTAGTTGGGATCAAGTACAGGTACTGTTTTATTATTACAGAGAAAAGGGAATCATTTAACCATTAAATAAACCCAATAGGACTGTTCTGCCCCCAATAAGGGGTAATTATATCTTAGTTGGGATCAAGTACAGGTACTGTTTTATTATTACAGAGAAAAGGGAATCATTTAACCATTAAATAAACCCAATAGGGCTGTTCTGCCCCCAATAAGGGGTAATTATATCTTAGTTGGGGGCAGAACAGTCCTATTGGGTTTATTTCAACAGCCAATCAGATTTTACGTATTGACTTTTAACATGGAAATCCAACCTATTGCCATTCTCACAGTATTAACTCCGGAGTTCCCAAACTTTTTACACTTGGTCACTAGGGGACTGCAGTTTACGTTTTGAAAAAGTGGGCGTGGCCAACAACAGCCAATCAGATTTCACATATAGACTTCATATGTTGAAATTTAAACTGCTGCCATTTATTAAATATTAATACTAAGATCCCCAAACTTTCCAAACTTTGCAGAGCTAGTCACCTGGTAACTGAGGTTCAGAGTTAGAAAAAGTGGGTGGATCCACCAACAGCCAATCAGACTTCCCCTTTTGATTTTTTTGGTTTAAAATGCTGCCTTTCTCACACTATTTATGTCAGGTTTCCCAAACTTTGCAAAGTCAGTCACTGGCTGACTACATATTCAGGGTTAGAACAACTGGGCGGAGCCACCAACAGCCAATCCATTTCCACCCATTAAATTTCATTGGTTTATCTTTAAACTGATGCTATTATTTCAGTATTAATTCCAGGGTTGTTAAACTTTCCAGAGTTACTTACTGGGTATTTGCCATTCAAAGTTAGAAAAAAGTGGGTGGAGCCAACAACAGCCAATCACATTTCACTTTTAGTGGTGTAAAATGCTGTCAGTCCCACAGTTTGTATGCCTCAAACTTTGAAGTTGGTCACTTGGGGACTGCAGTAGGAAATGTGGGTTGGGCCACTAACAGCCAATCAGATTTCATCCATTGAATTTTATTGGTTTAAATTTAAAATGCTGCCAGTCTCACACTATTTATGCCAGGGTGCCCACTGTTTGTAAATAAACATGGGCAGTATTGCCCCCACAGCTAGGAGGTAGGACCTATATACCAAAGCCAATCAAAATTAGCCCTTACCTATAAGACCATGTGACTTCTTCCTCACCACTGTTATTTTTTGTCCTACTGAACAGGAGGTAGGATCTCCCTCCTCACCATTTTGTGATTTCACTGTTTTGATTTTTCTTTTGTTTTTGTCATTTTATTTATTTATTTTTTACCTCTGTGTATACATAGAGGGATGATTCCCAGGAAATGGAGACGATTTTACCTGATGCCCCAATAAGTAAAGTAATCAAACTTTCACCTATTGGGAAGAAATGCAGGTGTGGGCATACCCATGGTCCTAGCCTTGTGCTAAAATAGCCCCCTGTGATCAATTCAGTCTCCTTTTTCCTATGGTGTTTTGAGCCTTTGAAGACTGATATCAGACTAAAGGGCCATGGGTATGGATATGGGCTAGTGATAACTAAGCCTGAATCTGGTGAGTATGAATCTTCAGTCCCCACTGTGTGTTTGAAATGCTCAGTGCACTGAGAAGCCTGCATACTAACGAGCTAATTATGTCCCTCAGCTGAAGGCTGTCTGGGTTCTTGTGGGAGTTGCCATGCTGCTGACTACTCACTGCTATCTGGTAAGGTGTAAGTGCTTCTTTAGGGCACTTTGCTATTAATATCTTTAGTGTTTTTACTGTAAGCCTGAGTCCTCTGTGCAGACACAGCACGTATGGGTGCAGGTATGGGTGCTCATTTACACCAGGTGCTCCCAAGACTATTCTAGGAGTTGCACTGCTGTAGCAGTATGGTATCTCCTTTTCTTACAGGGAGTCTGCACCTTATAACCAACCTTTCCCCACGGTTCTGACTGGAGTTTGCATTTTGCCTACAAGCCAATTTTATCCTGTAAGGTGTTGTATGCTTCTAGGCCTCCTTGCTATTGCGGTTTCATATCGTTAGCCTTTCTATGTGAGTCTACCATGCGGACTCTGCAGGTATGGGAGCTCATTATTACACCAGGTGTGCCCAGACTGGCTGGGAGTTGCACTGCTGTAGCAGTATGGTATCTCCTTTTCTCACAGGGAGTCTGCACCTGGGTTCTGACTGGAGTTTGCCTTTACCTACAAGCCAGTGTTATCTTGTTAGGTGCTTGTATGCTTCTTGGGCTCCTTGTTATTGCTATTTCATATATGTAGAATTCCTTGTGAGTCAAATCTACTGTGCAGTCACAGCAGGTATAGCAGCTCTTATTTCATCAGGGGCTTCCTGGTTTAACTGGGGTTTCTGTTGTGGCAGTGTTGAACCTTTTTCCTGCTTATATTATTTCTGCAGGCCCTGGTTTGGTCTTTGGCTTAAAAGGCAGTTTTTTCCTACAGGTATGAACAGAGTTGTAGTTCAACAACTCCTTTTTCTTTCTGGTGTGTTTACAGGTATTTATTTCTGTGTTTGCTAGCGTGATAGGAGCCAACATTGGTAAATGTTTGATTGCTATATGGCCTTTGGTCAGCTTGGCCACTGGTCTTGGTCCCTGTAAGCCAGTTTTTTGCTATGTCTCTGGCTTGCATGGATGATGTTCCTTGTTTTGGGCTTTGCCTTGTGTGCCTGTTGACCCTGACTATGGTTTTTGGCTTGCTTAGCCATTGGTTCTGTCTATGGCCTTTACCTCACTTGGCTGCAGTTCCTGCTTATGGCCTCTGGCTCATCTGTCTACTGCCTCTGACCCCTGGCATCAGTCTTTTTGCTATAGCCTTGGCTTGCTTGGCTGCTGGTCCTTGTCATGGACTTTGCCTTGTGTGCCTGTTGGCCCTGATTATGGTCTTTGGCCTGCTTGGCCGTTGGTTCTGTCTATGGCCTTTACCTCACTTGGCTGCAGTTCCTGCTTATGGCCTCTGGCTCATCTGTCTACTGCCTCTGACCCCTGGCATCAGTCTTTTTGCTATAGCCTTGGCTTGCTTGGCTGCTGGTCCTTGTCATGGACTTTGCCTTGTGTGCCTGTTGGCCCTGATTATGGTCTTTGGCCTGCTTGGCCGTTGGTTCTGTCTATGGCCTTTGCCTCACTTGGCTGCAGTTCCTGCTTATGGCCTCTGGCTCATCTGTCTACTGCCTCTGATGCCTGGCATCAGACTTTTTGCTATAGCCTTGGCTTGCTTGGCTGCTGGTCCTTGTCATGGACTTTGCCTTGTGTGCCTGTTGGCCCTGGTTATGGTCTTTGGCTTGCTTGGCTGTTGGTTCTGTTTATGGCTTTTGCCTCCCTTGGATGCAGTTCCTGGTTATGGCCTTTGGCTTGCTTTGCTACTGCCTCTCACCCCTGGCAGCAGAATTTTTGCTATAGGCTTGCCTGCTGGTTCCTTGTTTTGGACTCTGGCTTGCTTGTCTGCTGGTCCTTGTTGGCTTGAGTGGCCACTGGTCCTTGGTTTGGCCGTTTTCTTTGCTTGGTTGCTGGCCCTGGTTCTGGCCTTGACTCACTTGGCTGCTACCTCAGCTCTGGCTTTTAGCTCACTTGGCCGCTGGTTCTGGTTCTGCCTTCTTGTTTGCTTGCCCATTTTTCCCACTTCTGTCCTTTGGCTTACTCGGCAGTGGGATCTGATTTTGGCCTTTGGCTGGCTTGCCCATTGGTTCCAGTTTTGACCTTTGGCTCGCTTGGCCATTAGTTTTGGACTTTAACTTGCTTGTCCATTTGGTTTTGGCCTTTAGCTCTGGTTTCAGCATTTTGGCTCAGGTTTTGACCTTTAGCTTGCTTGGCCATTGGCTCCAGTTTTGACCTTTTGGCTCACTTGCCCATTGGTTTTGGCCTTTGGCTCATGTGACCATTGGCCTGGTTCTGGCTTTTGGCTTGCTTGGCTGTTGGCTCTGGTTCTGGCCTTTGGCTTGCTTGGAGATTGACTTCAGTTTTGGCCTTGGTCTCTGGTTTGACCCTTAGCTTGCTTGGCCATTGGCTCCAGTTTTGACCTTTTGGCTCGCTTGCCCATTGGTTTTGGCCTTTGGCTCATGTGACCATTGGCCTGGTTCTGGCTTTTGGCTTGCTTGGCTGTTGGCTCTGGTTCTGGCCTTTGGCTTGCTTGGAGATTGACTTCAGTTTTGGCCTTTGGTCCTGGTTTGTGGCTCATTTGACCCCGGTTTTAGCCTTGGTTTGCTTTGCAACTAGCCCTGTTTTCTGTCCTTTGGCTCTCAGGGAGACTGGCCCTAGTTATGAACTTAGGCTCATAGGATGCTGGCAATTGTACATGAGGCTGCCAGTTTTGTTGTGGTTCTTGGCGCAGGTGGCTGCTGGCCTTGGCTTTAGTCCTTGGCGTATATGGATGCCAGTCATGCTGTGGTCCTTGGTGCAGGCATGTGGTTGTCTGCCTTTGATATGGTCTTTGGTTCATGTCATGGTGGGCCTTGGCGCTTGTGGCTGTCTACCTTAGCTGCTTTCTTGGCATGTGTGGGTGCTTGTTTTTCACCTTGTATTCCACTCCTGTCCCCAAACTAGCCACTGCTAGTAAGGTTTCTTTGCAGTTACAGTATCTAAACAGTGCATCAGTGGTTGCAGGTTTTAAGTTCTCTTGAGAGTCATGTATTGCAAGCACAGCGCTAGCTTATTGCTATTGCTTGTGTGCTAGCTGTCTTTCACTCTGGCATGTCCACTGGTTGTTGGCAGGGTGTTTGGTTTGTCCACTGGTTGTTTAGCATGCATAGTATATGGCTCTTCTCTGATTTTCATGCAGGATGGTTATCTGGTGCATTGAGTATAGGCTGGCTGTGCACCAGTCGTTCCATGCATGTTTTCCAGTTGATTCCAGTCATGTTAAGCTGGTTAGCTGATCTTCCATCTGCAGGTTGTGTACAGTTCCTAAACCTGGCCCTAACATTGCTGGTTAGGTAGCCTCTCAAAGTTGGTAGCTACAGTGAGTGGTAGGAAGTTGGGTTTCAGCCTGTCATGCTCTGTTACAGGCTGGAGTCCCTAGCTTGTTTGTGCCATACAGGGCCGGATTTAACTTCACGGCGCCCCAAGGCCGCCCCCACCCCCGCCCCCCACGAGTGCGCATGCGCAATCGCACATTTAAACTCCCATACGGAGCAGTGGTGTGAGGTCCCGACTGCTCCGTATGGGAGCCAAATTTAAAAATTCTGTTGCGGCGGGGCGGCATGCCGCCCCTAAACTTGTGCCGCCCTAGGCCCGGGCCTTTCCACAAATCCGGGCCTGGTGCCATAGGGGGCTTGATGGCTAGTGTGCCCTTTCACTGTTGGTCAGTTTCACTTGTAGGTTGCTTCAGATCTGTGCTTGGATTATCTTTTGCTGGTTGTTGAGTTTGACGGCGGTCAACACCAATTTAAGCTGATACCGGTGTGCTTTGGAGCTAGATGCTTGTGGATTGCAATTTTTTTTTTTCTAGGGCCCCAGGTTAGTGCTAAGGTTCGGGGGCATAGAGGCAGCTCTAGTGGATAATGCATCAGAGTTGTGGTTAACTGGCCTGTTGCTGCGGGGCTGGTAACACCAGCGAGCTGCCCAGTGCCAGAGTTATGATTGTGACCATTTTCTTCTTGTTGGCAGAGGATCCTCCCGAGCCGGGCTTGGATGTTTATGGCAACCGTAGTGTGGAAAATCCCTCTGGTCCCTGAGAGGATTCTTGTAGCCGGGAATGGTCAGTGTTTTCTTCTGATGCTTGATATTTGTTTTTAGTATCCGTTGATATTATTCCCACCCCTTATTGTTTAGGGGCATGGCTTGGTAGATCCCATGCGTACTGACATGGAAGGGATGAAGAAGAAAATGAGAATTTCACTTACCTCTTATCGTAAATTCCATTTCTTCAAGTCCCGACATGTCAGTACGGGGTTTCCCATCCCAATTATTTGCTTCTTGTATTGCTTGGCAAATGTATAACAGTGGTGAGCAGGAAGTCACATGGTCTTATGGGTAAGGATTAAATTTGATTGGCTTTGGTATATAGGTCCTACCTCCTAGCTGGGGGGGGCAATACTGCCCAGGCGTACTGACATGTCGGGACTTGAAGAAATGGAATTTACGATAAGTAAAAATTGTGAATATTGTGAATAAGTGAAATTCTCATTATTGCTGCCATTCAGACACTATTAAGACCAGGGTCCCCAAACTTTGCACAGTGGTTTTTACTATATAACTGTGGTCCAAGGTTAGAAAAAGTGGATGGAGCCAACAGCCAATCAAATTTCATTCAGTGACTTTTTTCAACCCAACATGAAGTTTGTTCTCAAACCTCCCTTTCTAGTTACTTAAAATTTCTAAGCAGGCCCTCTCCTATTTATATTCCTGCCTCTCATTCAATCCACTGCCTGGTTGCTAGGGTAAATAAGAGCCTAGCAACCATGTAGCTGCTGAAAAACCAAATTAGAGAGCTGCTGGATAAATAACTAATAAAAAAAAACATAAAAAATGAAGACCATGTCTTAGCATATCAGTGTCTATATCATACTGAAGGTTAATTTAAAGGTGAGCTGTTTTATTCAAATATTTTTATAGAGCCTGCATTGTTTTAAGGGTATAGTTCTCCTTTAATAAACTTATGGGTTTATGTAATAAAAGGCACTAGGGGTATGTTTATCATGCTGTGTAAAAAAGTGGAGTGAAGCATTACCGGTAATGTTGCCCAGGGCAACCAATCAGCAATTCGATTTCAACAAATCAAAGCATCTGATTGGCTGCTATGAGCAACATCACTGGTGATAATGTTTTACTCCACTTTCTACCCAGCATAATAAATATACCCCTAAGTTTGTAACCCATAGCAACCAGTCAGCAGGAAGCATTTACTGGCCGCCTGTTCAAAAGACAAATGTTTTGGTTGCTCCTGGGCAAACTTTTATAATATACAGTATTATATATCGGGGAAGGTGTTTTAAATATAAAAGGTGCAGGGTTGGACTGGGGGGTGCAGGGCCCACCGGGGCTCCCACAGGTGCCCCCGCTGGCCGCGTTCCCTAACTCTCCCCCCCCCGCAGGGCCTCCCAGCCGACGTCGTCCCCTAAGCGGGCGTAAATTGAACCCATCAGGGGAGGAACGGTCAGGCAGAAGGAGTGCCGGCAAGGGTTGGGTCTGGTCCAATCTTGCAAGGGTGTGTATAATTATAGGTAAAGTTGCATATAACCTTATATATGGGCAGCACACATGGGGGAGAGAGGTAATTCGGGCATGGGGCCAGTGGGGGGGACATGCAGGCAATAGGGGGGCTAGGGGTAGGCAAAGAAGGTACATGCCTAGCACCCCCCACCACTGTTGTACCCTAGTCACTTACCTCTTCTGCCTACCCCTAGTTCCGGCCCTGCCTACGGGGGTTTCGCCTTTTTAATGAGGTTGCTGTTTGTTTGCTTATTTCACAGCTAAGGACACCCTGAATGTTTGGTATTTATATATACACCTCTGATAAATGAAAAGCTCAGAACTGATGTGTGTTTAATGAATGCTTTTTACACTGCAGATGAAGAGGATGCCAGCCTGCCAGCCAAGGAGGTGCCAAATGAGACTGGAAATGCCACTCCCCAACCACTTTTACCCAGAAAGCTCATTTACGTTCCTATGCTTTACTGCCCAACAGCGGGGGACACCAGTTTACTCAATCATAAGATGGACAATGGGATGGGGAACTATACCCCTAAACAACTTGCACCCCGAAACCCCTTTCTCATCCCTGCAACTAATATTCCAGTTGAGATGGACAACACCTTGCAGATCCAACAGCTGGCAGCTGAGATGGGGCAGTACCTCCCTATACCCCAGTTGGCTGGAAGCCTTAACAACCACCCTGCTCGTGAGAGCCAAGCTGAAAAGGGCATCAGCCTCCCAGTACAGGAAAGGGCAAATGAGACTGGGACTTCCATACCACCTTCAGCCAGTAGCCACTTTTCTAATGCCAGTCCACATGGAGAGGACAGCAATGGAGGTGACAACCCAGACCTGCAGTGCGGGGTTTGCCCCGAAGAGCAAAATGCAACTGGGAAGTTCTGCAAATTCTGCAAGCACAACGGGGAGTCCAGCAGAGTGTACAGCACCCACACTTTGAGGAATTCCAACGGCATTATCATCTGCCCCGTCCTTCGAAAATACACTTGCCCCTTGTGTGGGGCAACGGGGGCCCTCTCCCACACCCGCAAGTATTGTCCCTTCAATGATGACAAAAGCTGCCTTTACAACAAGAGCGGGCGCAACTCTGCCGGTCACCTAGTGAGGCGCTAGTTTAAAGGAAAAATTTAAAATTACCCTTATTACCTTGTGTTCGGATGTTGATTAACCACAACCCATTTATATTGTTCGTTAGCAGAGAGAGTTATCCTATGGTGGGATATTCAGGATAGTGGGATGGGGGGCACAAGCAATATCTAACCTGGTACTCATTATTCTTCTTCTTGCCTCTTGCCCACCACGAGGTTCCAGGCGACCCCACTGTTACCCCACCGATACAGTCTGTATATCCTTCTGTTCCACCTTTTATTTCTACTTATTGTCTTTACATTAAAGGTTAATTTGTGTGAGTGTATGCATTGCTAATTACAAATGTCAGTTCTAATGGACTTACCCACAGGTGCAGTATTAATGGTGCAACAATGATGGTATGTAGCTTGGCACTTCTACCCTCGGTGCATTTCATTCATTTGAATCAGGAGGGGCAGCACAGAGCATTGGGAGAGGGCAAGATGGGCGAGTTTGTTGGTGGGATTGCTGACAGATACAAATATGGGTCCAGGCTGACTCTGTTGGGCCCCCTCAGAGAGAGGGCCCCGGTGCCAGAGATGTAAGGGAGGGGTGGGTGAGCCCTAAGTACTGGGCCATGGGAGAGCAGTTTGGGCAACTGAGTGTTCAGGCCCAGACTGGCAATCAGGGCAAATGGAAGACAGTCACTATTTTTTGGGCCTGTGAAGGCTGAGCTTATCTGTTATATGTTATGTAACCTGTGCCTTTTCTCCTTTTTTCAATGTGATGTCACTTCCAGCAGAGCATATGACATCACTTCTGCAAAATGATGGGGGGGGGGGGGGGGGGGGTTAGGTCTGGGTGCCTAGGGTGCCACCGGACCTAAATACAGCCCTGGTGCTGATCTCTGATAAAGTCTCCAAATGAGGCAGTTTAGTGTTGCACCAATGGGGTGCTTTTCATGTAAGCTACAGTGCCTTTGGGCTACTAAGGGCCGCCCCCTGGGATCATAGGATTTACAGGGCACACATACATGCTAGGCCCCATCAGCCAATGAATGGGCAGAGTTCTGCCTTTTACTACTTCCTGTTACAGTTAGAGCTCCATTACTTCCTGTCAGCTGATCTCTGAGGGAGCACACAGCCCATAACTAAATGGCGGCTCAAGGGAAAGGATGTAATGGGCAATATTTACTGATATATATATTCCAGTTTGGGGAGATTCTTTAATAGGTCACTTAATATAATATAAACTATCTGTTGGTTACGTATTCATTCTAGGGGTATAGTTTCCCTTTAAGCAGCGTATTACAGCAGGTATTACAAATTTACCGGCAGCCAGGGCCAGAACTAGGGGGTAGGAAGGTACCTGCCTAGGGCGCAACTGTAGGCGCTAGGTATGTACCATGTCTGCCTACTGTGGTCCGGGAACACTTACCCCCGGCTGTAGCTTGGCACCGCACTCCCCCTCCACCCAGAACGTCATTGCACATACACGTGCCAACATACATACACACACATGGGGGTGGGAAGGGGGCGAGGAGATATTGCTTGTATATCTGACTGCCAATCAGCTTAGTCTGGAACTCGCAGGCACAGGGGCCACATTCCATGTTAGTGACAGATGTACATGTTCCTCTAGGGCAGCGGGAAACAGGGCGACACTGGGAGTCACATCGCTATCGAGCAGCCCAGGGGCCCCGCTATCTGCCTTATCTACAATCTGATAATGGTTTTGCTGCCAGTGGGTGATATCTGGGAGACACTGCCATCTGGGTTCATTTATGAGAAACGACACATGAAAGGCGATAAAGCTCGGGAGCAGCTGCGCCGCATCAGGATCCATTTCCTGCCCCTAATGGGGAAACGCTCAAACTAATAAAGCAAAACGTCACGGATTACACCATTTCAGCCTAAATATTCAATTACATCCCGTCTAATTGTGCCAAACCGTCAGTCATTTAGTGGGAGATTTGGGTGGCAACTGAAGCCGGCAGGTCTTCTGCAGTCAGAGACATATTTATACGGCCAAGTATACAAGATAAAGCTAAATATGTATTGACAACTAACTAATATGAAAGGGGTCTCTGAAAACCCCAAAGAAGAACATGGAAGGGGGACACTTACACTGTGGATGGACCATAGCAAATTGTATATAGGATTTTGCATGTCGTGGTATGGACGGATTGGGGCGGATCGGGGAGGAGTATGGGAGGATCAGGGTTGAGGTATGGGATGATCAGGAAGGAGTATGGGGGGATCTGAGCCGGGGTATGGGCGGATTGGGGAGGAGTATGGGATGATCATAGTCGGGGTATGGGCGGATTGGGGAGGAGTATGGGCTGATCATAGTCGGGGTATGGGCGGATTGGGAAGGCGTATGGGCGGACTGGGGCAGAGTATGGGCGGATCATAGTTAGGGTATGGGTGGATCAGGAAGGAGTATGGGAGGATCAGAGTTGGGGTATGGGCGGATCGGGGAGGAGTATAGGCTGATCATAGTCGGGGTATGGGCGGATCGGGGAGGAGTATAGGCTGATCATAGTCGAGGTATGGGCGGATCGGGGAGGAGTATGGGCTGATCATAGTCAGGGTATGGGCGGATCGGGGAGGAGTATGGGCTGATCATAGTCGGGGTATGGGCGGATCTGGGAGGAGTATAGGCTGATCATAGTCGGGGTATGGGCGGATCGGGGAGGAGTATGGGCTGATCATAGTCAGGGTATGGGCGGATCGGGGAGGAGTATAGGCTGATCATAGTCGGGGTATGGGCGGATCGGGGAGGAGTATGGGCTGATCATAGTCGGGGTATGGGCGGATCGGGGAGGAGTATGGGCTGATCATAGTCGGGGTATGGGCGGATCGGGGAGGAGTATGGGCTGATCATAGTCGGAGTATGGGCGGATCGGGGAGGAGTATGGGCTGATCATAGTCGGGGTATGGGCGGATCGGGGAGGAGTATGGGCTGATCATAGTCGGGGTATGGGCGGATCGGGGAGGAGTATGGGCTGATCATAGTCGGGGTATGGGCGGATCGGGGAGGAGTATAGGCTGATCATAGTCGGGGTATGGGCGGATCGGGGAGGAGTATGGGCTGATCATAGTACAACTAACTAATATAAAAGGGGTCTCTGAAAACCCCAAAGAAGAACATGGAAGGGGGACACTTACACTATGGATGGACCATAGCAAATTGTATATAGGATTTTGCATGTCGTGGTATGGGCAGATTGGGGCGGATCGGGGAGGAGTATGGGAGGATCATAGTTAGGGTATGGGATGATCAGGAAGTAGTATGGGGGGGGGATCAGGGTTGGGGTATGGGATGATCAAGAAGGAGTATGGGGGGATCAGAGCCGGGGTATGGGCGGATCGGGGAGGAGTATGGGATGATCATAGTCGGAGTATGGGCGGATTGGGAAGGAGTATGGGGGGACTGGGGCAGAGTATGGGCGGATCATAGTTAGGGTATGGGTGGATCAGGAAGGAGTATGGGAGGATCAGAGTTGGGGTATGGGATGATCAGGAAGGAGTATGGGGGGATCTGAGCCGGGGTATGGGCGGATTGGGGAGGAGTATGGGATGATCATAGTCGGGGTATGGACGGATTGGGAAGGCGTATGGGCGGACTGGGGCAGAGTATGGGCGGATCATAGTTAGGGTATGGGTGGATCAGGAAGGAGTATGGGAGGATCAGAGTTGGGGTATGGGCGGATTGGGGAGGAGTATAGGCTGATCATAGTCGGGGTATGGGCGGATCGGGGAGGAGTATAGGCTGATCATAGTCGGGGTATGGGCGGATCGGGGAGGAGTATAGGCTGATCATAGTCGAGGTATGGGCGGATCGGGGAGGAGTATGGGCTGATCATAGTCAGGGTATGGGCGGATCGGGGAGGAGTATGGGCTGATCATAGTCGGGGTATGGGCGGATCTGGGAGGAGTATAGGCTGATCATAGTCGGGGTATGGGCGGATCGGGGAGGAGTATGGGCTGATCATAGTCAGGGTATGGGCGGATCGGGGAGGAGTATAGGCTGATCATAGTCGGGGTATGGGCGGATCGGGGAGGAGTATGGGCTGATCATAGTCAGGGTATGGGCGGATCGGGGAGGAGTATGGGCTGATCATAGTCGGGGTATGGGCGGATCGGGGAGGAGTATGGGCTGATCATAGTCGGGGTATGGGCGGATCGGGGAGGAGTATGGGCTGATCATAGTCAGGGTATGGGCGGATCGGGGAGGAGTATGGGCTGATCATAGTCGGGGTATGGGCGGATCGGGGAGGAGTATGGGCTGATCATAGTCGGGGTATGGGCGGATCGGGGAGGAGTATGGGCTGATCATAGTCGGGGTATGGGCGGATCGGGGAGGAGTATAGGCTGATCATAGTCGGGGTATGGGCGGATCGGGGAGGAGTATGGGCTAATCATAGTACAACTAACTAATATAAAAGGGGTCTCTGAAAACCCCAAAGAAGAACATGGAAGGGGGACACTTACACTATGGATGGACCATAGCAAATTGTATATAGGATTTTGCATGTCGTGGTATGGGCAGATTGGGGCGGATCGGGGAGGAGTATGGGAGGATCATAGTTAGGGTATGGGATGATCAGGAAGTAGTATGGGGGGGGGATCAGGGTTGGGGTATGGGATGATCAAGAAGGAGTATGGGGGGATCAGAGCCGGGGTATGGGCGGATCGGGGAGGAGTATGGGATGATCATAGTCGGAGTATGGGCGGATTGGGAAGGAGTATGGGGGGACTGGGGCAGAGTATGGGCGGATCATAGTTAGGGTATGGGTGGATCAGGAAGGAGTATGGGAGGATCATAGTCGGGGTATGGGCGGATCGGGGAGGAGTATAGGCTGATCATAGTCGGGGTATGGGCGGATCGGGGAGGAGTATGGGCTGATCATAGTCGGGGTATGGGCGGATCGGGGAGGAGTATAGGCTGATCATAGTCGGGGTATGGGCGGATTGGGAAGGAGTATGGGCTGATCATAGTCGGGGTATGGGCGGATCGGAAGGAGTATGGGCTGATCATAGTCGGGGTATGGGCGGATCGGGGAGGAGTATGGGCGGATCATAGTCGGGGTATGGGCGGATCGGGGAGGAGTATGGGCTGATCATAGTCGGGGTATGGGCAGATCGGGGAGGAGTATAGGCTGATCATAGTCGGGGTATGGGCGGATCGGAAGGAGTATGGGCTGATCATAGTCGGGGTATGGGCGGATCGGAAGGAGTATGGGCTGATCATAGTCGGGGTATGGGCGGATCGGGGAGGAGTATGGGCTGATCATAGTCGGGGTATGGGCGGATCGGGGAGGAGTATAGGCTGATCATAGTCGGGGTATGGGCGGATCGGGGAGGAGTATGGGCTGATCATAGTCGGGGTATGGGCGGATTGGGAAGGAGTATGGGCTGATCATAGTCGGGGTATGGGCGGATCGGAAGGAGTATGGGCTGATCATAGTCGGGGTATGGGCGGATCGGGGAGGAGTATGGGCGGATCATAGTCGGGGTATGGGCGGATCGGGGAGGAGTATGGGCTGATCATAGTCGGGGTATGGGCAGATCGGGGAGGAGTATAGGCTGATCATAGTCGGGGTATGGGCGGATCGGGGAGGAGTATAGGCTGATCATAGTCGGGGTATGGGCGGATCGGGGAGGAGTATGGGCTGATCATAGTCGGGGTATGGGCGGATCGGGGAGGAGTATAGGCTGATCATAGTCGGGGTATGGGCGGATCGGGGAGGAGTATGGGCTGATCATAGTCGGGGTATGGGCGGATCGGGGAGGAGTATAGGCTGATCATAGTCGGGGTATGGGCGGATTGGGAAGGAGTATGGGCGGACTGGGGCAGAGTATGGGCAGATCATAGTCGGGGTATGGGTGGATCAGGAAGGAGTATGGGGGGGATCAGAGTCAGGGTATAGGTGGATCGGGGAGAGCAGTTCTGAGTGCAAATAAGTGAGAATCTCAGGGGGAAAACCTTAAGAAGTGGAGGATTACAAAAATACCAGCAAAATTTGCAATTCCGGCACCAGCCCTAGGTGGTAATTTTCTGGCTCGGCAGGTGAATTAGTAGCCAGGTGGCAACCTTAAATGGAATGTAGCACTCACAGCAGGTGGCCCTAGCATTCTGATGGATCATCCACCTGGGACCTCCCCCAAATATTCCCTTGGTGCAGTGTATGGCTACTCCGCTAACTAGCCTTGGCCACCTGGAACACCGGAGAGCCAATTTATATGCGATATGTCGCTGTACCTCCCCTTCCCTCACAACTGAACACATTTCTGCACAATTTACTATCTGCCATTAAGGTTTAAAAAAACATGAGCCCACACCAGTGTAAATAGAGATCCTACCTTTCCATTCACGGCAGGTAGGCTCCATATCCCTTAGTGTCTATGGCATGGGGCCCCAAACGGCACAGCAATGGTCTACAGAATGGGAGATGAACCTAAAAGTCTGATACCTCAGGGTGTACAGTCATTTAACCATATACAGTATGTATGCTTAACAGATCAGGTGGTAGGGGCTGTTGGGGAGAGGAGAACACGGGGCAGTCACTGGGGGGCATTAGGGGAATAGGTTGTACAGCTGTAGGGGTCCTGTTATTGTTGGGGCCTGACACATATATATTTGATATGGCTGCTATGTCAGAAATGGCCCTATTACTCCTGCCCTGGGCCCCAGAGGCAAAATTATGATCCTGATTGAACCCTGGAAGAGTTTCCCCTGGACCCATAGTGTATTTGTTTGTATTTCCCTTATCCTACTGGAGGAGGTCAAAGGCAATGGCCCCCTTAAATTCCAGAACTGGGTCCAATAAGTGCTTATTCCTGCCCTATAGTACAGTACAGATATGAGATCAGTTATCCGGAAATCCGTTATCCAGAAAGCTCCGAATTACGGGATGCCTGTCTCTTATAGACTCCATTTTAATCAAATAATTCTCTGTAATAATAAAACAGTACCTGTACTTGATCCCAACTAAGATATAATTACCCCTTATTGGGGCAGAACAGCCCTATTGGGTTTATTTCATGGTTAAATGATTCCCTTTTCTCTGTAATAATAAAACAGTACCTGTACTTGATCCCAACTAAGATATAATTACCCCTTATTGGGGCAGAACAGCCCTATTGGGTTTATTTCATGGTTAAATGATTCCCTTTTCTCTGTAATAATAAAACAGTACCTGTACTTGATCCCAACTAAGATATAATTACCCCTTATTGGGGGCAGAACAGCCCTATTGGGTTTATTTCATGGTTAAATGATTCCCTTTTCTCTGTAATAATAAAACAGTACCTGTACTTGATCCCAACTAAGATATAATTACCCCTTATTGGGGCAGAACCGGCCTATTGGGTTTATTTAATGGTTACATGATTCCCTTTTCTCTGTAATAATAAAACAGTACCTGTACTTGATCCCAACTAAGATATAATTACCCCTTATTGGGGGGCAGAACAGCCCTATTGGGTTTATTTCATGGTTAAATGATTCCCTTTTCTCTGTAATAATAAAACAGTACCTGTACTTGATCCCAACTAAGATATAATTACCCCTTATTGGGGGCAGAACAGCCCTATTGGGTTTATTTAATGGTTAAATGATTCCCTTTTCTCTGTAATAATAAAACAGTACCTGTACTTGATCCCAACTAAGATAAAATTAATCCTTTTTGTATGCAAAACAATCCTATTGGGTTTATTAATGTTTTACTTGTTTTTTAGAAGACTTAAGGTATGCAGATCCAAAATACGGAAAGACCCCTTATCCAGAATACCCTTGGTCCAGAGCATTCTGGATAACAGGTCCTATACCTGTACCTTTCAGTTATTTAGCTTCTGCACTTCCCTTAGGTGGCCACAGGATGGCACACTCTCCCTCATAACTTTCATTAGCCACTGTAAATGCACATACTGTATATGTCTCAATATTAATAATGTAAATGTATAAATAATATTACTTATTAAATGCCCTCTAACTGTCTAGGGCAGGCAAGTCCCTTCATTAACCTTGTAAGTGCCAGTGCCGTAGATTTTTTACGGTTGATTTTAGACTAACATTTGGTAGCGTAAACTAAAACCTGGAAGCGTTAAAATTGGATACATATTAAATGCACATTTTGAATGGTTAAGTGATGAATTCAGTTATCAGGGCTGCCCAGAAGCCGGTGTAGCGTTTATTATAGTATTTATTAATATATGCCTGGGTGATTAAGGGTGAAGACACACAGAGCTACTAGTAGCAGCTACTTTTTCACAGCTACTAAACACCAGATAATAATGAGAATTGCCTCTGCTAAAACCCACGTAGAGACAATTATTAGTAAATGATCAGCATTGTCTATTTTAGTAACCACGACAGGTAGCTGCTTCTAGTAGCTCCGTGTGTCTTCACCCTAAAGGTGAGTGCAACTTTAAAATTGTCAGGGCCAAGGCTAAAATGCAATCTGTGGGCCCTATTCAGGTAGAACTGTCTGCACCTGTGTAGTAAATGAGCTTTAGTAAGTGCTGCTGCCATATGGCAGTGACAGTCTTTCACCGCCTGCATTAGTTCATGTGGCCACAGGGTGGTGCTCTCTCATAATTTACTGCAAATCAGAAGCTGAAAAAAGACACACTTTCACCACGTTCAACCATAATGCCTATATATAACCTGCCTAACTGCTAGTTGATCCAGAGGATCAATTAGCAGTTAGGCAGGTTATATATAGGCATTATGGTTGAACGTGATGGACGCACGCCTTTTTATATATATATATATATATATATATATATATATATATATATATAAACTGGGTGTCTGTATATATTCTATTCCCTGCTGGTTTTGACTCCTTAAACCATGTGGCAAGCAGCTAATTACATAGTTACATAGGGTTGAAAAAAGACCAGAGTCCATCAAGTTCAACCCATCCAAGTAAACCCAGCACACCTAACCCACACCTACCAATCTATACACTCACATACATAAACTATATATACAACCACTAATTAACAGAACTGACCCCCAGTTACGCTGTCAGACCCAGAGATGAGAAAGGGATAAACCATCAATCAATTGGAAATGTGCAAGGAATGTGTTGGGATGTTACATGTTTTCATCAGGCAAAAAAAACCTGTTTTTAGGTGGAGTTGCCCTTTATGCCCTGATGGGCGTGTAACCCTTTATTGGCACTAATTTCCAGGTCCACACTGGAGTGCTGGACAATTAACCACGCAATATGTATAGGTAGTAACTTGTAATACATTAACGATAGAAATATTTAAGCAATTCAATGAGAACAGTGAAATGACAGTTTTAACATAACACAAAGTATTTGGAAATAAAATGGCGGATCCCCACAGTTAAAATGTCCACTGTCACTTTAAGACCGTTGAGTGTGCACACTATGGGTCTGCGCAGGTTATAGGGGTGCCACCTTAAGCGGGGTAGTGATGTCACAGGGTGGGCCACCAACAGCTATGACACAGTGATCACCGATAGGCCAATTGCCACGTCAATCTTTGAGTATCCTGCCCGTTTTGCCAAATTGGGAAAGCCGGGCGGCAGTTTTGACCCGGACAGCCCTACAGAAAACAGGGTTGTTCGGGTCAATACCAGACAGGTGGTAACTCTAGCAGGTTAACTACTTGTATGAAGGTGTGAGCAGAGTTATGTGTTGCAATCATGATCTGACTGGGCCATCAGGAAAAATCCCGGTGGGCCCCCGGCGGCTCAGACCGACCCTTGCTGGTGCTCCCCCTGCCCGACCGTTCCTGCCCTGACGCATTAAGCTTATGCATGCTCAGGGAAGGGCATCGGGTGGGGGACCCTGCGGGAGGTTAGGGGGTCCCAGCTGGGGATGGGGGGGGGGGGGGGAAGGGGGGTTAGGGGACATGGCTAGTGGGGGCACCTGCAGGGCCCCTGGGGTGGGAGCCCCGGTGGGCCCTGTACCCCCCAGTCTGACCCTGGTAGCAACACCAGATTGTAGCCCCCGGGGAGGGTAAATGCAGGGTCTCACCAACTCCCGGTGCCAGCGAGAGAGGAATAAATCCTGTGGAACAGAGCCGGGCAGGGCAGCAGTCTGGCAGCTTTAATCCTCGCCTTGAGATGCTGGAGAAAGGCTTCCTGGGACCCTGAGGATCCACTGCAGCACAGAGGCTGCTGGGTAATCCCAAATCCAGATCCAGTGTACATGCTGGCCTGAGGTCCTACAGGGATTCCTCCCCTAGCAACAGCTCAGGCCGGCTGCACTAGTCCCAATCACTATGATGGCTGAATGGGAAGGGTTAACTCCCTGGGCTCTGACTATGGGGCTCCCTATATGGGTATAAGCACTACAGGTGGAACCCTAGCCCCCTACCTGTACAGAGCACCCCCCCCCCCGTATCACTGCGCAGGATCCCTGCTTTACTTCTACTCCTCTTCCTGGGAAATATCTGCCTCCCTTTTTGGCTCCAAAACCTCTTTCAGGAGGGTCACAAGGTCAGAAGCAAATCCCTCCTGCTGATTGGGCCAGGCTGTGACTGGGAAGTGTCCCTTTGCAGGACAGTCAGCGGCCATGTTTTTGGTTGTCCCAGATTTAAAGTCACGGGGTTGTGTATTCAGGGAAAAGGGTAAGTAACATTTCCCTATGGGCGTATTTATTAACACTGGAGACAAATATCACTGGTGATGTTGCCCATAGCAACCAACCCACAATTAGATTTGTACAAGACAAAAGCAAGGATTTGACCTGTGATGTTTGTCCTCAGTATTAATTAGGGGAATTTTTATTATGGTGCGTAAGACAACATCACCGGCGATGTTGCCCATAGCAACCAATTAGATATTTTGTTTCGTTTTCTAACTTGTAGGTGACCGTTCAAATCGATTGGTTGCTATGGGCAACATCACCAGTAATGTTGGCCTACACACTATAGTAAATATGCCCCTCAGTGCTTAGTGCTCCTTGTGCTTAGTTTAGCACCCCTTAGTGCCCCAGCTGTTGTACCTAGTCCTATGCGAACCCCTGTGGTATTTTGCTTACACCTTATTTATATATGCAGCTTGATGACATTTTGCTCTTCTTAGCACTTTTGCAATTTACATTAATTTTCTGTTATTAGTGGGATCTGATCCAGTCTGGGGCCGCTAACATAAGGCTTTCAGCTCAACAGCTCTCTCTGTGTTAACCCTAGGGTTTCTGGCTAGAGAACTGTTGAGCCAAAAGCCCAGTGTTAGCAGTCTAAAACTGCTAATAGCTTTTAGCTTTTTTCTCTGTAATAATAAAACAGTAACTGTAGTTGATCCCAACTAAGGTATAATTACCCCTTATTGGGGGCAGGACAGCCCTATTGGGTTTATTTAATGGTTAAATGATTCCCTTTTCTCTGTAATAATAAAACAGTACCTGTACTTGATCCCAACTAAGATATAATTACCCCTTATTGGGGGCAGAACAGCCCTATTGGGTTTATTTAATGGTTAAATGATTCCCTTTTCTCTGTAATAATAAAACAGTACCTGTACTTGATCCCAACTAAGATATAATTACCCCTTATTGGGGCAGAACAGCCCTATTGGGTTTATTTAATGGTTAAATGATTCCCTTTTCTCTGTAATAATAAAACAGTACCTGTACTTGATCCCAACTAAGATATAATTACCCCTTATTGGGGGCAGACCAGCCCTATTGGGTTTATTTAATGGTTAAATGATTCTGTTTTCTCTGTAATAATAAAACAGTAACTGTAGTTGATTCCAACTAAGATATAATTACCCCTTATTGGGGGCAGGACAGCCCTATTGGGTTTATTTAATGGTTAAATGATTCCCTTTTCTCTGTAATAATAAAACAGTACCTGTACTTGATCCCAACTAAGATATAATTACCCCTTATTGGGGGCAGAACAGCCCTATTGGGTTTATTTAATGGTTAAATGATTCCCTTTTCTCTGTAATAATAAAACAGTACCTGTACTTGATCCCAACTAAGATATAATTACCCCTTATTGGGGGCAGAACAGCCCTATTGGGTTTATTTAATGGTTAAATGATTCCCTTTTCTCTGTAATAATAAAACAGTACCTGTACTTGATCCCAACTAAGATATAATTACCCCTTATTGGGGCAGAACAGCCCTATTGGGTTTATTTCAGGGTTAAATGATTCCCTTTTCTCTGTAATAATAAAACAGTACCTGTACTTGATCCCAACTAAGATATAATTACCCCTTATTGGGGGCAGAACAGTCCTATTGGGTTTATTTAATGGTTAAATGATTCCCTTTTCTCTGTAATAATAAAACAGTACCTGTACTTGATCCCAACTAAGATATAATTACCCCTTATTGGGGGCAGAACAGTCCTATTGGGTTTATTTAATGGTTAAATGATTCCCTTTTCTCTGTAATAATAAAACAGTACCTGTACTTGATCCCAACTAAGATATAAATAATCCTTATTGGAGCCAGAATCCTACTGGGTTTATGTAATGTTGGTGATCCAAATTACGGAAAGACCCCTTATCCAGAAAACCCCAGGTCCCAAGCATTCTGGATATCAGGTCCCAGACCTGTATTTGCAGTGCAGGGATGCAGCCATTTAGAGGCAATGTTCAGGGTAGCACAATGCAACTACATTTATGCAGGTTGTCACAGCAACTTTCCGCGCAGTGGTTTAATAACAAGTACAGCGCATTAGCACAAACGCAAACAATTTATATAATTGAAATCGTATCCCCCAGCAGTCAGTGTTACTATATAAATCCTATGCAAATATTTACCTTTTCTTACTTCTTGGTAAACAAAGGGTTAAACTTGAAACAAGTTTTGGGGTCAGTGGCATCCCTATGAGCTGCAGTTTCAGTACATGCTTGGGGGTGCTCCCCCCCCCCCGGCAGCTGGAGCCGGCACTTACCCAGCTTCTGTATGGCCTCAGTGGCAGCTCCAGTAACCTCCAGCAGCACCCCAGCAGGCTCAGTGTTATTTTAAAGGACAAGTGTCTTTATTCATGGCCATTATGTGTGTGTGTCGTTGCGTGGGGGCTTTCAGTGAAGGCTGCCCCCCCTGGCTGTTTAGTCTGCGTCCCATGGAAAGCTGAGTATATAACTGTGCCCAACTGGCCATCCTTCCCGTGCTGCCTATACTAATATTTGGTACTGGCTGGGGGTTACGCCCCGTCTAGTCACTTTCTGTCATTTCCTCCAGCCTAAAAATAAGGGAGCTGAAGCCACAGAGACAGGGTTCTGGTGCCACGCTCAGTTCAGGGCTAAATATATCTCCCCTGTGGTTACAGCGCCGGCCGGGGGCCCTTTCATGTCATGTTATAGACACGGCCAAAATAAGCAGGGCCCTAAATTAGCCAGATCTGTCATGGACTGGCCCCGGCGGGCGGCTAGTGAATGTGTCACACATGAGGGTATGTGAGCGGCTCCTGTCAGCCGCTTTATTTATCCGCAGGCCTAGTGTGTGTTTGGGGATTTCAGGGTTTCGGGGCAAAGAGGGGGGCACTGGCCATGGAGAAAGGCTGGGAACCTCATCATTATTCCCCCGATTAAAGGGGTGGTTCACCTTTGAGGTAACGTAAACTTAGTATTTTATAGAATGGCCAGTTCTAAGCAACTTTTTGATTGGTCTGCATTATTTATTTTTTATCCTTTTTGAATGATGTGCCTTCTTCTTCTAACTCCTTGCAGCTTTCAAAAGGGGGTCAGTGACCCCGGCAGCCAAAAATTATTGCTCTATGAGGCTACAGTTTTATTTCTATTGTTTTATTCAAACCACTGCCTGGTTGCTAAGGTAATTAAGGTCCTAGCTACCAGATAGTTGCAGAAACTTCACACTGGAATGCTGCTGAGCAAACAGTGAAATAACTAAAAGAGTACAAATAATAAAAAATGAAGACCAATTGCAAATTGTCTCAGAATATTTCTCTCTACATCATACTAAAAGTTAACTCAAAAGTGAAAAACCCCTTTACAACCCCCACCCACCCATCCCAGGGCCGGAAACAGGCACAGGCCTAGGGTGTAACAATGAGGGGGTGCCAGGCAGGTACCTCTCCTGCCTACCCCTAGTCTTTGCTCCCTTATCATCGCCCCCGCCACTTGTCATTGCTAGGTGGGGGCAATGACGCCCCCCCCATGTGAAAGCCAACCCCTTACCCACCAATACCCATTAAATCTGCCCCTGAGCAGCTGGCTATGGGGTGATGATACCAGGAGCCAGAACACACTGTAGGGCAACTTAAGCCTAAAGGGCAAGTCAATTCCTGCAATCAGTGTATTGCAGACCCTTCTCTTCTCCCTCCTGCTGCAATTATACCCCTTCCTGGCAGTCAGTGAGGTTTAATTCCAAAATCCCATCATTGAGTACCATATTCTTACACAATCTTCCTCGTGGTGAAGCCAAGTCCTGAGCGGATCAACACGGAACAACCATATAATCATTATAAAAACAAGGGAAAGGACATTTAAAAAAAAAAAAAAAAAAAGTAATATTAAGAATAGTTAAAGGATCCCTGACAAGCACAGACTATATACTCTGTATTCTATTCTGTTGACAGGAGGGGGCGCTCAATGATCATCACTCAGATAAATTCAAACTTTATTATTATTATTAACATTTATTTATTAAGCGCCAACATATCCCGCAGCGCTGTACAATAAGTGGGTTTCATACACTGGACATACAGAGTAACATATAAAGCAATCAATAACCGATACAAGGGGCGAAGAGGGCCCTGCCCAAAAGAGCTTACAATCTATAAGAGAGCTTAATTTTGAGTGTAATTGCTGCTATATTGGAGCTCTGGGAAGCAAAATATCCTGGACAGATTAGGTTATATCCTTACCATCTTGGTCACGTGCCCAAAGGTGCCCTAGTCCTAAAGGGTAAATATCTCAATGTGTGAGTAGGGTTTGTTTTCCATGTATTTGTCCTTTCATGCAGGGAATTTCCACATTTCGCCATTGAAGAATTGTTTTGCGAACCTTCCGTGAAAATATGCCATGTAAAAATTTGTTGCGTGGGATTTTTTTTGTTTGTTGCACATCAAATTGGGCGCAGTCGCATAAAAAAAAGGTGCAGTCAATGCAATATTGGGCGTGGTCGTGTCAAAAAAGCACATGCGACAAAAAAATAGACGACAAATCAAGCGACAAATGCATTTCGTGAATTTTTCGCCGTTTCATGAATTTTATGGCGAACACAAACGGGACAGATTCACTCATCACTACCTACCATTAGTTCCGGGCCCTTTTTCCCCATTGCAGTACCCCTGTCAGCGGCCCCGGCAACCCCTGTGTGTGCTCATGGTGTTTACATGGGGGGGGGACTAGGGTGGGCCAAGCCGACCAGGGTGCCTAGGGTGCCCGGCTGGCTTGGCCCGGCACTGCTTTCATACTGGATCTCATGAGTGAACATAGGTGCTAAATTGCACTCACCAGAAACAAATGTGTTATTAGCACCTATGCACTCTGCATTTAGGGCACAGTTTTTCCTACTCCAGAATGCACAGAAGCCTGCCAGCTCATTAGGCTGATTAATTGACTTCAACCACATTTTATCCCTGCTGGTAAGCATAGCAGAGGCCATCCCTTGGATTTATGGGTGTGTGTGGTTATGAGACAGCTGCCTGCGGGTAGCCACTAGCCGGCTCCTTATCTCTCAGCTTCTGAGAATGGATGTGGTGCCCAAAACAACATGTTCCAGGCTTTTACAATCCGCTGCATTTTCCTTGGCCCTGGACGTCTCGTAGCATTCTGCATTGTAGTCTGCAGCCAAGATCGGAAGCCAAGGATCAAGTGATGCTTGTAATGAGAAGAGAAAGTGAAGAGGTGCTGCAGCAGCTGCTGGATAAGTGCTTGAAAATAATGTAAAATAAGGGAGCCACAATTCTTGCCTTTTAGAACAGAAAGGAATGGATGAGTAGGAAAGCCCTGGCATCAGGGTCAGACTGGGGTGTGCAAAGCCAATTTGTATGTTCTCCCCATGTCTGTGTGGGTTTCCTCCGACACTCCATGAAGGGACGCATGTCTAACTTACTGCAGCAGTTGGCTGGTTGGTGGCAGGGTCGAACTGGGGGGTGAAGAGCCCACCGAGGCTTCTGCCCCAGGTGCCCTGCAGGTGCCCCCGCCGGCCACGCACCCTTACCCCCCTCGCAGGGCCCCCCACCCGATGTCCTACCCCGAGCTCGTAAATTTAATGCATCAGGGGAGGAGCGGTTGGGCAGGGGGAGCGCCGCAAGGGTCGGGTCTGGGCTGCCGGGGCCCACCGGGATTTTTCCTGGTGTCCCGGCGGCCCAGTCCTACCCTGGTTGGCGGTCATTAAAAGGGGGGAGCTATGACATAAAGGGGGGCAGGTGACATCACAGGGGGCAGAGCTAACGCACATCAGGCATCTAGAGAGTCGGCTTAGGTGGGTGGGAAAGGAGCTAAATTCAGGGATATTACATTGCCAGTAAATTTGTAAAACCGGCTCCAGCCTTGTTGGCTGTTTTACCAGCTAGGCCAGTAAAATACCGGCTAGGTGGCATCCCTAGGTGTAGCTGGTGGCATCTTATTGAAGGGTCTCTAGTTTTGAGGGGCATAACTACAGAGAAAGCAGACCCTGTGGTTGCAGGAAGGGTCCAGGAGTGTAAGGAGCCAATTAAGGCCCTAATTATTAAACAATTCCAATATATCTTAGTAGCATAGGTCAACTTACCAATATTCTAGTTACACCACTGTCAGGTTTGACTTTGCCTATGAGAGTTCCTTAGCCAAGCTCTAACCCCTGTCTCTGCCTTGAAAAGCTCCTTATAAAATGTATAGTGAAGCTTTCCATCGGTGGGGGCCCTCGTTGTGCCCATGCATGGCCCTAGGACTAAATGAAAGAGACGTTTCATGAAAAGAAATGACACAGTAACATAATCACAGCGAATTTCGTCTTGTCTCCCCAAACCTGTCCAGAGATCTAAGGCTGTGAGTAGGAATCCCCCCCCCCCCCACCCACGGCCAGGGGGGCTACAGGGCTGTTACATGATCCCCCCTCTGACCTAAACCTAGGGAAGGATGGCGACTTAGAGCTGGCTGCTTGGGACAGAAACACTTGATGAGATTCAGACATGACCTAATCCCATATGATATCTGCTAGCGTGTGGAACTGGAAACTATGTGCCACCCCGTACATTCTACATGGAGGGAAGGATCTGGACATGCTCTAATGAGTACAGACTTTAAAGGGATCTCCACCCATGGCATTCTAAGCATCTTGCCAACATCCAATAGAAAGGATATGCTTCTGCAATGATCTGTTAATCAGCTGGCTTCTGCTACATTGTTTCAGGAGTCTGAACCGGCAAGGCAGGGAACACAATGGTGCAGAGATGCTGCTTTCAATCCTTCTTACAGAATCATATAGCGGAGTTGGTGCACTAAACACGGCTACTAGCTAGGCTATAAGAGCCATGTTCTACATATGACATCTATTTGCCCTGGCGTAGAAGGGAGAATTCCTATTCAATCATGTTCTGCCATTAGAGTTTTCTTTTCTCTTTTACTGACATTTATCGTAATTCGACCAGAAAGATGTTTAGTCTGAGCATTAGTTCTCATTAAAGAGCCGCATGTAGGGCTCATTGTGTACTATTCTACTGAATGATACGTGAGCCGTATTGGCAAAGCGATGCATTAATGCACCTCAGGAACTCTATATACATGTTTAGTATGGATATTAGATATTAAATAGATTAAAGGCACAGTATATACCTATTTCAGCATTCACATGATAAATTATAGTTGCACTGTATAATATTTCTCCCTCCCTCGTTTTAAAGGATCATTCCAGGGCAGTGATTCCCAAATTGTGGGTAAGTCCTATGGCAGGAATCCCCAACCTTTCTTACTCGTGAGCCACAGTCAAATGTAAAAAGACTTGGGGAGCAACACAAGTACCATAAAAGTTCATGGAGGAGCCAAATAAGGGCTGTGATTGGCTATTAGGGGCCTCTATGCACCCTATCAGCTTACAGGGGCTTTATTTGGTAGGAAATCTTGTTTTTATTCAACCAAAACTTGCCCCCAAGTCAGGAATTGAAAAATAACTCCCTGGTTTGGGGCACTGAGAGCAACATCCAAGGGGTTGGGGAGCAACATGTTGCCCCTGAGCCACTGGTTGGGGATCACTGCCCTAGGGGAACCAGAGCTCTCACAGCTTGGTAAGATTTGGGGTGAATGCCTATTTACTTTCCTATATATGCTGGAAACCCAATTAAAGCTGGGCGTACATGCACCTCAATTCATACGATATTCGGTGCATGTATGGCGGATCAACAACACGGCCAATATCGCTAAGGCTGTGGATATCGGTTGTCTCGTCGATCGACCAATGGTCGCAGGAAAGATCAAAATTGCTACGTGCATGACCACCTTTAGGAGTCAAGTAGGGTGAGATTTTGGGTGAATGCCTATTTGCTCTCCCAGATAGTGATGAGTGAATTTTTTCGGGAGGCATGGATTTGCAGCGAATTTCCGCATTTCGCCATTGGTGAATTGTTTTGCGAAACTTCCGTGAAGATTTGGCGCGGAAAAATTAGTTGCATCTCAAATTGGGCGCGGCCGCAGCAAAAAACACAAGCGACAAATGCATTTCGCGAATTTTCGTGCCGTTTCGCAGATTTTATGGCGAAACGGGACAGATTTGCTCATCACTACTCCGGCAAAAAATTCACAAAACTGCTGAAAAATTTGTGAAACCACAAAAAATTTCAAACCGCATTGAAGTCAATAGGCGACTTTTTTTACATACATTTCTTACATGCATTTTTTCTCACTCCAAATGTATTAAAGACAATGGGTGTTTTTTTGCAGCAACTTCTTTGTCTTGTCGAATTTTTTTGCAGCAGTTTCGTAAAAAAAAATTGCTGATAGCGAAATGCAGAATTTCGCTGCGAATCCATGCTTCATCACTACTCCCAGATACTCACGGAAGCCTAACTTTTAGGGGGTGATTAGGATAAATATATATTTTCCATCCTGGATATTCTTGGAAATATGGCTGATAGCCTTGTGATGAGCCAACAGGGGACCCTCATCAAACGTTAGACTCTTATTTGGGGCTTGAACCAAAAAAAGCTGGACCACTGCTGTGCTGTCTGTGCTCTCAGGCCAAATGAAAATGATTCTGCACTTACACAATCGTGGCAGTGATGCCAGGGAGCCAAGGGCAGGGCCAGAATGGCCAGACAGAGTACCAAGAAATCTTTTGGAGGCCCAACTGTACTGACAACTCTTATTAACTCTTTAGTGTTTCCTTTGTACAACCACTTAGCTCCCAGGGGCATCCCGGCCCTTAGTGCCACCCTGAGGTGGCCCCAACAAGCTTAGGTGATTTTTTATCGGAGGGGGGCGCATCTCTAGAGCAGATTGCAGGCTCTAGGGCCAGTGCAACACTGTTCAAGTAAAAGAGAGTTTTTTCTCGCCCCAGTGCCCAATTAGAAGCCAAGAGAAGGTATTTTTGTATGCGGATACACACACATACATCATATAAATTCCCAGCACCTTTGCATTGAGCACTTTTTTTTTTACATTTCATGTTATTAGCACTTTTTTACTTTATTGTACATTGTTACTGAAGCAGGACGCCTCACTATATATGACAGGAGCTATAAAATGACCAGGGAAACATCCGGAGACGCTTGCTGCCTCAGTAAATGTAGCTTTTGCCATTCTTTCTGACCACGGTATTGATGAGGTATCACGGTATCAGGGAGGGTTAATCCAGCAGGAGCACTGGGTTCAGACTCCCACCGGGCCATGTGTTATACAGGGTGAGCAAAGTTCAGTTTGATATTTCCGTAAATGGGCTTTATTATTATGGGCTTTATACTCCGGCAGCACCATATCTGTGTATTGATCTGTATTGAGCATAATAAGTGCTGAGGCGGCCAGAGAGCCGTTTCATGTTATTGTTAATTGTTTTATACTGACCTTTTAATTAACATTCTTTTCCTGCGCTGGAAAATACTACAGACTATACTTCCTTTGCAATGAAGGGACGATGCAGTCACCCTGCTGGGCTACATTCATTGTTATGTAGTCATTTGATTGGAAGCTTAATTATGGAACATTCTCCGTATTTGCCTGTATGGGGATTCATGGCTTCTGATCCCACTATAATGGCCATAATGAGCTGTCATTTTCTTTTATTAATGTATTAGGCTCTGTGTGTGTACATACGGATGCCTGTGTGCCACCTGGAGGTGCCTGAGCAGTTCCAATGGTATGCAGGCTGTGTGCCTAGGGTAGAAGCTTTAGGGGGGCCCTCTGTTGCCTATACATGATAAAAAGCGTTAGTAAGAAAAAAATTCCTGCTGCTGCCGGACACTTGCTGATACAATTGAGAGGGGTGCTGGTTCCTTGGCCAGTTGAAGCCAAGGACGATGGTCTGGTCCAGTGGCTAGGGCAGCACCCATGTAGGGTTGCCATCTTTCTTAACTGATAATACCGGCTAGGGCAGGGGTGGGCAAACTACAGCCCGCGGGCCACATTCGGCCCATTGGTCTTTTTAATCCAGCCCGCTGAGGATTGATGTGTCTCGCTTTGTCCCGACTCCGCAAATCTCATCATACGAGACTTGGCGTTAAGACTGCATGTAAGCGCTGGCCCGGCCCGTTTTCAAAGTTTTCAATGTGGCCCCTGAGCCTAAAAGTTTGCCCACCCCTGGGATAGGGGATAGGGGATAGGGGAGGGGGACAGGACTGATGGGGGCGGGGTTATGAAATAAAATGGGCAGATTGGTGGTACAAGAAGGAGCGGGGCAGTGAGAGGGCAATGCGGGATGGATCCGGCTAATAGTATAGAATGCCTGGCGAGTTAGACGGGGGAGAGCAGTATCAGAGAGGACAGGGAGAGGCTGGTATTTTACCACTTGGGCCAGTAAATTACCAGCTAGGTGGCAACCCTACACCCATGCAGGCTAATGGCACTTACAGGATCAGTAGTTCTTCTGAAGGCAAGTTGCAGTAAGCCAGGGCTGACTAGTACCACCTCCCTGTCTGTAGAGCTGCCCCCACATACTTGCACCAAAGCCCACCCATATTATAAAACACCTCTCATAGAGACACCCATGAATGATAAAATTAGTAATAAAGTTGCATAAAACAGACACACACGTATGTGATAAACTGATACCTAATTTGTTAGTAAACAAATACCTCTCAAGCGGTAAAGAAAACACACACACATTCAGCATTTGATAGATCCAGCCCTTATTTACAAATTCCACGCACTAGTGCTGGAGCCCTATCCCCGATGTACAAATACAGATGGGATTTGTGCTGCCCGCTGCTTGCGCCTTCTGCTGCATCTGGGGCAAGGTGCAAAGTGCAGGGATGTGGGTGAAACCACTCCCCGTATTTCAGGGGTCCACTGCATCTTGCACCCATTGGCGCTCTCCAGCTTGCATGTCTAAATGGCACACAGCTAGGGGGGCATGCACCCATAGTCCCAACAGGAACCCTGCAGCTAGGAACACATTCTATTTTGTTTAGAGTTTTTATGGGTGCAAGCAGGACTAGACTGGGTGTAGAAATAGGCCCTGGAATTTCAGGTTCTCAGAGGCCCAAACGACCCCCCAGCAGCCCAATAAATAGTGAGTGTCTATGGCACCTTACAGCAGCCCCTCTGGCATTTGCCTGAACCCACAGATTGCCAGTCCGGGTCTGGGTGCAAGTAAATACTACATCTGATACAGACCCCGCTGTCACAGGGGGGCTCAGGGTACATGGGGCCTGGATCACAGGGTCTGCTTCCTCTATAGCTTTAGCTAACCCCCATCTCTACCGCTCTCCCACCTGAGAGTTAACGGGGAGGGGGTGGGCTGGGAGTTAGGAAGTGGGGGGTGGTATGTGATGGGCGAGCAGGTGTGGAATTGGAGGTAAGGGCAGGTAGTAACCTGCTTTGTGTGCCAGGCCCTTCTAGGGACACCACTGGGGACTAGCCCCAACTTTCTGCATCTTGCACCCTGCCCCATGCTAAGCGCCCATAGTCATAGGTCTTTGATATTCAGAATGAAGCACAAAGATATGGGTCCCTCCCTGACATACAGCACTGCTGTGTTTGGCAAAGCCGTATCCATGAGGGCTGACTGGGGGCTGCAGCCAAACACAGCAGTGTTGTATTCCAGGGAGAAAACCATATCTTTGTGCTTCACTCTAGAGATCAAGGACCTGAGCTTATGGCCAGTTACCATGGGGCACGGTGCAAGATGCAAAAAATAAAAATGTCAGTTTTGGTTCATTTTCTGCATGTCGCACCCTGCTCCACACTTTGTAAATGAGTCCTAGAGCTACCGGCACTACTAGACAAATGTTGGCACCTTACCTTATTAGAAGCAGTTTGGCAGCACCCTTGAATGCAAATCTTTTGGGTGCCTTGTGTGTTGCTTTAGCTAAATTTACCAGATGGCAAAACCCTTACTGGCATGTCAGACAGCATCGGTTATAACATGAACCTGAATGTTACTTCCTAATAACCTCTCCAGTTCTTCCCAATATCAATGTCAGGCTTGCAGGTCTATCATTCTCTGAGATTTCACTCCATTGTAATAAATCCACCACAGCTGCCAAATCCTGGGTGCCATTGAGACAAGATGGAACATAGAAGGTGCTACGCTCTGGTAATGTATACACCACAAACGCACTGGTCACTTAACTATGAGTGATCCAAGAGACAGCCATAGATTTCTATGGAGGTGAGGGACTGTGCCTTTCCAGATCAGCAGATGAACCTACCAACGTGCACAAGAGCTATGTGTGGCCAGGGATCTCCCGCAAGTACAATGGTGATTCCATGCACTGCTCCCCTGACTACAGCGATATATGCACTGATTTTGCCTGATTAGAGGGGTCCCCCTCAAGTCTCCCCTATTGTTGTGCGGGGCTTGCCTGTATATACGCCACTGTGACTGAGGAACATATGCACACCCTTATAGTCACTATGTTGTAGACTGTAAGCTCTACGGAGCAGGGACCTTCTTCCTACTGTGTCTCTTACCACATAATCTCTGTGTATTTATACTTATCTATTGTATTTATTATACTGCTTGTCCACCTTGTATATACTTTTGTACATTGTAAGATTGTACAGCACTGCATAGCCTTGTAGCGCTTTATAAATAAAGTTACTCATATACAGTATACATACACTCCTGTGACACCCCCAAGTGGTGGAACTGTAAGGGAAGAAGACCACCAGCTAGGTTTGCCATCTTTTCCCTGCCGAAAACTGGGCAGTGGGGTGGTCGGTGACATCGTGGTGTGGGGCTGTGGGGTTGTGGGAGCAGGGCTATGCCAAAAAGGTGGCAACCCTTGGGCCAGCAGAGTGAGGGGACCCAAAACACTCTACCCCAACGGTCTCTTTTGCACGTGCACCTTCCCTGCTTTTGTACAGGAATCACCCTGATTTCAGCAGTGGCACAGATCTGATTTACAGAACAGAACTCAGCGGTAAAGGTGGTCCTTTAGACCTATTCGGCAGCTTATCTGCCCGTGTATGGGCACCATCGACGGGTCTCCCCAACCAACATCTAGCCTGATATCGGGCAAATTTCGATTGGGCAGGTTTGATTTTTCCGTCAGATCAGGGACCACATCGGCTCATTGATGCGGTCCCTGAACCAATGGTGCCTATGCCTGATATAGCCCACCTTAAGTTGGGCATATCAGAAGAAGATTTCCTCGCTTGGCGACCTCACCAAATGAGTGGATCTTACCATGTATAGTCTATAGACAGACGTCACTCCCCTACGCAGTGGCCCCGTCGGATGTCACTGACGCCACAGATCACTACAAGGCACAAAATGGTCAGCTTTTACCCTTCCAGCACCAACCTTCTATGCAAGCTGAACTATAGCTCTCAGAATCAGCTAAACGAGAGCCATGGGAGTTTCATTTCCCCCCAGGCTGCCCCTATGTGTGTGTGGCTGTGTGTGTGTGCTCCTCGCTGCCTAATTACCCTCACCTACCCGGCACGGAATATAAAGCCTCCTCATGTGGAAACTTAGAGAAAAAAAAGGGCAAGACAGTGAATCATTGAAAAAATGCAATGAATTGGCTCTTCATTAAAAAAAAGGGAAAAAAAAAGAACAAGGGATGGTGCCAACTGGAGCTGTTTGCTTTGGGGGTAAGCTATAAGGCTGGCGTCAGTCAGGGCAAAAGACATGCCAGTGGAATGCAATATTGGGAGGAAGCGGCAGGTCATTGAATCGCTGGCTCCCTGCCCAGAAGCAACTGGATGCTTTCATTTTTTTAAGGTAAACAGATCCCTCGCAGCGTAGGGAAATCTCAGCGAGCGGGGTGGCGTTCCTTGGGCTCCGTGTGCTTTCTCCTAGTCCTCTGTGTGGTCTGCTAGCCGCCGGCCCTGGGGCAGCTACAGTGCAGGGCAAAGGGGGGCTTTAGGCTCAGAGCGGCCCCTGCCTTTAATATGTTCATGGTAACAGTACAATGTACGGCCCTCCAGCTGTTGCTAAACTGCAGCTCTATGCGCATCCATCAGGCAAAGGCACTTTTTTGTGCTCTGCAGTGCCGTCAGCCAAGTGCACCCCTGTGTCTCATTGGGGCACCCAAAGCCCAACGGGCACTAAGTGACATTTTTTGGCTTTACAGCAGTTCTGTAATTCTGCAGAGAAACCAGGGGGGCCCAGGGGATGGGGGGTCTGCTTCCTCTATAGTTTTAGTTAGAAACCATAGTACCCAGCTGCCCGCTCCACTTGTGTCTTCTACTTATAGGGGTGGGTCATCTTTAAGTTTACTTTTAGTATGTTATAGAACTGCCTATTCTAAGCAACTTTTCAATTGGTCTTCATTATTTATTACTTACAATTTTTAATCTATTTGCTTTTTTCTACTAACTCTTTGCAGCCTTTTAATGGGGGTCACTGACCCCGGCAGCTAAAAAACTATTGCTCTCGGAGGCTACAGTTTTATTGTTATTGTTACTTTTTATAACTTGTTTTTTTAATTGAGGTCTTCTCCTATTCATTTATCAGCCTCTCATTTGAAATGCTCCCTGGTCACTATGGTAATTTGGCCCCTAGCAACCAGATAGCTGCTGAAACTCCAAACTGGAGAGCTGCTGAACAAAAAGGGAAATCGGGAAAAGACCCAGACCCGATCCTGCTGGTGTTCCCCAGCTGAGCTCCCTCCTCCGATCGCACCTAAGATAAGTATAATGTAAGCATAGGGGGCGGGGCGCTTACACAGCCCATGGGGGCCCTGCACCCCCAAATCCGACCCTGCTGTAAGATGCCATAGACTGTAGTGATGTGTGTGCCCAATCCTAACCTGCACGCTTCTTACCGCACTCTAACCCACCCCAGTCAGGGTAGGGGGGCTACAGACTGGCCATGTCTGAAAAACTGCATATTATTCTACTGTCGGGGGGCAGCCTTTCCACCCAGGTCTGGGGTACCTTCAGGGCTGCCATTTGGGGGTGCACAAGGGGGACAGTTGTCCTGGGCCCGGACGATTAGCGCTTTATTGGGGGCCTGGCCGTAATACAGTTTTTAAGCACGGGCCCCCATTAAAGAATTACGGGCCCTTGGGTCATTGGTGGTCAGCGGGGAATTTGTTTGGTTGCGCCCCATGCATTTGTGTGATGTCAGTACGCACAGGGCGCAACCATATAAAATTTTGTAGTGAGGGGCCCCGTGATTTCTGATGGGGGCCCCGGGTGCCTTTAACTGAACTCTGCAAGGGAAGAGCTGAACTAACAGGCAGTGCAAACTGCTGCATATCAGCCTGCCATTCCTTGGCCTTTTTTTCCGAAAATCCACACGAGGGGCAAAGGTTTCCTTGGGTGAATGTGCTGACCGCGCTGCAGGGAAGTGCAGCATTTCCTTTCCAACAGACAGGCACATAAAAATGGATCCAGAACATAACACACACGCAGGCCGAGGATTTTTCCATACGTGTGCCGCAGAGAATAATGGCACGATACGGAACATAAGTCTGCCCCCCGGCCTCGTTCCGCCTGAGTATGGAGTTACAGATGAGAGGGAGAGTGTGCCGGGGGGAAGCCTAGACATGCTGTCATTCCCCGCTCTGTTATCCATTAAGTCTCTCTGAAAAGCCAAACGGGGGGTTTTGGTAGTTTGCCACTGCACCGCCACAGCGCCGGGAACATGCCGCAGCCTGCTTGTCAGCTCTCACACACTACTAGGCCCTGTCATCAGGGCACAACCCTAGTGTTACACGCTGCTTGGCACCACACATCTGCTCGTGGTTTTACTGGCACGGGAAAAACATGCCACTCAGACTGGCGTAATAACGTCATCCCAATAGTTTATATGAATAGACTTTACACAAGGCCGCAGTGCTTGTTGGTTTAGAATACACAGAATTACGTGCAGCCTGATGGCACTAGGGTTGCAACTTTTTCCTGAGTTAAGGGTGGGCCGTTAAGCGGGGCTATAATGAATAATTTTAGGCGGGGCTATAATGAAGGGGTGGGGAAATGGGCAGGCTGGTCTGGGAAAGGGGTGGGTTGGGTGGTGGAAAGGTGGATAGGGCCTGGAAATGGGTGGGATTATAGGTGGAGGGAGATTAGTCGCCACACAGGGAGATTAGTCACCGTGCAACAATCTTTGTTGTCATGAGCAACTAATCTCCCCACAATGCCATCCCACCGGCTAGAATGTAAATCACTGGTGGGATGGCAAACGTGGCGCTGCGATTTGTCAAGTCGCCAAGGTAACTTCGGCAAATTGCAGCACCGCGTATGCCATCCCACTAGCGATTTACATTCTAGCCGGTGGGATGGCATTGCGGGGCGATTAGTCGCCCGCAACAACGGAGTTTTGTCGCAATGCAACTAATCTCTCCGTGTACCCCTGCCCTAAGGGGTGACTGGCAGCGGAGAGGATCAGGGAAGGGAGGGGTTTATAGGGCATTACAAATTTACTGGTAAGTACATTGCTGGTAAATTTGTAATACTTGTGCCAGCCCTAGCTGGTGATTTACTGGCTAGGCTGGGCGAATACTGGCCAGGTGGAACCCTAGCTGCCACAGGACCTTTTTATCATTCCCCTCCTTGTACTCGAGGGGAACGAGGGCCCAGAATAGGAGAAGACAACAGAAGAGGTACATTCCACCCCCCCCCCCCCCCAGTTTTGCCCTCAGCACGTTCCCCTTCTGCCTTCCCCTAGTTCCGGCCCTGTGCCACCCTGTGCATGGGCTCTATGTTTAAAATACAGATACATTTGCAACAGAGCTTGGTCAAGCCAAAAGATCTCCCAACATTTTTTTGGTCACCTGTCCAATTTTAAACCAGAGAGATGGGTTTTTAAGGAGCTGTATGGTTCAAAGCAACCTGTCCAGGTGTCTTGTGAAACTGACCAAAAATCTACCCACTCGCGGCCACTTGGCACAGTCCCCACTCGCGACCACTTGGCACAGTCCCCACTCGCAACCACTTGGCACAGTCACCACTCGCGACCACTTGGCACAGTCCCCACTCGCGACCACTTGGCACAGTCCCCACTCGCGACCACTTGACACAGTCCTCCCCCAAATTTTCCTAGCTCATTCCTGATGTCATTGACCCACCCCAAACGTCACCATGCTGCTCCCCAAGGTCATAATTCTGTCCCCGTTGTGCAGTTTTGGTTATGGTAAAGGTGGCAACCCAACGACATGATTATATGACTGGGGACACCAGCTAGAAAATCCAGCTAGAAGGGCTGTACTTATTGTCATTCAGTGCAGTCTTAGACATGTTACAAGTGATCTGGTAGCATTCTCCAACATTTCTGCCCAGTCTAATTGACCGCCAGTTAGAAATGATTTGTGCTGCCTGTCATTCTATCATCATACATGAGTTTGCTGTGTTGGCCAGGAAAGATTTGGCAGACCCTGTGCCACCTGTTCTTACCTCTGGGACAAGCGTAAGTTGGACTGCATTGAAATGCTAGAGGCTATTTGCCTCCTTATGGGCAAGAGCCCCCAGGCATGCCAGCTAATCTCAACTGGACACACATGCCCTTATTTGGTTGGGCATGGTTTTCAACGATCCAGTCGATTCCTCTTCACTCTAAATTGTACCAAAAAAGGCCTCATACATAGCCAGAGTGGATCATTATATCTCTAAAGACATGGGTTTAGTTACACACTAAATGGTAGTTTGTTGGGGGTATCCGTAATAGGATCTGGGGGTTTTTTGTTGATAACAAGTTGTCTAATTCCAGGCAGTGTCATTCTGTGGCTACTAAAGCAAATAAAGTGCTGTCTTGTATAAAAAGGGCATTGACTCAAGGGATGAAAACATAATTTTGCCTCATTATAGGTCCCTGGTAAGGTCTCACCTTGAGTATGCAGTGCAGTTTTGGGCTCCAGTCCTTAAGAAGGATATTAATGAGCTGGAGAGAGTGCAGAGACGTGCAACTAAACTGGTAAAGGGGATGGAAGGGTTAAACTATGAGGTTAGACTGTCAGGGTTGGGGTTGTTTTCTCTGGAAAAGAGGCGCTTGCGAGGGGACATGATTACTCTGTACAAGTACATTAGAGGGGATTATAGGCAGTTGGGGGATGTTCTTTTTTCCCATAAAAACAATCAGCGCACCAGAGGTCACCCCTTTAGATTAGAGGAACGGAGCTTCCATTTGAAGCAACGTAGGGGGCTCCTCACGGTGAGGGCAGTGAGGGGGTTGGGGAATGCCCTGCCGGGGGGTGTTGGGTAGGGGGTTCCTCACGGTGAGGGCAGTGAGGGGGTTGGGGAATGCCCTTCCTAGTGATGGGGTAATGGCAGATTCTGTTAATGCCTATAAGAGGGGCCTGGATGAGTTTTTGAACAATCAGAATATCCAAGGCTATTGTGATACTAATATCTACAGTTAGTATTAGTGTTTGTATATATAGTTTATGTATGTGAGTGTATAGATTGGTAGGTGTGGGTTGTGGGTGCTGGGTTTACTTGGATGGGTTGAACTTGATGGACACTGGTCTTTTTTCAACCCTATGTAACTATGTAATTTCCATATGCAAACTAGGATTCAGATTCAGTTTGGTATTCAGCTAATCTTTTGCAAAGGATTTGGGGTTCGGCCTAACCCAAAAATAGTTGATTCGGTGCATCCCTAATTGTGCCCTGTGGGAATGCTGGAAAGTTCTGTGGGTACCAGTGTTACTGTTGCTGTTACTGCAGTGGCACCTAAGGGCAGGGAGCTGCAACCATGTGGCAAGGTCAGAACCTTGTGCCCAGCAAGTTACTGGGGATGGCAAAAAACTGCTCCTGGTAACTTTAAAGCTGGCCATACACGCACCGATAATATTGTATGAAACCTCATTTCGTCTGATATTCGGTGCGTGTATGGAAAGTCGGCGAGTCGGCAAGTTGACCGATATCGCAGGAAGCTGCTGATATTGGTCGACTCGCCGATCGGGTGGGTTAAAAGATTTTGATCGGGTGCCATAGAAGGCGCCTGAGCAAAATCTGCCTTCAGCGCTGAATCGGCAGAAGGAGGTAGAAATCCTATTGTTTCTACCTCCATATCTGCTGTTTCAGCCTTAAACGTTAGTGACGCATTGGAACGATCTTTTGTGTGACCGATGATCGCTCGAAAGATTGAAAATAGCTACGTGTTTTCCCACCTTAAGAGTTGAAATTCCAGTTATTAAACCAAAGTTTTGGCTGAAGCCCCCCCCAACCCACTCCAACACTAAATTAACTTACCTGTATATTTCTGGAGTGTGGGAGGAAACTGGAGTGCCCAGAAGAAACCCACACAGACATGGGGAAAACATACAAACTCCTTGCAGATAATGCCATGGCTAGCAATGAACTCAGAACCCCTGTTACCCACTGAGCCGCTGATAATTGGCCTTATTTCTGCCACTCACACTGATGCCAGCAGAGCAGTATTAGGAGTAATGCTGAGTGTGAAGGTTATGGTGAAGCCCCAAAAGGTAGGGCCACTGTTTCTATTTTCCCTATAGCCTATTGAAACGTCTTTGGTCAGCAACCGGGGGCTGGGGAAGGCACAAAAATACCTTAAGGCCAATTAATACTGGTTAGTTTTTATAAACTGAATATAGTTACATAGTTACATAGTTACATAGTTACATAGGGTTGAAAAAAGACCATTGTCCATCAAGTTCAACCCATCCGAGTAAACCCATTATATATGTATCTGTTTAAACCTGGAATGTGTCACTATCCCCTTTATCTTTCCACATCCCTGATAGATATGTCTGTTCCCTGCTCTAGTACGCACAGATAAAATAAAAATGCAGGGAAAGCCCTTGGCGCAACACTCAAAGTACTCAATTTGATGAAATATTTGATATTTCTGCATTTCTCTACTCTACTGTTTGATGGAGTTTTGTTTTATTTGACTTACCCCCTTCCTTACCCAGTTAACCTGTATACACAGGGGTGGGTCTATTGGGAAGAAGAGACAAATCACTGACCACACAAAAGGAGAGCCAACAGGGGTATCACCATTATGGAGCAGATATTGGACCCAGTGGGACCATGAGCAATAAGCATTGGAATATGTGTTTGTGAAACAGGTCACTTTGTGAAGTTTTGGTTGATCTTGAAATCATTTTGCGGTAGTGTTGTGGGCCCATATTATAAATGGAATATCGTACTAATTTGAGTGCTAATTTTGTCCCCCAACCCCTATTTCACGTAACACAGGCAGATCGAATTTGCTGAAGGCAAATTGCGGCCCCGCGTATGCCATCCCACCCGCGATTTACATTCTAGCCGGTGGGAAGGCATTGCGGGGAGATTAGTCGCCCGAGACAATGGAGATTTGTTGCGGCGCGACTAATCTCCCCGTGTGTCACGGCCCTTACAAGAAATAAAACTATTTACAGATAAAGCTGAATTGCGCAGCGGCACAGTTATAGAATACAATATTTATAAAAATATATTTTGTATAAAAATGAATTTATTTCTAAGAAGCATCGGTACAAATATTAAAGTACGTTTTTACAAATATAGCTGTATTGCCCAACAATAATACTATAAAAGTACAGCCATCATTTATCCGCTAGTTATGGCAGGTAGCCATAATACAGGGAAATGTCCATGTCGCGCTGCCGCTGTTTGAAGAACCGCACCCTTCCCTTTGCGGTATATTGGCAGGCCTTTTCTCTCTCCTGTTGGGCTTTTCTTTTTAGAGCTTCTCTGGCCTCTGGTGGAAGTGGAATTTCTTCACGCCGAGGAGGTGATTTCATTATTTTTGTCTCAAACTGGATATTTTGTGCTGTTGTGCTGGAGCTTGGAGCTGCTCTTTTCTGCACACCAGTGAGAGGATGATTGAACCTTTGTTGGTTTCTGCTATTGGCCTGAACCTGACCACGTTTTGGTGAAGTCGGCTTTGAACGCTGATTTTGTGTCTGTTCTTTAGCTTCTCTGATTTGACTTGTCAAAGCTGGTTTTTTACCAAGAGCATGAAAAGTATTCACTGATTCAAACAATTTTTGCTGAAGTTTACTGCACTGTTTTTTGGCAAGTCCTTCATCAGCGGGATCAGTGGTTTTTCTCTTTCTCTTTTTTGTTTTTTTCTCACTTACTGCATTGACCTTTGAATCGTCAGGCAGTTTAGGGCTCAGTTTAATAGGTTCCTCTGTAGATAAGGACATAGAAGGTCCATCACTAAATGCCTTGTTCTGTTCAGAGGACTCAGTCGAATGTTGTTGCATATTAATATCTGCATTCGATATCTGCATATAATTTGCACCCTGCTCAGATGTTTGCTGGAACTGGTTTCCTAAATGCAAAGCTGAACTATGAGCAGTTGTTCCCATATAGTTGCTAGACTCAACTGGTACAGAGTATCTTTGTATATCCACAGGATAAAGCCGTCCATATATATCATAGGCATAGAAGGGAAGAGTCTGTGGAACTTGAGGTTGGTATAGGGGTGCTCCTGCTGGGACAAATTGCTGGATGGTGTAGCCATCTTGTCCTTCCGCAACATTATTATAATTGGAATATAGAGGATTGAAATTCACATTGAAAAAAGTAGGGTAGGTAGAATTGTATTGATCTGGGAGGAGACATGATAAAATGGAAGACATTAATAAGTGCACCCAAAGGGGGCAATACACAGTGCTGGTTTACCCTTAGTTTATATATTCAGGGCTATTTCGGAATGATTACAAATTTGTAAAGCAATGTAATTGTTACTTTAGGGCAGTGGTGGGCTCTTCCAGGTGCGGGCTCGCATGTACAGAGTAATCGCATTTTCATTGCCTGTAGCAAAAATCAGGGGTGGTCTTTGGGCTAGGTGAGACCCGGCGCAGGCGGGATACGCAGTGCAGGGGAGGCTCGTTTCATGCACGAGTGGGACAGTGACAGTCTGCAAAAAATTTGGCTCTCAAAAGAAATTTCAGTCGCTGTTTTGTTGATATTTGGCTCAGTTGACTAATAGGTTTGCCCACCACTGCTCTAGGGAATTTTAATGCTAGCGTATATATATATATATATATATATATATATACTGTATATAGTGTAATAGTGTTTGTGTATGTATATATATATATATAGTGTAATAGTGTGTGTGTATGTATATATATATGGTCAGAGCGTACTCTATAATACGAGGCAAATGGTGGGCCCTAACGTCCATCATATACCATCATTTTTCTTGCTCTCAGGGTCACTGAACTAACTGGAATATTCCAGCAGCATCTCTACCTAATTACTGGTCACTATGATGATTTCAGAATGACATTGATGAGGTCTCATCCAATAAAAAACTGTGCTATTAAATAATCTAACACCAGCACTATAACGAAAGAATAACCTGGCTTTTACCCTTTTGTATGTTTATGCATACTTATGAACACATCATTCTCTATAATATAAGCCAATATCAGTCCTACCTTCCATAAGAAGAAAAATAAGGTGTGTTAACGAGATTCAGTTCTCCTTCTCAGGGTCGCTGAACCAACTGAAATGTTCAAGCAGCATCTCAGCCTGAATACTGGTCACTATGATGATGTCACAATGCAACGATAAGGTCTCCATGGAGACTAATCCAGCAGCAAAGTGTGCCTGACTGCTGGTCATACCGTGATGTCACATACAGTGTAGTGTCTGATAACAAACTGCACATTAAAGGTTTACAGAATATGTTGTTACTTATCTCAATACATCATCAAACATTTTAAAGGAACAGTAACACCAAAAAATTAAAGAGTTTTTAAGTAAAAGAAATATAATGTACTTTAAACATGTTTGCATTCTCTGAAGTATATAAATATGTGTACATTGACTATTCCCTATACCAGGATGCAATATTTTATAAAAAGCATTTTTGCTCTGGTCTCAGATTCCCCGCACTAACTAAAATGTCCAAATTATAGAATGTTTTCCGACCCGTTGCAATTTTCCCCAAAATTTTGCACCCCCCAATTTTAAATTAGGGCAGGGGTCCCCAACCGCGAGGCCTTGGGCTGCTTTCAACTGGGCCGCCTCTTGTCCCGGCCGGCTTGAATATGCGGCGTACACAAAGCGACGCACGTAATAAGGCGCGAATAAATGCGCCGAGTGTGTAAAGGCACAAACCTGTATAATTAAAGTCCTTTTCAAATTAAACAGGAAACTTAAACTCATTTTTTTATTAAAACACACTGAGTTGTGTGCTCTCTGTATTGCTGTCAGTCTCTGGCCTCTTTTTCGGTTCTACAGAAACCAGTGACCCTTGCTCTGTAATTTACCCTGTGAAAAATAGGGGGGTAGAGCACTGTCCAAGGCCCAACTGTCAGTTAGTCCATCCCTGTTCTAATGAAATGTTCTTCATTTTTTCCCCCTAAGGCATCTTGTATCAAAATACAAATTGAGCCTGGAAAGGGTGGAAAATAGTAATTGCTTTTTATGATGAGTGTGTGTACGTCATTACAAATCAAACACAATAATGCCAAATAGCAAGTTTGTCTGGGATGCGCTAAATCCAGGATTTGAATTCGGACAAGATTCTGCCTTTTTTGGCCGAATCCAAGCCTCTTGGCGAATACAAATCCTTAAAATCACGTGACTTTTGGTCACATGAACACGGAAGTAAAACATTTCTTCTATTTAACCCTTCAGTGGCCTAAACTACTGATATAGGCCTGTTAAGCTGGCCATACACGTGGCGATCTGACGATGTTTTGGTCGCACGAAACATCGTCAGATCCGCCACACACCATTCAGGGCTGAATCGGCAGATATGGAGGTAGAAACAATAGGATTTCTACCTCCTTCTGCCGATTCAGCGTTGAAGGGAGATTTTGGTCAGGTGCCTTCTATGGCGCCCGATCAAAATTTTCAAACTGGTCCGATCGGCGAGTCGGCCGATAGCAGCTGATTCGTACGATATTATCGGTTTCGTACGATATTATCAGTGCGTGTATGGCCAGCTTTAGTCTGACGTCAGTAGTAGGAAAGCTTTTGGAAGGGGTAATAAGGGATAGGGTACTTGGATACATTGCAGTTCACAATACTATTAGTTTGTGCCAGCATGGTTTTATGGGTAACAGATGTTGCCAGACTAATTTAGTCGCCTTTTATGAGGAGGTGAGCAGGAACCTCGATGCTGGAATGGCAGTTGATGGGATCTACTTGGACTTTGCTAAAGCGTTTGATACAGTACCTCACAGAAGGTTAATGATCAAATTAAGGAATATTGGCCTAGAACATAATATCTGTAATTGGATAGAGAACTGGCTGAAGGATAGATTACACAGAGTGGGGTAAATGGAACATTTTCTAATTGGACCAGTGTGGTTAGTGGGTACCGCAGGGGTCAGTCCTTGGTCCTTTGCTTTTTAACTTGTTTATTAATGACCTGGAGGGGGGCATAGACAGTACTGTTTCTATTTTTGCTGATGACACAAAATTGTGCAAAACTATAAGTTCCATGCAGGATGTGCCGCTTTGCAGAGCGATTTGACAAAATTGGAAAACTGGGCAGCAAACTGGAAAATGAGGTTCAATGTTGATAAGTGCAAAGTTATGCACTTTGGTAGAAATAATATAAACGCAAACTATCTACTGAATGGTAGTGTGTTGGGGGTTTCCTTAATGGAGAAGGATCTAGGGGTTTTTGTTGATAACAAGTTGTCTAATTCCAGGCAGTGTCATTCTGTGGCTACTAAAGCAAATAAAGTGCTGTCTTGTATAAAAAAGGGCATTGACTCAAGGGATGAGAACATAATTTTGCCCCTTTATAGGTCCCTGGTAAGGCCTCACCGTGAGTATGGGGGGCAGTTTTGGGCTCCAGTCCTTAAGAAGGATATTAATGAGCTGGAGAGAGTGCAGAGACTGCAACTAAACTGGTAAAGGGGATGGAAGGGTTAAACTATGAGGTTAGACTGTCAGGGTTGGGGTTGTTTTCTGTGGAAAAAAGGTGCTTGGGAGGGGACATGATTACTCTGTACAAGTACATTAGAGGGGATTATAGGCAGATAAAGAATGTTCTTATATCCCATAAAAACGACCAGCACCCCCTCTTTAGATTAGAGAAAAGGAGCTTCCATTTGAAGCAGCGTCGGGGGCTCCTCACGGTGAGGGCAGTGAGGTTGGGGAATGCCCTTCCTAGTGATGGGGTAATGGCAGACTCTGTTAATGCCTATAAGAGGGGCCTGGGTGAGTTTCTTAACAAGCAGAATATCCAAGGCTATTGTGATACTAATATCTACAGTTAGTATTAATGTTGGTATATATGGTTTATGTATGTGAGTGTATAGATAGGTCAGTATAGGTTTGTGTGTGCTGGGTTTAAAAGGAAGGGTTGAACTTGATGGACTCTGGTCTTTTTTCAACCCTATGTAACTATGTAACTATCTCTGATACTGACCCATTATCTGGGCACATCTGTCAGTTCCAGGGTTAGTTTCAACAGACCATCCCATGGTCTGGTTACATTACAATTAACCTGACCAAAGTGGAAAAAATTCTATTTTATTTATTTGGACCTAGCTGGACTGACAGGAAGGAAAGATGGGATGCGAATGGGACATCGGCAGATAAAGTCGAGGTGTCCGCAGCATCTCTTCCCTTCCTGCCATTCCAACCAGGCCCGAAGAAAGTGACCAACAGACTGTAGCCACAAGGCCAGCCATATGGTACCTGAGCCTGCAGTGCGGATACCTTGGCGGGTTGGCCAGTTCATGGCCACCTTAATAGCCGTGCCAAGGTCACAGTAAAATACAGAGTCAATTCTCATCGTCTCCTGTAAGTCTGTAGGAGGAAGGGTGTCCTTATCTAAGTGAACGCAGCGCTCAGTGGCACATCTGTTCCGTTCCTCCCCCACTTTATTATCGTTAGGATAAAACGCAGTGTAATTAAATAAATGCCTGGGCTTATGCTGAGATTTCTGCTGGTGTCACAAGACACAGACGTTGTTGTTTTTTTTTGAGTATTTGTTGACTTAACATCTGCTAGCGCGGCGCTGCATTCTCTCCATAAGGCTTCCCAGCTGTAGGGAGGGCACAGTGACTCCCCAGCAGGAATGAGAGTAAGGGGCTGGGGTGCAAGGCCACAGATGACAGGCCAGTTCTGTCAGCTGCTCCTGCTGCTTCAGTCACATGGCGGCTAATCTGCACCTGTGCGCCCATAAACCCCGCGGCTATTAACAGCTCGGGACACTGATATGATGTCATGCGTTTGACCTCTCCGATACTAAGCACCGAGATAAACTGGAACTCTCCAATCTCTCAGCTGTTCCACCAATGGGGGTGCCGTACAGCCTTACACACCATCTGTCAGAATTCACCTTAAAGGGGAAGTCTGGCCAAATACCACCCCCCAAAAATGTACATTTTATTAAAATTAAAATAATATTCTAAGCAACTCTCCAATATGCATTTATTCAACTGGGGGGTGCAGGGCCCACCAGGGCTGCTGCACCAGGGGCCCTGCAGGTGCCCCCACATGTCCCCCGCACCCCCTAACCACCCCCCGCAGGGCCCCCACTGAGCGTCCCTTACCCCCGCAGGGGCCCCCCAACCCCCCCCTGGGATCCCCCTCCCGACGTCCTCCCTGAGTGCGCTTAATTTAACATGTCAGGGGAGGAACAGTAAGCAGGGGGAGCGCTGGCAAGGGTCGGGTCTGGGCTGCTGGGGCCCAACGGGTCACACCAGGTTTTTTCCCGGTGTCCCGGCGGCCCTGTCAGACCCTGATTGTGGGAGTCTTGACTGTAGAGTAGAGATGACTGTGGTTACATTGTCTCCGTTTCACTCTTCTGTCTCCATTTTGCTGTGCCACCTACAGGGGAAGCTGTATTCATTCAGCCACTAGTGGGACAGTGGGAAAAAACCCAGTGGGCCCCTCGCTCTGACCCAGACCTGATCCCAACCTGTAAGTACTGTTGTTCCCCCACTGGCTTCCCTCCCCCATTCCCAGCAAAGTAAGCCTAGGTACGTGGGGGGGAAAGTCTGGCGTGGGGGAGCAGGTGTGGGGGCCACTGGGAGTCGGTGGGTCTCAGACACCCAGTCCGACGCTTCAGCCACCTGCCTCCCAGGGGGCCACAATATTAATAAACTTAAAGAGCTGAAATTCCACGAGGCCTTGCCTCATAGAGAAATGACCCTGGCATCTAGTTCTGTTGTTGGCATCTTGCCCTGCTGTCAGATGTTACTATACTATAGCTTCTATATCCCACTCTTCCTACCAACCATTGCTGCTTTGTGGCTCCACAACTACATCTATGGCCTTAGTACACTTCCATACACCCCCTGTCTCTCTCATTCTCTCCCTCTGCTGCCATCCAGCCCAGCCCCTGTTGCACCGCCGTTTGGGAATGGGTCTTATCTGGTCTCAGCCTGTGGCCACATTGCCAGAATATATAAGGGAAAAAACTATTGACTTTACTCAGCCTTGTTAAAGGAAAACTATACCCCCAAACAATGTCGCCATAAAAATATATTCAGTGTAGTTGTTATTATGTGCCAATGGGTAATCCTAAATAGAAAACTGCCATTTTAAGTACTAAGGGCCGCCCCCTGGGATCATAGGATTCACAGTGCACACAAACAAGCCAAGGCACACATACATGCTAGGCCCCATCAGCCAATGAATGGGCAGAGTTCTGCCTTTTGCTCCCACACTACTTCCTGTTACAGTTAGCGCTGCATTATTTCCTGTCAGCTGATCTCTGAGGGAGCACACAGCCCATCACTAAATGGCGGCTCAAGGGAAAGGATGTTAAAGGGCAATATTTACTGATATATATATTCTAGTTTAGTAAGATTCTATAATAGGTCACTTAATATGATATAAACTATAAAGATATAAACTGTTGGTTAAGTATTCATTCTGGGGGTATAGTTTCCCTTTAACCAGATTTTTTTTGGGGGGGAGTCAAACTTTTTTACCATTGTTTTCATTCAAATTTTGGTTCTTCTAGTGCAAAAAGCACAAATGCACTCCCAGGCTGCAACAGATCCAAACGCAACCCTACATCTTCTACCAACCCAATCTAATTGGCTCTCTCAAGAAAGGTCCTAGTAAGGACCAAAATGTTATATTTTTGATATAATGTGCTTATAATAAAGACATCAACATTTTACAGGCTGTGCTGGTCTGATAATATTTTATATATACCGGTATGGGATCCCTTATCCGGAAACCCGATATCCAGAAAGTTTCGAAATACGGAAAGTCTGTCTCCCATTATTTTTAATCAAATAATTCAGATTTTTAAAATTGATTTCCTTTTTCACTGTAAAAATAAAACAGTACGTTGTAATTGATCCCAACTAAGATATAATTACCCCTTATTGGGGGCAGAACAGCCCTATTGGGTTTATTTCATGGTTAAATGATTCCCTTTTCTCTGTAATAATAAAACAGTACCTGTACTTGATCCCAACTAAGATATAATTACCCCTTATTGGGGGCAGAACAGTCCTATTGGGTTTATTTCATGGTTAAATGATTCCCTTTTCTCTGTAATAATAAAACAGTACCTGTACTTGATCCCAACTAAGATATAATTACCCCTTATTGGGGCAGAACAGTCCTATTGGGTTTATTTCATGGTTAAATGATTCCCTTTTCTCTGTAATAATAAAACAGTACCTGTACTTGATCCCAACTAAGATATAATTACCCCTTATTGGGGCAGAACAGTCCTATTGGGTTTATTTAATGGTTAAATGATTCCCTTTTCTCTGTAATAATAAAACAGTACCTGTACTTGATCCCAACTAAGATATAAATAATCCTTACTGGATGCAAAATAATCCTATTGGGTTTAATTAATGTTTTATTGATTTCTTAGCAGACTTAAGGTATGAAGATCCAAATTACGGAAAGACCCCTTATCCACCCTTGGTCCCGAGCATTCTGGATAACAGGTCCTATACCTGTATATACAGTATAAACACACGCGTATATGGTGTTGAGGTTGCCTGGGGATGCTGGGACTTGCAGTCAATAATAGCTAAAGGCCTCCAATTCCCCATCCCTGCTGTAGCCAATCCTTAATCTACTTTGCTGCGCTCTGGAACAGGGTTCTGATTTCTGGGAAAATAATATTAATTACAGGAAAAGATAATAATTCACTTTGTAGGAAAACAGAATAAAAAAAAAGAGTAATTTATTTTCCCCCAGAAACCCTGTGTGATTATCTGCTTGTACATTGGCTGCCGGGTTATCCTGCTGCTTTAGCGTCTTGGCGCCCCTGCGAGACGCACTAGGAGCCCTGAGCGCCTGTCACTTGCACCCGCCTGTTTTCTAAAGAAGAATTTGTTTAAGTTATGATCTTGGCCTGTCGGTTCTGGCTCTGCCGTAGGCTGCACTTCCTCCCATGGTGACTTGTCAGCAACAAATGCTCCCATCTGCTCTTGTTTGCTACTCGTAGATAACGTTCCCGGGTTTGCTTCCGATCTCTCGGCTCTGTCGCTCTCCCTCCGCCTGTGGTAACTAAAAATAATATAACATAAAGAAAATACTTGCAGAAATGATGGATACAGAGATTGTTGGAGGCAGGTCTGAAAAGCTCAGGCCCACTTGTCCACTATGGTACCCAGGCTAAAAGGACATTGACTTAATGGACCATTATACCCTCACATTTCCCAGCAGAACCATTGTCACTATAGAGGAAAACCCTACATTGTTTTATGGTGTTTCTGATTAGAAAAAAGCTAAGAAAAACTAAGGACTTGCTAGGGAAAGTGCCATTTATGGCCCAGTTCAGCTGGCCACACCCCCCAATGACACTCCTTGTCTGTAGACCACTGCCCCCTGTGGCTACTTGAGGGATTCTAAAGCCCAACAGGAGTCCTGTGTGCGTTGTTAAAGCTTGTGGGCAGCCTGGCAGTGAGACAATGGCTACATAGCAAGGTTATGGCTGAGCCAGTAATACAGTCACAGTTACCCGAGTAACATAAATGGGAAATAAATATACTTTTAAGTCTGAACTAATTGAACTAATAAAAAAATGAAGTTATAGTGAGCTATACATTGGTCACATATGGAGAGATATTTAGTTACCAGGGGCGGCAAAAAGCCTTTAGAAAAGCTTTTAGTGCCTAATTTCGTTTTTTTATACAAAAATTCAGCTCTGCTAGTGCAGAGAGCACATTATTTTTATTAACATTTATTTATAAAGCGCCAACATATTCTGCAGCGCTGTACAATAAGTGGGTTTCATACACTGGAAATACAGTGTAACATATAAAGCAATCAATAACCCATTCAAGAGGCAAAAAGAGCTTACAATCTACAATAGCACTATCTGCCCTAGCGATGGGGACGTTCCTTTTCCCACTCCCACACTCGGAGTGGACACAGGGGGGCAGCATAGGTTTAATGCCTCAGGTGTCAGCAGCCCAAGAATCCCCTCTGGGTGGGTGTAATGCTTCCCCTTTACCAAACACTGCCAGGGCCCCATAGAGAATAAAAAGTGCAGTTTGGGTTCCAGTAAAAAAAGGGATATTACTTAAATAGCGACTAAGCTGATTAAGGGAATGGTTATGGGTAAAGATTGCCAAAGTTGGTATCAAAGTTGCCACCTTTTAATGTCAATAATACTGGCCTTAGGGTTTGGGGCGGACAGTGATGGCATTTTGGGGGTGGGTCTATCTCATGAGGGGTGGGGAAATGGGCGGGCTGAGTGGGTGGAAAAGGTGGGTGGGGCCAGTAAATAGGAGGAAAATAGGCAGGGCAGGAGTGGGCCCATGGTTGTAAAGGGTGACCAGCAGCGGAGAGGTCGGGTTAGGAGGGATTTATAGGACAAATTGACCAAAAAGTAAATTTATAATACCTGTGCCAGCCCTAGTTGGTGATTTACCACCTAGACAGTCAAATACCAACCAGATGGCAACCCTAGTTGGGACTGGTTACACTGGAGAGTTTATGGGGGGATATGACCACTATATATAAATATATAAGGGCAGTAATAAGATAGAGAAAGTACAGAGAAGAGTGACTAAGCTAAAAAGGGGGAGGGAGGTCCCAGCTGGGAGCTGGAGAAATGATCATTGTACATAAATATACAAGGGGGCTTTACAATAAACTCCATCATTCCTTATTCTCCAAGAGGAAACATCCCTTTATGATTACAAAGCTAAACTAAATGTGTGGGCGCAGGGGCTGTAAGAGCTGTGAGGAAGAGGAATGCTCTGGCAGATACATTAGTTTCCAGAAAGGGTTTTTTTACCCCTAGGTGCTGAACTTTAATTGTCAGCTTTTGGGATCCCTTCTGAGTGATTTGATCATCAAGGAAATCAGGGATAACTGGGTGGCTATCACTGACTGATCTAAAAGGCTAGAAAACTAAAGATAACCCCATTTTCCATCAGCACGCTGTTCCTTTAATGTTACTGAAGCCCCAGGACTAAAGGACGAAATTATCCTGGGGGGGGGGAAGAGACACTGCCTTGAGACATCCCTGTAACCGTGCCCTTAAATAGGGAATTCTCCTGCTGTCACCATTCCTTCAGTGAAAGTGGAACCCTGGCCCAGCTGCCACGGCATCAGCGCCTTAAACTGACTTCACAGGGGGGCACTGCCTATAGCTGGGGGTCCAGCCGTGGCCTGTGTAATATAATTACTGCCAGAGGATTCACTGATTTCTGTCATCACCCTCACAGCCAATAGGAAAGCTAAGAGTCTCCAAGAGTTTCCAACTCAGGGTAATACCCCTGACAGGCGAGAAGATCCTGCCATATTAAAACGTTTTGCCCACAGGGCAAGGCTACTGGCTAGTTTGCTCAATCCGGATGTCCTAACTAGCACTTCTGCTAAAGGTTACTTACAAGTTCCAAGGAGCAGGGCCCTCTTTACCTACATGGAATAATAATAAAAAAAGGATTAGTTACCCTTTATCTGTAAGGCTTATTTACAGTTCTGCTGCCTGGGGAGGCACTTGAAAGAGGTAAATTCCTTCATAGAGGACTGCCTTAGACGCAGAACCATCTGGTGTGGCCCACACGTTGCAGGGATTTGGGTTTGTTATGAAGAATGGACAATGGATGTTCCACATGTGCAGGGCTGACTCCACTTTGTCTAGTTGCTTAGGAGACGCAGGAAAGCAAGGTACGGCTCCAGCACAGCCCGACAACAATAACCCCCAGAATAATCCACAATGTCAGAGTCTGATGAATTCCACTCTGTTCAACATTACAGGGAGAATTTCTAGAAGATTTAGTGGAGGACAAGGTGCAGATCCTGCGACTGCTTGGGGGTCCAGGAGTTCAGGGGGGCAGAGGAGGAGCCCTAATACATGTGCAGCTTCAATACATGCTTATAGACATCTTCTAACAAAATGTAGCTGTGGGGCCCAGGAACTTATATAACTCAGCTGGTAAAGTAACAAGAGATAAGGTTATCTGTTAAGATGGGCATGGGTAACAGCCACTCATTTGGCTGCCCCAGGGTCAGTGATTGGATCATAGTAGGCATCTATAGCGAGCAAGGGACATGCCATTTTTCATCCTGAGCTACTGTATTAGGTTGTTAGGATATAATGCAGCAGTGGTGTATCTAGAGACCCCCTTGACACTTATCTCCCAACACTTGAGCCCCCTACAGTGTAAAAATCTCCCCAGCCTCAAGCACAGCTTCAGCATTCTCTCCTTTCTACTCAGCGGCTGCCGGAGCAAATGTAAGCTGTAGTTCAGCAACAACTGGAGAGTTACATCCTGTAATCTCTGCTCTGGGCTTTTGCTTTGCTGCCCCCTACTGGTGGTGGTGATACACCTTCCCATTAGGTCAATACGCTAAGTACCATCTCTCACCACCTTCAAATCCTGAAAGCACCCACTCATGGGCAGCATTACAATAGCACCACCCCCTCCACAAGGCTGCTCTCCACACTGAAATATATAATATATTAGTCAGTGGCCCTAGTAACCAGTTGCTAATGTAAGTGGCCCTAGTAACCAGTGAGTAGCTTAAAGAGACAATAAGGATCAACTAGCAGGATAATAAGGGATTTATTTAGATGCGGTCTACACAAGTTGATTGGATGGATGTAGATTTGGTTTTAAAGAGACAACCTTTGGCTAAAGCTCTACAGGTGATGTTCTGAAGTTGAAACACCAGGTGGCGCTAGACTAAAAGAGATTACATTGGGCCCCTTTAACACAGGGATGGTATTCTCTTAAATATTTTTGTTGTCCATATGCTGCGTCAGGTTGCAGCCATTGCTGCTTGGGGGGGGCGTAAATGGTTAATCCTTGGCAGGGGAAAAGTGCTAACAATTGTCCCTCAATTGCCCAAAAGAATAATTGCCTCAAACCCGCCGGTGCCCTGGTGGGTCAGATGATTAATGCTCAGAAACATGGTTTTAGAACCAAGTGATAAACATCTTAATCACTAATTAGCTATGCAGGATGTGGATTCAATATGTGCCTGGCATTAAAAGGGGTTAATTGGCAACCCTAGCTGCCCAATGACAGGCTAGAGACCATCTCCCATGATTCTTAGGTGCTGGTTAAAGGTCAGTATCCTGTGTTTATCTGTTCTGAGCAAATACCTTTTTATCCGCTCGCTTATGTACTTTCAGGGAGACTTGCCCCCTGTTAGATTGGGACAGTTTATATACATCTTGGAACTACAACTCCCAGATCCCATCAACAGCTAAAGGCTACTGTTCTGTTACATTTGTGATCAACTCTAATATGTGGGGCTACTGTACCCACCGCAACACACAGCAGCTATGCCCACAGGGCAAATCCGGCTGTAATTACACTTCAATTAAGTTGACTTGAAATAAAAGTTTCTGTAGTGAGCCCTGCGGATATCATAACCAGTTTGGCCCCTAAAGGTGCCATAGGTGGCACTTATATCCCACTCAGCAATGGGAAGAGGGTACAGGTGGTCCGTACACTGCGAGTGGCATCAGCCTTATAGCATTTAAGGGATATAATGGTTTTTGGAAGGTGAATGAGGCATTCCACATTGTGGAGCTACCACCTCCCCAGACCTGGGGTTACCTCCCGGGTTCCCCCCAGCATCAATAGGTGCAGTTAAGGGTTAACGTCCACATACACGGGCCGATTCTAGCTGCCGATATGGGTCCCTTAGACTGATTCGGCAGCTAACCCCATGTATGAGGACTACTGACGGGCCTGCCCGACCGATATCTGGCAGGTTAGAAAATCTAGTCGGATCGGGGACCGCAGCGGCTCGTTGATGCGTTCCCCGAACCGATTTTGCCTATACCCGTCATTTTAATTACCCTGGATTCTCCCAATATTGCCCACCCATAGGTGGGGGATATCAGCAGAAGATCCGCTCGCTTGTCGACATTGCCAAGCGAGTGGATCTGAAGGTGTATGGGGACCTTTAATTGTTAAGACACCAGAGCAAGGAGGTTACATTCTAAGTGGGTAAGCAATGGCCAGAACAGCCTCAGCATGAACCCAGCATTAAAGAATGGAAAGGTTAATCATTTCCAAGTTAAAAATAGAAAAAAACAGAAAAAGTTGAGTGAGAACTTCCCCTTTAATATTCATAACAACAGTGATAAGGAAGCTTAGGAAAGCAAAGGGAGCAACTCCTGGGCAGTGTGTGTGGTTTAATGATAAATGGATATATATATATTTAGCAACGGACTATTCGGAAGTGCCATAAAAAAAATGAAAGAAGTATTTAATTGAATATAGGGTAAATAACTGAGCAGTGAGCTTTACTGTCCCTTTAATTGGTGGGTGGCGTAAGGGGGACTACTAGCAAAGTCTCATCTTCCCTTCCTGGGATTCCACTTAAAGGAAACCGATTGTGGCAGAACAAAGAGCACTGGCGGTCCAGCTGTTTTTTGGGGAAAGAAAAGGAGCAGAATAAAGAGTCTTCCTGTTGCTTTAATGGAGCTGCTCTGTGTGGCTTGGGGCTGGGAAGCCTCTCTGGCTATGGGAGTGAGTCTCCCTGCCTGCAGCAGGCGGCTCGCTGACTGATCTCACTAACAGGGGCTTCTGTGTAAGCTGAGGCTAAACAAACACAGATGGAGTTCAGTTTGCATTCACCAAAAATGCTGGCAATGCGGCAGGGGCTTCAGATGTCACAGCAGAGAGAGCGCTAGGGCAGCACACACACAGCTCCTCACATGCACAGCGCTCTGCAGCCTGCAGCAGCCTCTCTCCCTGGCCCATTCACTCATCCCACTAGCCGCACTGGGCACAGGGGGGATTAGTGGGCAGCCCTGAGCCAACACTTGGGCAGAGTTCTCTCCGCCACCCCCTCCCCCTGGCTCAGCCATGAAGAACCTGCAGATTGAGGAGGAGAAGCCCTGGAAGAATCACTGCATCAAGGAGATCAGGAGGCTGAAGAAGAAGAGCCGGGAGGAAGCAGGGATCAAGCAAGTGAATGGGCTGAAAAGTTTCAAAGTGGACCTAAAAGTGGATGAGGCTCCGGCAGAAGGAAGGACTGGGCAGCAGCAGGAGCTCCTGGGGGGCCGGGCAGGGGAGCGTGTCCTAGGGGGGGATGTATTGGACCTGAGGAACAATGGGCTTTACCCCGGCAAGAAAGGGTTAATGAAAAGCAGGGAGCTGGAAGGGCAGCAGCAGCCCAGGATGGTGATATGTCCTGCACGGCCACCACCAGAGACTCCTTACTTGCCAGCCCCCCAAGCCCCTTACAGCCCAGACCCCTCGGCATCGCCTAGGAATCGGCTGGGGGAGACAGCAGGCGTCAATTCAGAGATCAAAGCCATTCAGCAGACAAGGAGGCTGCTAGCCAATGCCAGGGAGAGGACCAGAGTACATACCATCAGCGCTGCCTTTGAGGCTCTCAGGAAACAGGTATTATTACTGCCCACACCCCCCCTGCCAGCACCGACACACATAGTGCCAACCTGTGCCCTTCCGGCTAATGCCCGCTGAGGATGCTGGGAGCTGCCGTTTCGCTGGAGAGTCACAGGTTGGCATTTGTCATTGGTTTGATATAATATAGATATGCACTTTATATATAAGACTTATCTGCATCTGTCATATCGTTAACCCCTTTACTGCCAGATAGCTCTGCAGTGCAGTAGTCACATGTAGCGCCAGCATATTCCACAGCACTGTACAATACAGACATAGAGATTACATGCAAATACTGATACTAGCAGTAAAGAGGGCCCTGGACATTAGAACTTACAATCTAAAAGTGTGTCTATATTTAAACAAGCAAGGGGTACAGATGCCTAACTGCTTACCTAGATGTGTGCCAGTATGAGGTAATAATACATAATTAAATCATATTATTTCTCTATGACGTTATGTGAAATGAACCCAAAACGACTGAGTTTAATGTTTTAATCCACCCGGATCAACGCGACTGCTGATAAATAATACAAGGAAAGAAGTTTGAGAATTCTTTATTTTTGTCAGATTTTGGCAACCGGGGGGGGGCAGTGGCAGTCACCTATACGATGACATCTTTCTTGCCGGGGGGGGTGGGCATCCCCTCTTACCTCCAATAACTGTATAGGCTTTTACTGTGCAGCACTGCGGCATAGGTTTCCGCTTTATAACTGCACAATAGTAATACATATATAGTGCTTATTGTGCCAGAACTGTACCCTTTGGCTCCGCTGCAGTCAGATATTATGGGGGGGGGGGGGCATACTGTCCAGTTAGATGCACACCTTGGTCCTCTACAAAAGGGAAGAAATATACAACCTGATAATTGCCCAATTATGACTCCCAGCAAGCCTAGGGGGACGGTGCCGGCACAGCAGAATGCGTTGCTTGTGTTTCCAATAGGGTTATTTAGCGCCTGTAATGCTCGGCTTTGCCTGCAGACTCTTCATGTGCAGTAAAGCCAAGGGTGCTATCCCTGCTCACCCATAGATACAGGCAGCAGTCCTGCCTATCTGCCCCTATATACCAGCCTTGGGTTAGCTGCCATAGGTGGCAGTGGCACACACACTGGCCTCAGATGTTCCCCCTTAATGCCTGGGATTCACCCATATGACAGATGTAGTAAATTCTTAGCTTAGAAGATTTATGACTATTTGGGGTTTGATTCCCAGTTACCTAAGCGGGGGGGGGGGAAGCTTGGGTTACTACATGTGTCACTGTGAGCATATGGGTGAATCCCAGGCACTACAGGGGGACATCTGAGGCCAGTGGGCTTTAGCTGCTATCAGCAGTATAATAGTTATGTAATGGTTGTGCTGTATTTGTAAGGGTCCCTAGACAATGAAGAATCACTAGTCCTAAGTTTTGCCCTAACTGTCATGCCTTCCACTGCGTAGGACCACCCTGAAGCCAATGGCTGCCTTCCATAGACATAACCAGCAATTAGTGGTGGGGGGGGCAATGTTGATGACAGGCGGTTGTCTTTCAGTTCTGTAGAGTTGAACCCTCAGCAGGTGATTCTTCCAAGCCATGCATCTTTGTGTGAAACGCGTTGTTTTCTAAAGATCTGCAACTAAGTAAGTGAACTGAGGTTTATGGTTTAACTTTTCCTTTCCTCAGTTCTCTTATTAAGATGGGAAATTGCCACCCCAGAAATCCCTCTTCACTCATGAGCCCTCCTGCAGGTAATGTCCTGCCCTATGGCCCCCTTCTAACACTAAAGCATTTCCTACTCAGCACTTAATAACCCCTTACTAACACTATTATACTTTTTTACTAGTGAGGAGAAGCAGAGATGACTTTAGGGGGTGTTCATGGGGTAAATGAGCAAGGGCCACAACATACAATTTGGGTATTGCAGAGGAGTGGGTGTATGTGAAAAGCGTGGGGGGGGGGGGGAGATTGCAGATGTAGGTTGGGGGGTTCTGCCATGGGTGGTAAGGTTAACTTTATGATAAAAATCTTAAAAATTGTATATACATACATTGAATCATTTTAAAAACCTGATTGCAAGCTCTCAAGACACAAAGGGGGTTCCAAGGGAAAGCGGGACCTACAGGAGTCCTACCTACAGCTGCTGTAAGTTTCACTTTCTCCATAAAGGGTGCGGGAGTAGCTAACAGCTGGGGTCTTTGACATTGCAGGTTAAGGGGGGGGTATAGCTCTTCAGCTGTGAAGTTTAAGTGACAAATGCTGCTGCTAATGAACTGCTCCTGCGAGTGTGAGTTCAACAGCTGCTCCACTTCTGAGCTGCAAACTTTCTTTTTCTAAAGGGGAAATGTGCCCTATCCATTTCCACATAAGTGATTGGGAGAGCAGAGTGGGATTACATCAGTTCTGTGCTTTCATGAATCCTTGGTTGCTACAGGCAAATGCCCTAAATGCTGCAGTTTAGCACCCGTGTTAGTAAATAAAGACCTTGTAATGAGCAAATATAATACATTGTATGGGGACTACAGTAGTATAAGGAGATAGGCTGGAGGGCTTACAGCATTGGACTGGGCTTTATAAGTCTCAGCAGAGATCATGATATTAAGGGCCACACCAACCCTTCCCTTATAACAAATAGATGTAGACAGGGCTACATTTAATAGGAAACATATAGACTTATGGTGGAAATAAGTAAGGGTTTAGGCTGTTTGGCCCACTAGGGTTTGGCCTCACCAGAAGATCTTCTGGTGTAATGGTTAGTCCTACTCTGAGTTCTTATTTGCTCTACAAAATACAAAGCCCAGCTTGTGGCCAATCTGGGTTGGATTTGTCCACTTATGTGCCATCTTATATATTCTTGGAACTATTGTAGGTTGACCACAATGTAACCTTGTTTTAAGACTACTTGACCCAAAAGATGGGTGCAGATATACAGACAGATTTGGGGGGAGAGATTCTAAAACTCTGGCCTGATGTGCTGTGTTGAATTCTATACTTGGTAATCACATCTAATGGCAACAGAACTGCATTGATCCAAGTAGCACGTTAAAAGTCAAAAGTCTGTAGTTTGTACGATCGCTGTGAATATTACCCTACATTGGACATTTAAGGATCAGGCCCCTTTTGGTTTCTAGCATTTGGTTTATTCATTGAGTTTATGATTTAACAAGGTCACAGATACATGATAGTACTATTCTGTGTGCATTCTGCCATATCCCAAAGGTTGCATACTACAGTAATTGAGTGTTTGCCCAATATTTCACCCTAACTGATCTTCCTGATGGACTTTCAGGAGTATTTGAAGCAGCGGTGAGAGTTGCGTTAAGGAGAATGGCTCTTCCTAGATACACCTGAAGGTCAGTTAGGGTGACATTTGGGATGAATATGTATTTGCTCCCCTAGATATTATCGGAACCATGTCAAAATGACTGGTACCCATATGTATCTGTACCCATTTCATAAGCTAAAGAGGGCCTTGAACAAAGAATGGACTTTCAAGGAAGGGCCTGACCAAAGGTAAGAACCTTCAAAATGTCTTCAAATGAAAAACTTTGACAACCACTGATCAAGAAGAACAAATAGTCATTCTTCCCAGATCTTACCCAATCTTGGTTTCATCGCTCTGGGGAGGCCATCCCTACAGTTTGGCAACCACTGTCCCACAGAAGGTTCTTACTTGATAAACAACAATCTGTTCTTCCCTCATACTTCCTGCATACACCAAATCCTTATTTCTTACTACACTAAGATTTATGAGTAGGATACAGTCATATCCATTTCTGTGCCTCAAACCATCATGGAATGGAACCGTCTGCTTCCCCTCTTCCTAGCAGCCCTCCAGTGCAGGAAATCATCTCCTGACACTCTCAAGTGAATGGGTCGTTAGCCACACCAGACTATGATTTACGGCCGGCTCCGCATGTACAATAACGGAGACAGCTTCTTCTTTTTTTCAAGCTCACAATTGAAAGCAAGGGATGATTTGTGTCTTCATCATGCAGTGCGCATCATGTTACAGGCAGAAGGTTATGGAAATGTGAGGTTACATGTGCTTTTTTTGTGGGCTAGTAACACTGTAGAGTTGGCAAACTTCACTGGGCATTCCTTTCTGCTCAGTAAATTTCCCCAGGCCCTTTTTTTCTCCTTTGATTCACACATCATCAACGGATCCTTCAAAGAGTAATCACCGTGCATTCGCTCTGCTGCAAGGGTGAAGCCTTTTGTCATTTTACTCATTTATAGGGGTAGGTTGCCAAGCGTGGTGTTAGGAAGAACGTGTTACTGACATACAGGCAGCCACTGAATGAATATTTTTTACCTTTTTCAAAGATACTGTCTGTGGAAGTTGTTAGAAAACAATAGAGCTTGGAATATTTCAAAGCGCAGTCATTTATCTTGTTGGAGAGATAGTGACAGGTCAATACAAATAATGGGGAGGCAATGAAGGTTGGAAGTGTAAGGCTATAGCAGGTGGACAAGGGCAAGTGTAGTACAAGATGGCAACCATAGCTCTGTATGTCAGTGTTGGTTCTTCAGCTCTTCTTGAAGTTGAACTTCCACTGGCTGATACTAAAGACCACTGTGAGACCTATATAAATGACAGCAAGAATAACCAGTAAGATACTCCCTAATAAGAGTGGCTTCTTTGTGGTACATGACTAAATATATTCCCTTACTTATCTTAGAACTTGGAGTTCAGTGACCTTCATAAAGGCATTTGGACATGGGCATGGAGCTCCACTGTGATATCTGTTATTCTGATATTTGGTAGGAGGATATGTATTCCCAATAATATCCTTCCTTGATCAGGAAGATGCAGAATACTTGATAATTTCTTTATAAATTGTCTGCCTGGATCCTACAAATGGGTTTGTTTACAACATCCACAAGTGCCCATTGTGTAATCTCTCTTCACAGAGTAACAGAGTAATTGTTAGGAAGCTACATGTTGCTTAGTGCCAAGTTTTATTGGAGCCATATTTAAACAAGTGACATGTAGTGTTAGAAGGTATTGTCCAACTTGCAGCCCCAACACCCAATGGAAAATATGTGCTGCATCTTAAGTTTATAGGAGAAGAAGAGGAGCCATCTACTGCGGCAGTAGCGAGCAATTTATGGAGAACTAGGGGTAGAACCTTCTAAATCATTTTCCCTGGGTGCAGACCTATGTGAAGTTGTATTCCCTTTAAGATGAACACAGCTGCCATCTTTGATGATACATGGTCAATGATCACTCACCGCAGGGCATGCCTGGGAGCTGGGCACATGTTCTAAACCAGGGATCCCCAACCGGTGGCTCAGGGGCAACATGTTGCTCCCCAACCCCTTGGATGTTGCTCTCAGTGCCCCCAAACCAGGGAGCTATTTTTGAATTCCTGACTTGGGGGCAAGTTTTGGTTGCATAAAAACCTGCCAAACAGAGCCTCCTGTAGGCTACAAGTCCACATAGGGGCTACCAAATAACCAATCACAGCCCTTATTTGGAACCTCCAGGAACATTTTTTCATGCTTGGGTTGCTCCCCAACTCTTTTTTTACATTTTAATGAGGACATCCCCCACCCAGGGTTGGACTGGGCCACCCGGACACTGGGAAAATACCCGGTGAGCCCCAGCAGCCCAGACCCGACCCTATTGCCGCGTCCTCTTGCGTCCATTGTCCTCCCCTGACGTTTAGGGGAGGATGTTGGACAGGGGCCCCTGCGGTGGGGGGGTTAGGGGTGCGTGGCGGCGGGGGCCCCTGCAGGGTACACGGCCAGAGGAGGCACCTCAGGGGTATGGGGCCCCTGGGGCGGCAGACCCGGTGGGCCCTGCACCCCCCAGTCCGTCTCTGCCCCCACCACAATAGGTAAGCAACATTTTCTCTTTTTAGCTTCTAACCTAACCATAATGTCTCTCCAGGAAAAGTACTGGAAAATCTGCATGGGCTGCACAGCCAGGACCAATTTCCTTTCTCAAGCAATAATCTTGCATTTAGTCCAATCTCTGGCTAATTCACATTAGTAACAGAAAGCTACAGTTGTCAACATAGACAAAAATTGTGCTAGGGTGGGTATAAAGTGCCACATTTAGGAAATACCACGAAAACAGGTTGTAAAATTTCTAGGGACAAAAGAGTGAAAACCGGGGAATGGACAATAGGTAGTTATGGTGGGCTGTCCATCTGAACTTCTTCACATTTGGGGGCAGTAAAATATATAATCATTTTCTTTTTCTGGAAAAGGTGAAAGGACTTGTCTGGTTTCAAGTCTGAGCGGCGCTTCTCAGGGCTCCCTCACCACCCCCCAATCTCTCTCTCACACACACACACAAAAATCTGTCTATTTATGTTAAAAGAAATACTTTATAGAAGGGAATGACGTAATGAAGCCAAAACTATTCAAAACTGGACATTTATATGAACCTTCTGGAAAGTTTTTGGCATGGCGTCCTGCAGGAACAAAGAGACAGTTGAGCGAGGCTGCGAGTTCCAGAGGACTTATCTAACGCAGGCCAACTGCTTTCCCAGCGGGACTTTAAAATACTTTGACTCCCTGAACAAAAATAAACCTTGTGAATTAGGCAAATGGCAAATTCAGGAGCTTATTATGAAACAAAGGTGGGAGCAACCCCCTGGAAAGAATAATGTGCATACATGTAAGTTCTTACTTTGTGCTGTATGCGCCATTATCTACATGTTCTTACCTAGTGGGATCGGGAGCTACTGCGGCAAACAAAGAATTCTCCGGGGGATTCATTGACAAATTGACCTTTCTTGGAGAGTACATTACATTCTGAGTTCTTATGGGATGAGTCTTTCACCAGAAACTGGATTCGCTAAGGGACCAATCATGTCTCCAGTTTTTTTGGGGGGGTTGTTCTATCGGAAAGACATCTGCGAAGATAATCCCCAATGCTACATGGTAACAAAACATACATATTGTTAGTATTTTATATCACGATAATGCTGCCAAATTATAAACATGTAGCACAGTAACTGCATATAAATAAGTATAGGGATAGATAGGGGATAGATATAGATGATAGATAGATGGATTGCTAGAAAGATACATATTAATAGATGATAGATAGATAGATAATAGATAGATAGATAGATAATAGATAGATAGATAGATAATAGATAGATAGATAGATAGATAATAGATAGATAAATAGATAGATAGATAGATAGATAGATAGATAGATAGATAATAGATAGATAGATAGATAGATAGATAGATAGATAGATAGATAGATAGATAGATAGATAGATGATAGATAGATCTATGTTTACTTGGAAGGGTTGAACTTGATGGACTCTGGTCTTTTTTCAACACTATGTAACTATGTAAGATAGATAGATTGATAGATATAAATAAATGATATATGATAGATAGATAGATAGAAATTAATAGATAGATATAAATAGAAAGAAAGAAAGAAAGAAAGAAAGAAAGAAAGAAAGAAAGAAAGAAAGAAAGAAAGAGATAGATAGATAGATATAAATTAATAGATAGATATAAATAGAAAGAAAGAAAGAAAGAGATAGATATATAGAAATAGATGATGATAGATAGATCTGGGTTTACTTGGAAGGGTTGAACTTGGTGGACTCTGGTCTTTTTTCAACCCTATGTAACTATGTAACTATGTAAGATACTGTAGATAGATAGATTGATAGATATAAATAAATGATATATGATGGATAGATAGATAGAAATTAATAGATAGATATAATTAGATAGATAGAAAGAAAGTAAGGAAGATAGATAGATAGATAGATAGATAGATAGACAGAAAGATAGATAGATAGATGATAGATAGATAGATAGATAGATAGATAGATAGATAGATGTTTAAATGTATATATATTATGATATAGAGAGTGCTATTCTGAGACATTTTGCAAATAGTCTTCCTTTTTTATTATTGGTGGGTTTTTTATTTCACTTTTGTTCAGCAGCTCTCCAGTCTGGAATTTAAGCAGCTATCTGGTTGCTATGGAACAAATTACCTTAGCAACCAGGGAATAGTTTAAATCAGAGACCAATGCATGAATATGGGAAGGACTGAATAGAAAGATAAGTCATAAAAAGTCACAGTAACACTAAAATTGTAGTCTCACAGAGCAAATGACCCCCATTTGAAGCTGTAAAGAGTCAGAAGAAGAAGGCAACTGTGCTACTGTGCTTCCATTTGTATGGCCCCTTTAAGGCAGAAGTCTGGGAGATGTCTCCCACTGCCTTTCCTGCTGTTACATTACAAAGTTAATGCCTCTTTTTACACCCCGAATCATTACATAGTGGGATTTTTACACTGTGCGCCATTTCTGCATTGCTGGTTCCGTAGCGGCAGTCAGCTCGGCACGTTTCTTCGCAGTTCTGTTAACCAGTTGGGTTCTATTAATACTGTTTCAGAACCACCAGGGAATAGACCAGACCAGAAGGTGGCTGCCATTACAAATAACCGTAAAACCACTGAAACAATGAATGTATATTGTATATGAATAAATCTTCATAGCCGTATATTGGGGAGTTGCTTAGAACACTCATTTCTTTCATTAGGCTTTAATCATTTTGGGTTTTCATCACTTTAAATACAAATATTCTCTGCAAACTGCTCGTGTGAAAGCTTGCTGGTTTTCCAGTTATCACTTCTCTTGTTGCTAACAAACTTGGCCCGCAGACCAGTCACTCTATCTGTCTCCTGCTCTGCCTCCATCTGTTCCTTTATCCATCCGCTGGAAGCCGTCCCCGCTCATTAAAGCCCTTCCAGCCATGGAATCTGCCGCACATGGGTACAGCTTGGAGGAGGATCGGCTCATTTTCAGCACATAGCGTATCTCTCTCTCTCCCATAGGGATAACTTGCTGCTCTCACATAAACACGGGTTACCATCCTAATAACCCTGATATCTCTCTAAATGGTCCCCAGGCCTAATGGATGCATACTATATGATTGGTCAGACACAGTATGACCTGCTTACGCCCATATGAAGAGCCCACCAGAGACCCTGACGCCCTGGGCCCTAACCCCTGGGTTAGATGTAGTGGCAAATGGTGTGGGTTTTATATAGGCCTATGGTGGAAATAAGGATGGACTCTTGGGAATTGTCCTACGTTGATAGGGTTGCCAACTGGCCCACCAGGATACCAGGAAAACTCCCGGTGGGCCCAGGTGTCAGTGGGCCCTCCTGCTCCTGACCATTTGGCCTGTTTAATGGCCATTTCCTATTTCTGAATGGGAAGAAAGAGAAGAAATAGATGGATGAATAGACGCTAGCATGTAAATAAATGAGACTAGGAGAATAAAGAGATGGGTGAGGAAAGGAGGAAAAATAGTTTGGAAAGGGTCTAAAGATTTCTGGTGGGCCCCAGGGGTCCCAGTCCGACACTGAGGGCTGGTATTACAAATTTACCAGCAATGTACTTGTTCAGTTTTGATCCATGGACAACAAAATGAGGCACACAAGCAAGTTGGAGGCATTTTGGGATGCCTTATTGGCTGGGGTTGATAATCGGCTTGGCCTAAAAAATCCCAATTTTCAATTTTAGAATATTACAGCGTATGTAGCATGTAGCTACTAATTTCATTTCATTTTAAAGGAGAAAGGAAATGGCGTTCATTTTGGAGGCAGATCTGACAATTCTCTAACCACGTCCATTTGTTTTCTGTTGCAGGTCCCATGTTATTCCTATGGACAGAAGCTGTCGAAGCTGGCCATCTTGAGAATAGCTTGTAACTATATCCTGTCCTTAGCCCGGCTGGCTGACCTGGATTACAGCGTGGATCACAGTAACCTGAGTTTCCCCGAGTGCGTAGAGCAATGTACTAGGACTTTACAGTCAGAGGGAAGGTCGAAAAAAAGAAAGGTACGGAAAGCAATTCAGCCTTCTAGCCATATTCTTCATTTCCCAGGGTGCCACAGCCATGTGACCTGTGCTCTGATAAACTCCAGTCACACTTTACTGCTGCGCTGCAAGTTGGAGTGATATCCCCTCCCCTCCCAGTAGCCGATCAGCAGAATAATGGGAAGGGAGCAAGATAGCAGCTCCCAGTAGGTATCAGAATAGCACTCAATAGTAAGAAATCCAAGTCCGGCTTGGGACTCCTCCAGTTACATGGGAGTAGGAGAAACAATAGGTTAGCTGAAAGCAGTTCTAATGTGTAGCGCTGGCTGAAAGCTCAGACTCAGGCACAATGCACTGAGATGGCGCCTACACACCAATATTACAGCTACAAATACATTTGTTGGCTCAAGAATAAAATTTTAAATGGCAGAGTGAATTAACAGTGTAATTTAGAAATAAAAAGTACCCCATAAAATGGAGCAAATGGCCTTTCTGCCTTGTAACCATTAATGTGAAGTTAACTGGTTTAAGCTATGAGACCTCATGAAGCTTGAACCAGTCTTTCTGTTCTCTGCACTGTTGGTTCTGACTCTTTAAACTACAAAGCAGAAGCCAGTTCTCTAACAGATCTGCCTTGGGTGGAGCGCTGACTTCTGCTACATTGTGTCAAGAGTCAGAACCCCGAGTGCAAAAGGGACAGATATTGCTCACAGCAGCTATTACATTCACACATATAATGTAGAAACCATACATACAATACTGAGAATGAGAGTTTGTTTGTGGGTAGCAGCAAGCTTAGGCAGCCCCTAGTCTATAGATGGATATTTGCAATGGGGACAAAAGGATAGGCATGTCCTATCTCCCCTCAGCCAATGAGTAATTCAATATCCCCATCTGCTTTTTTTGGAGACACAGTAGTTTGAATGAGCCCAAAATACATAATAACAGCAGTCGGGATCCTAAAATAATGCCATTACATATGTTTAAAAGAGCGACCTCTGTGTTTTTCTTGTAATTAACCACTGATGTGCAAAACCTTATTTCTTTGCAATGCCAAACGCTTCCAACATTCGGGGGGAACCTCTGTAAATTGGCGGCTCCGGCGAGGGATAATGGCATGTGGTTTGGCCATGGCGGGGTTAGTTCTTCTCTCTGGGATGGGGTTTTGGAGGCGGCGGAATTGTACTGCTTTATAACAAACATGCTCTCATCTATTATTTCACTGTCTGAGAACGGCGTGTCATTGGTTTGTTTATCCCAAGGTTATTCTAGTGTGCGGAATGCAAACATGTCTCATTCTCTCTACAGGGTCTCACTGCGCTCTAGGTACCAAATCCCACGGTGCCGCCGCTCCATGGTGCTTTCCAATAATAAATTATTTTTGAGGAGAATGTAAATGTGTTTTACAGGGGAGTTTACCTTTAAATTAACTTTTACTATGTTGTATGTTGCCCAGGTTTGGGGTGCAAAAGCCCTGATATTCCCAACTATGTGGGCGGTGTGTGAGCAACACACATGGGAAACCTGATGGGGTCACTTTATAAAATGAAAAATTGTCAAGTCGGTCACTTTGGGGATTGAAGTGTGGGGAAAAACGGATCAGTTAGGGGGTCTGAGTCCTGCAGCGGGTGGGGTACGTGTGGGTTACCCCGCGGGTTGCCTGTTAGTTGTGGTAGATTTTTCAGATGCAGGTATAGATGTGGGTCTGAGGTCTTATCCATATTTTTTTATCTTATATTATATTACCTATATTATCTATATTTTACTCCCTTTAACATTTTTTCAACTTTTTTTCTACCCCCACCCATTTCTGACACTTTCAGCGATCCCCCCACACTCTCCCGCCCCTCCTCCTGCTCGTTACATGGGATGGGGGGGGCATGGATTTTAACTTGGCCCGGGTTGCAGGTCATGGGTCCAGGTACAATCCGGTGCGGGTCTCTAAAAAAAGCAGGTCAGGATAAGGTGCCATTTTGCATAAAAAGAAATGTTGGAAGTAACATAGTAACTTTGGTTGAAAAAAGACACACGTCCATCTAGTTCAACCTTTGATGACTACGTCCCTATAGTATGGTGATACAAACGTAAAAGTTATAGAAGTATCTGTTTCCCTATAGGGAACTTAGCATGAGATGTTCCTAGACCACCCACAGCCCACCCCAGGCCAAATTACAACTTGACGCCTCCCATGTCAGGACCACTGCTCAAGACTGTCCTTGGGTTAATTGAGGTAGGACAACATTCCCCTTAGCACTATCTCAACCATTCAATCAAAAAGGCCATTGTCCTTGGTGGAGGTGCTAGCCTGATCCACAGATTCCATTACAGCAGGGATCCCCAACCTTTTATACCTGTGAGTCACATTCAATTGAAAAAAGTGTTGGGGAGCAACTCAAGTATGACAAAAGATTCTTGGGGGTGCCAATAAGAGCTATAATTGGCTATTTGGTAGCCCCTATGTGGACTGGCAGCCTACAGGAGGCTCTGTTTGGCATTATACTTGGTTTTTTTGCAACCAAAACTTGCCTCCTTACCAAAAATTAAAAAATAAGCACCTGCTTTGGGGCCACTGGGAGCAACATCCAAGGGGTTGGTGAGCAACATGTTGCCCCTGAGCCACTGGTTGGGGATCACTGCATTACAGGGTCTAGAGGTTGGCATAGCACTTCTCCCTTTTGGGGAAAAACATGGAATTATTGCCAGACCTAAAAGTTAGTTGGTTACTTTTTACTACTTGGAGGACATGTCCATTTTTCTACATCTGTTCCATGATGTACATCAGGGGTCCCCAACCTTTCTTACTCGTGAGCCACAGTCAAATGTAAAAAGACTTGGGGAGCAACACAAGCACCATAAAAGTTCATGGAGGAGCCAAATAAGGGCTGTGATTGGCTATTAGGGGCCTCTATGCACCCTATCAGCTTACAGGGGGCTTTATTTGGTAGTAAATCTTGTTTTTATTCAACCAAAACTTGCCCCCAAGTCAGGAATTCAAAAATAACTCCCTGGTTTGGGGGCACTGAGAGCAACACCCAAGGGGTTGGGGAGCAACATGTTGCCCCTGAGCTACTGGTTGGGGATCACTGATGTACAGAATCTGAGGGCTGTAAGATACATCCCCACATCTGTTTGGATTCCTGGTTGCTCCATTATATATGACATAGGGTATACAACCCATTGCTATACAATCATATTTGTTAAACTACAATTCCCTGCACCCTGTCTTCAGCTGTGGGTGGGTGTTATGAGCTGTTTTTCAAAAACATCTAAAGGGAGTAAGATTGGGCAAGACTAATATAATGTTTTACTGTCTCCATCCTGCCCTGTTAGATCTACTATCCCGTACTGCTCTATGTTTAGATGCTGCTCTGTAGACTGTTCTGTCTGGGCCCCTACAGAGCAGCCCCCTGTTGATCAACCTATAAAGTTCTAGCTTTCCTTTGAGCCCCTGGAACAGAGCAGGGCGGAGAGCAAGCAGAGATTAAGCTAGATGGGGGCATGGTTGGGCCTGGTCTTAGCAGATCAGTAGGGAATGTTAGAAAGTATGAAACAAGGTGTTTAAGGCATTTACCATTTTTTTCAGAAGAACAAAGTGCCTGCGTTGATTGTTTGATTTATGATGTTTAGTGGCACTTATAATGTGACAATTATGGAAGTCCCACTAGAGGCACAAAACACACACATCCCTGGATCAGGAAAGCACCAGCGCCAACCCTGTTACTTGTGCGGCCAATTTAGTCATGACAGATGGTTTATTTTCAGCCATAATGTGCAATCCCCATGAATCATGGCTTTTTGCAGTGTGTTTGGGTCCTGATCCAGGAGCTGCCTTAACCATTCTACATTCCTACAAGTAGCAGCTAATTGTGGGTTTATCTAGAAACACATAGCCCAGCCACGGGTATCTTAAGGAAACAGCACTGACTCTAATTGCCCATCGCATTCCTGCAGGTTACTTAGCGCTGAACCAATTAGATGAAATCATCATCAAGGCCCGTTCAAGAGGAAACCGACTGTTCAGCCAGTTTCCCTCTCGGAAAATAACATGGGGGGAATCAGAAAGAGAGTGATTGATGTTTGTGTTCAGACTGTTATTACAAGAGAAGGTTTGTAAACTCGGATTGAACCTCCCTGTGGATTCTGGGGTTTGTTGTCAGGAATATTGGGAACCAAGCAGGGCCACACTGGTAGGACAATAAGGTGGAGGACCTTCAATGGCCAAGGCTTAGCCCTGATCTTATTGGAGCTGAGAATCTTTGGGACTGTTAGAAACATGAGCTGCACAAGCATCAGAATTTAGTTTAGAACCAGTTCTGCACCTCGTAATGTAAGAGGTTTTAACAGGGATCATGGGGACTGAACCACATGGGCTCTATCTTGGTCCCAAATGCCTATATCAATTGCTTTGTCTCTCCGTATGGCCGGCCACATCCTTCTTTATCAGTTGCCATTGCCCCTATTGTGTGCTAATCCCCTATCTAAACCTCAAAAGAAGGAGTGCCCCCAGGGCTGTATTTAGATCCAAGCCTTTGCCTTTTTGTTGCAGAATTGACGTCATGCGTAGGGGTACGCTTCATGTCACTTCCTCTATGTGTGATGTCACTTCCACTGTAAATGACATCACACACACCCATTATAGTCATTGGGAACCCTCAGCTCCAGGCTCTGCATCTGGATTTGCCCAGGAAGCATCTGGCGGTGGCTGTGGAGGGTTTTATTTATTTATTTTTTTATATAGACACCCCCCTAAGGCTGCTGCCCTAGGCACAGGCCCTCGGGTGGCTATATATACAGTAAATACAGCCTGCCCTCATTGGCTCCTTCAGATGAGAACATTTAGACCAGTGCTGTTTCAGAATCTTATAAGACTAAAATGATGATATTATACAGTTACATCTATGGAGCCTTTGAGCAGACTGCAGACCATAAAAATCCTTTGGAGGGCTATATCCAGCCCACAGGCCTCCGGCTGGACAGCCCTGCTTTAGACTGTTGCAACAAATAAACGGATAAATAGGAAGGCAGACATTTACAGTATATGTATGTCCAATAGTCTTGGGTTGGACGCTAACTAATTATTTAAAACAGTAATTACACGCTAAAGTACCTAAATAAAAGGGTGGCCCGGTGTATATACCCCAGGCCCATCGCCCCACACGTCCAAGCCAGCTTCAAATTAATGATTAAACAGTGTGGAGCAACTGACCACCGTCGATGACTGGTCCAGGTGCTTGAAGCCCCAAACCCATAGCCTAGAGGAGCAATCAGAATCATCCAAAAACCGCTTTAGAAGCATGCCGAACAGCCATGATATGTAGTAAAACTTAGTCTTTATTCATATCCTTTTAAAACACCTGGACGCCTGACGCGTTTCGCGCACTTAATCATAGGCAACATAGGCAACACTTAGACACTCTCCCCTGGCCTGAGTGTGGGTGTCCTCCTAAGCAGAAGACATTTGACACCTTACTGAGCCACTATTATAAACAAGTTGGGCTTTGCAGAGAGGTTTATTTTTTATTGAGAACATGAAATTGGGCCATAGACATGATTCTTACCCAGCAGGTCTGTGTGGCCTTCCTTGTGTTCCAATCTATTGCCCAGAGGCCTCGTGTGTATCCAGATCTGCTCATTTGCCATCCTGTTCTCTATAGAGTGGCCAATGTTAGAGAGCTCCAACGACTTGCTGATCAGCAGTAGGTGACAATCTCCTACATATTATTCCTTGTAGTTTTGTTCTTTTCACACCTTCCGGGCTGTTCCTGTGCAAACATCTGTGCAGCCGAATGGCTCTCCTCCATCCCATTGTTTGCTTTCACATTCTTCCTTGGGAGGTTATGCAACGCAGTGTTATTGTTGAGTCATGATTCAGTTATTTGCCCTATCCATACATTTCCAGCTGTCGGTGCTGATGGGGGGGTTGTTGTTAGAAGTCTCACCACAGTAGATCAGGCATCCCCTTGTCATGTGAGGGGCTCAGGGCATGTGGTGTCACGGTGTCTCTCTGAGATCCAGACAGCCAATGGGTGGTTCCTACAGCTGCTGCGCAACTGCACATCTCTCCATCCAGTGATGGGTCTCTCCTTGGTATGGTCTTTAAGTTGGTTATTTATAATATAGAAGCCTCAAGCTCTTATTACTACAGCTCCCAGCATCTTCTACATCAATATGGTTTTTCAGGAGTAAGGAATAGTCTCTGGCAGCCGTCCGATGGAGTAAAAAGGGACTAGTTGTTTCCCTATGTGAGGGGGGAACTGGCTATACAAATGTATTTATATTAGTGTGGCCTAAAGAAGATATGATTAATATATGGTTATAGTGTGATAAGGGCCCCTTGCCTGATGTGTCCCTTGCCCTGTACCCCCCACCCAAGGCACCCAAGGGCCGCTCCCTAAAGCTGTCATCATAGGCATAAGCCCTCGGGAAGAGTTGGGAAGAGTTAAATAACCAGATAACGGATGCATCCAGTCCCCCTTCAGTCGTCAGTGGTTGCTGAGATTTGTAGTTTAAATACAACTGTAAGCACTTGCCTTAAGGTGGCCATACACGTTAAGATCTGCTCGTTTGGTGAGGTCGCCAAGCGAGCGGATCTTCACCCAATATCCCCACCTATGGGTGGGCAATTTTGGGCTATTTCAGGCTAATTTGGTCCAATTACAACCACGGGTATAGACGCAGTTGGATCGGGGGCACCATCAATGTGCCGATGCATTCCCCGATCCGACTAAATTTTTAAACCTGCCCGACCGACATCTGGCCTGAAATAGGGCAGATATGGATTGGGCAGGTTTAAAAACTTAGTCGGATCGGGGACCGCATTGGTTAGTGCCCATACACAGGCCGATAAGCTGCCGAATTGGTCTAAGGGACCGATATTGGCCCGTGTATGGCCACCTTTATACTATACACACTATAATCCCCCTACAGCTCCTTCCTGCCTTGCTACGCACACTATAGCGCATTTAGAGCCCCCAGAAATAAACTAAAAGCTTAAGGGGGTTCGCAGGGGTCTCCTTATTCTTCCTTGACAAACGACTGCTGCTTTTCTAATGCCGCACAAAGAGTGGGACCCCCTTAAAGACACACACTTATCTATTTCTGAATTCATTGCAGATATCATTTATGTAGGTATTGTGTGTATATATATATATATTATCAGTAAGGGAGTTGCGTGCATGGAGCTGTGTGTGTTTATATAAATGTGTGTGATCTCATAGCACATTGTTAACCTGGGATTTTGGACGGGGTGTCTCTATATTGTGTATTAGAGCGCAGCTGTTGCAAGCACTCCCATTCCTTTTTGTTGTTATTCATGGGTTTGTGCTCTCAGGCAGTGAGTTAGCACACAGCTAAGCTGCAAGCAGAGCTCCTTTATTCCCCCCCTCTCTGGCAGTCTCAGACTCCAGATGTTCAGAGTTCTAGTTGGGAAGGCCTGCTGGCGCCACTGAGGGCAGAGGGCAAGGGAAAGGCACGCGAGTTGGAACCCAAAGCACTCAGTCACTGCAGGATTTGGCACATTCCCCAGCTTTTTTTTGCTGGCATATTCCCCAGCTCTCTCCTGGCCATCTGTTCCAAAAAAACACTTTCAGAACCTCATCATCACTCAGGATACAACACTGAGAGCAGCTGTTTGAGAAGCACAAGGAAAAAACGTGCTAAAGGCCTCTTTATGGGAGAGGAAACTCGGATTATGGGGGGGCCGCACCTCACTTGGACTTTCATGAAAGCTTTGTGCTGCGATGCAGGAATTCAGTTAGTGTGTGCTGGGCTCCTATATTTCACTATGTGTTCATGTACTTAATGTTCAGGGGGGGTTACAGAGTCTGTGGATACGTTTATTGGAAATAATGTACCCCTACTCTAGTAAATATATGCTGCAGGCTGAGTTATACAGGGAACTCTGAGTATCACTCATGTATTATAAGGGATAATGTACCCCCTACTGTAAATGATAAGGATATTAGCAGTCACTGAGGGGTTCTGTGCCCATATAAAGGCACAAGGCTGCAGGCTGAGTTATACAGGGAACTCTGAGTATCACTCATGTATTATAAGGGATAATGTACCCCCTACTGTAAATGATAAGGATATTAGTAGTCACTGAGGGGTTCTGTGCCCATATAAAGGCACAAGGCTGCAGGCTGAGTTATACAGGGAACTCTGAGTATCACTCATGTATTATAAGGGATAATGTACCCCCTACTGTAAATGATAAGGATATTAGTAGTCACTGAGGGGTTCTGTGCCCATATAAAGGCACAAGGCTGCAGGCTGAGTTATACAGGGAACTCTGAGTATCACTCCTGTATTATAAGGGATAATGTACCCCCTGCTGTAAATGATAAGGATATTAGAAGTCACTGAGGGGTTCTGTGCCCATATAAAGGCACAAGGCTGCAGGCTGAGTTATACAGGGAAATCTGAGTATCACTCCTGTATTATAAGGGATAATGTACCCCCTACTGTAAATGATAAGGATATTAGCAGTCACTGAGGGGTTCTGTGCCCATATAAAGGCACAAGGCTGCAGGCTGAGTTATACTGGGAACTCTGAGTATCACTCATGTATTATAAGGGATAATGTACCCCCTACTGTAAATGATAAGGATATTAGTAGTCACTGAGGGGTTCTGTGCCCATATAAAGGCACAAGGCTGCAGGCTGAGTTATACAGGGAACTCTGAGTATCACTCATGTATTATAAGGGATAATGTACCCCCTACTGTAAATGATAAGGATATTAGTAGTCACTGAGGGGTTCTGTGCCCATATAAAGGCACAAGGCTGCAGGCTGAGTTATACAGGGAACTCTGAGTATCACTCCTGTATTATAAGGGATAATGTACCCCCTGCTGTAAATGATAAGGATATTAGAAGTCACTGAGGGGTTCTGTGCCCATATAAAGGCACAAGGCTGCAGGCTGAGTTATACAGGGAAATCTGAGTATCACTCCTGTATTATAAGGGATAATGTACCCCCTACTGTAAATGATAAGGATATTAGCAGTCACTGAGGGGTTCTGTGCCCATATAAAGGCACAAGGCTGCAGGCTGAGTTATACTGGGAACTCTGAGTATCACTCATGTATTATAAGGGATAATGTACCCCCTACTGTAAATGATAAGGATATTAAGATTAAGGTACTGTCAGAGCAGGTTTTATGGTAGACGCATTTGCCCTTTGAATTTATATAGAGAGGGGACCATTTGCCTAGCAAATCTGATGGGTGACCATATATATATTCCATATCTTACCACTTTTTGTAACCTGCTGAACTACAATTCCCAGCATCCCCCAACATCCTTCTATCCTAGTATTGCCCCATCCACAGCTACTCTGGCACCAGAATCAGGCAGTGGGTCCCACAAGGTGTGTATCTTTTTAACAGTATTTAATGATAAAGTAGGTGAGACTGATACACATGGTCTGTAGAAGGGAGGTGACAACAGTGCATCGCACCATCGGGACACTATCTTCCCCCATTGTGAATAACCCCGCTATGCCGCGATGGGATCAAGGACAAGATTATGCTGTGATTATCATTCCTGCGCTTCTGTCTGTGTTTTGAGGGAAAGTTCTAGCATTTCCTTTCACATACTTTTAGAAAAAAGCCCATTGTTCTGCGAGTCCTGCAGGAAGTGTGTCACTGGCCTTGCACACCTCTTGCGCACAAGTCACCAGTGTAAATAGGTACAAGCATAGAGGGCTTGATTTGTCAAATGGATTTTTGCTTTAGCTGTAAACATGCTGGGAATTCTCCTTAAAACTGGATGATACATAAAGGGAAACTACACCCCCAGAATGAATACGTAACCATCAGACAGTTTATATCATATTAAGTGACCTATTATAGAATCTTACTAAACTGGAATATATATATCAGTAAATATTGCCCTTTTACATCCTTTCCCTTGAGCCGCCATTTAGTGATGGGCTGTGAGCCCCCTCAGAGATCAGCTGACAGGAAGTGATGCAGCTCTAACTGTAACAGGAAGTAGTGTGGGAGTAAAAGGCAGAACTCTGCCCATTCATTGGCTGATGGGGCCTAGCATGTATGTGTGCCTTGGCTTGTTTGTGTGCACTGTGAATCCTATGATCCCAGGGGGCGGCCCTTAGTACTTAAAATGGCAGTTTTCTATTTAGGATTACCCAATGGCACATACTACTAAATAGTATATTTTTATGAAAATGGTTTATTTAGATGAAGCAGGGTTTTACATATGAGCTTTTTATGCAATATATTTTTATATTTATATATATATTGTTTGGAGGTATAGTTTTCCTTTAATATAGTCGGCTGATCATAGTGAGAGCCAAGTGTTGTTTCATGGGGCAGGGATACTATGTCACTAGGTGATATTTTATAATAACCGCACTTCTCCTGATATACCTACCTACGGGTGGGCGATATTGGGCTTATTCGATCATTTGGCCCCAGGGCCAAAAGATCTAAATGAAACGTTGGGCATAGGCCCCGCATCAAAGAGCCAATGTGGTCCCTGATCCGACGGAAAAATCAAACCTGCCCAATCGAGATCTGGACGATTTCAGGCCAGATTGTGGTCGGGGAGACCCGTCGTTGGTGCCCATACACGGGCGGGTAAGCTGCCAAATTGGTCTAAAGGACTGATATCGATAGGCCCGGATATGGCTGCCTTTAGTTTGCCCAGGAGCAGTAACCCATAGTAACCAATAAGATGTTTGTTTTTAAACAGGTGACCAGTTAATGCTTCCTGCTGATTGGTTGCTATAGGTTACTGCTCCTGGGCAAACTTAGTGCCTTTTATTACATAACCCCATAAATGTCACAAGTCATGTTGGTAAGTGTCAGGCATAGATACTGCTTAAATATTCTTATTGGTACTGAACAGAATAACCACAATGATTGGGTGAAAAACTGCCCCCTAACCTAGGATACATTTCCAGATATTTGTAACTGGCCAATCCGCCTGAGCAAATCTGGGAATGCTTGGCCAGCTCAAGTCAGCTTTAGGAAGAAAATTATAGATTAACCTATAAATAACTCCGATTGGTCAAAAGTTTTAAAAACCTACTAGGTGTTCAATAGATAGGGGTTAAACCCCCAGGCCTCCATACACGTCTGTTAGAGAGATGAACGCTGCCAGCCAGAGTGCTGAAGGTGCAGGAAGACCCCCTTAAGTGACCCCCTAGGAGCCAGCTGGTACACAAGGCTATCACTTTCACACCCTTGACATATAGCGTCTGATCAACAGCGATGTCCCTTTCCCAAAATATCCCATCGCTGGGCTGTACGAACCCCTGGCCGTGTCTGTGGGAGTGTTAATTCCCTTTCAATATACTCAGGGGTTCAACTGTAAGTAGATAACGGGGCGTAACGGAGCGCTCACCTTCCAACCTTCACCTTTAGCAGCTAAAGGGCTATGCACGGCTTACTCTGCGGCCCCATATCAAGCGCATTCAGTATAGTGGGAGTGGCTCGGCCAAGGCATGCAGTCAGATACTCATGTGCTTAGGCCTGTAAAGGTTAAAGGGGAACTTCACCCAAACACAACTTGAGCTTTTTGAAAAGTAAATGTCATTTTAAGCAACTTTGCAATATACATCAATTAAAAATAGCCTTTTCATGGTTTTTAATGTAATAATATGGTTTGGGCAGTTCCCTAAGCCCCGCCCCCTGTTCCCCTGCTGATCTGGCTGACTACTTTGTGACTCAAATAAACTATAACAGTAGTCGCCTGTCCTCAGCCTGCCTTCAGCCTGCCTCCTCCCAATCCCACAATTCCCTGCACACGTCAATAAGATAAGGAACATCATAGTGCAGGGGTGGCCAGACTTTGTCCATCAGCAATCTACCATTGACTCCTCCCCCAATACGCAGCGTACGTACGCATTCACGCATCCGCGCCACACTTCCACATTTCCCGGCTTTGTTGCAGTCCACTAGAAGTCCACAGGGGATCAACTAGTGGGCCGCGATCGACGTCTTGGTCACCCCTGTCATAGTGCAATGCATTGTGGGTTATGTAGTTCCTGCATGCTGTCTGTAAGCTGTGGAGAAGTTGTTACAATTTGTACCATCAATGTTTTAGTCCCTCCTCCCCTGCCAGGATTTCAAATGATGCAGAAAGAGAAGAACTGTTTTGCAGCTGGATTTCAGCATATACAAATAGTACAGTGATAGGGATATTAGGGGTTTCTGTGTTGTGTGGGGCTCTTTGATTGCACTGGTGGCCAATATATTGGCCAATGGTGGACCGCAATGAAGCCGGGGATGTGGAAGTGCTGCGTGAATGTGCATGTACGCGTTCACGCTGCACTTCCGCATTCACTGGTCGATTGCAGGCAATAAAAGTCTGGCCACCCCTGGCTAAACCAATAAAATACCTGTATATATATATAGATTACCTTCCTTATATTACCTTATATTTAGAAATACACATTTCTGGATACATGGACAGAATCTCCCTTTTTTTGTGAAGTTTCCCATAGGAATACAATGGTAAGCCTTTAATCCCCTGCAGTTTTCAAAGACAGCAAAAAAACTGAGCCACAACAAATCGGAGCGGTTTTCTAAAGGCGCTTGGTGTGGGGTGGGGGGAACGATTTATTAAATGTCTGGAATAACTCAGGCAGGGTTATGTGTTCAGCAATAATAAAGATTAATACCGGCGGTCTTCATCAGCAGCCCTTATGTAAGATAGACTGTGCCGAGACCTGGCTACGGTGACTGCCCATAATCACATGGATTTGAATATAATAAAATATATATATATATACATTCATTTTCTATTTACCTTTTCTGCTTGGGAGGGAGCAATAAAAAAAAATGATACTGTATATATATAAATGAGAAGAACCATGGAGGAGCCCCCCCAAAACTAACGTAGCAACGTGCCTGGGTGCCGGTAAATATAATAAACAGAACACACATCGCCAGGCTTCACATGTAAAAAATGGCGTAAAATTGGCGTAATTTTTTTACCCTGACCTTTAAAGCTAAAGAGAGAAACTTTTTTCAATTTAATTGATGTTCAGGCTGAACCCCTTCCCCTTACCTCTACCTTTAAAAGACAAATTAAAGGGGAACTCCGGCTTCTGAACCAAAACTAGTTAAAGAGCCCCACTAATATCCCTATCCCTGTAATCTGTTCCTTCAGAAAGTAGGAATAAATACCATTTTATATGCTGAAATCCAGCTGCAAAACAGTTCTACTCTTTCTGCATCATTTGAAATCCTGGCAGGGGAGGAGGGACTAAAACATTGATGTTACAAATTGTAACAACTTCTCCACAGCTTACAGACAGCATGCAGGAACTACATAACCCACAATGCATTGCACTGTGATGTTCCTTTCCTTATTGGCATCACGTGTGCAGCAGGGAATTGTGGGATTGGGAGGAGGCAGGCTGAAGGTAGGTTGAAGACAGTCGACTACTCTTACATTCTACTTGAGTCCCAAAGTAGTCAGCCAGATCAGCAGGGGAACAGGGGGCGGGGCTTAGGGAACTGTTCCAAACCATATTATTACATTAAAATCATGAAAAGGCTGCAGATTTTTTAATTGATGTATAATGTAAAGTTGGCTAAAATGATGTTTTCTTTTCAAAAAGCTTAAGTTGTGTTTGGGCGAAGTTCCCCTTAACAATACCTTAAAGCAGATTGCCTCCATAGACTGCTTAAGGTCTGAATCTGACCTGAAGGAGTCTATGGCAGATTTGTGAGATCCAGCTGAGGCGTTTGCAGACAGCAAGACTCCTGCCCAGGCAACCCATCCCCTTTATAAAAATATAGCTTTTTTTTTTACATTTAGAATAAAAGGGTTTTTCAAGCATGAATTTATGTTTCCTTCATGTTTAATAAGGGATACACTGTACATCTGCCAGTTCTTACAGTGATGCTGTCTTTTCAGTTCTAGCAACAAGCTGGTCTCATCAGTCGCCAGGTTACCCAATTGGTAGCCAGTTTAGCCATAAATTGCACCATGTGGGGGCATTTCTATTAAAGGGTAACTATATCACTAGCCAACCCTTTCATGGAACCCAAATGCCCTTCACCACCCCCAGAATTACTTAGTCTATATTATCAGAATCGGTAAATTATATTTTTTTTCTTTTCCGGTTTTGCAAAGGTTAGTGAAAAAATGTGGCTGATTGGTTCTGCATGTCGTTTGTTCTTCATATTTGACATTTTATTATATTATAAACTGTAAACTGAGGGAATGGAAATCCAAGTGGCTTTTTGGGAAAAAGTCTGACTGAAAGCACCTCAGCTCCCTCTGCTGGTGGTTTGTAGAAAATACAAGTCAGTTTCCTTCTCGCAGTCATGGTGTGTGGGACGCCTGTTGTACAGCTGGGGCTGCAGGAAAACAAAATGTATTAACTGTTGGTTGTATTTAGGTTTGTGGAGGGGACCCCAACATCAGAGAGCTCTTTTGGGGGGAAACCTATATAAATGTACAAAGGACATAGCAAGCAATTGTTAGATATTATCAGTGTATGTGTCAGTGTAGAACCCTGCATTGGGTCAGGTACCTGCTGAATACCTGCAAAGTGGATTTATGCTTGAATGCTGGACTCAAGCCGGACCTGCCTACATGCTTTGCTTTTAATCTTTAGTATATTATAGAATGGCCAATTCTTAGCAACTTTAAAACTGGTCTTCATTTTTTATTTCTTATAGTACAGGTATGGGATCCCTTATCCAGAAACCCGTTATCCAGAAAGTTACGAATTACGGAAAGGCCTTCCTTTTTCTCTGTAATAATAAAACAGTACCTGTACTTGATCCCAACTAAGATATAATTACCCCTTATTGGGGGCAGAACAGTCCTATTGGGTTTATTTAATGGTTAAATGATTCCCTTTTCTCTGTAATAATAAAACAGTACCTGTACTTGATCCCAACTAAGATATAATTACCCCTTATTGGGGGCAGAACAGCCCTATTGGGTTTATTTCATGGTTAAATGATTCCCTTTTCTCTGTAATAATAAAACAGTACCTGTACTTGATCCCAACTAAGATATAATTACCCCTTATTGGGGGTAGAACAGCCCTATTGGGTTTATTTAATGGTTAAATGATTCCCTTTTCTCTGTAATAATAAAACAGTACCTGTACTTGATCCCAACTAAGATATAATTACCCCTTATTGGGGGTAGAACAGCCCTATTGGGTTTATTTAATGGTTAAATGATTCCCTTTTCTCTGTAATAATAAAACAGTACCTGTACTTGATCCCAACTAAGATATAATTACCCCTTATTGGGGCAGAACAGCCCTATTGGGTTTATTTCATGGTTAAATGATTCCTTTTTCTCTGTAATAATAGATTTAAATACTGTTTAAATAATTTTTTTTAGTAGACTTAGGGTAGGCGATCGGATTTACAGGAAGACCCTTTATTCGGAAGACCCCAGGTCCCGAGCATTCTGGATAACGGGTCCACATACCTGTATTGCTTTCAGCCCCAATAACATTTATAACTTTAAAACCACTGGAAATATTTCATAGATCTCTACAGGCGATGCTTAAAATTGTTTTCTTAAACATTTTCTTTCATAAGCCAAATTGAAGTTTTTGGGTTGATATCCCCTTTAAGTAAAGACAGTCCTTCCCTTACTGACAGTGGCGCAGTTGTACCCGGGCACCTTGACAGCACGCAGAGCGACGCCAGGGTCTCAGCACGCCTAAATGACTCTTTGTCTCTGTTTCTCTGTTGCAGGAATAACGTTGCGGTAACGTCTGGATGTGCGAGACAAGAGCCAAGCAGGGTTCCCTTACTCCTGGCAAGCGCCGGATGGTAAATCCTGAAGACAAGCTCCTGGCTTTTATGCTTGAGAGAGACATCTGGATAAAGGGCTTTCTAACACAGAGAGAGAGAAGTGCTGTTCTGTTCCGAACAAGTCAGCTATTTAGTGTGTGCAATTTATTATTTTGCTCTTCCTTTTCTCTTAAACTGGGATATTTTTATATCACTTCATTGCACAGCAAGACTTCAACTTTTTTTTTTTTTTTTTGCCGTTGTGCCAAAGATTAAACAAAGCATTTACTTTCCCTTAATTCCCCTGCTTGTGGAGCCAAAGGTTTCTCACATAACGCACTCATCTCGTGCTGTTTCTGCTTCTACAGCGGCCGTCACCCAGCAGCTACAGCCGGACTTTGGACACGGAGAGTTGCAGTTGTACAAGATCCAATTGGGGGGATCAGGACCATAAAAACTCAAGGAAAGAATGTTCCAAAACAACCTACTCTCGAGTGCATAAGAGAGTATACTGGGCAGTCCTTACCATCGTATCTCACTGGTTTTTGTACTCAAGGGTAGGGTTGCCACCTGGCCGGTAGCGGCTAACCCTACTCAAGGGTATTCTTTATAATTATGTCATCACGTGGTATTAGAATGATGATGATGTCATCACATTTTAGGGGCTCTTGTTGGCTGCAGAGAGGATTGTTGGAGTCTGAACAGAAGATTTGGGTGGAGGCCCACAACAATTAGATGGAGACAGCGCTACTAGTAATAGGTTTTAATATATGGCTGATGAAAGTTGGGATTTGGGAGCTGCAGTTCAAGAATAGTTAACTACAAACTGGGGGTTGACAACCGCCCCCCCAGTGATCATAATTGTTTCCCTGAGACCTCAGGCTGGTGCTCCTGTTCATAGTGCCCAGGGTACCACTGTATAGGAACCACAGATCAAATTTCTTCTTGTCCTTGGATCCTCTCTGCGGCCTGGGCCGGTGAACAATATGACTTTTTGCTTCTAAATTCAGCTTTGTACTGGGCTGTAGAGAGGAAGCTGTAGGAGAAGGGGGCATCATGGTGCTCCTTCTGTAGTAGCCCTGGGCCAGAGCAGTAAACTGGAGCACCAGCCTGGGGTCTCATGTAAGAAATTATAATTTCTGGGGGGGGTACCTATCAAATTGGCACCCTCTTTGCTATTTATTTAATAGTAGCAGTGATTAAGACTATCAAACCTATGGCTCCTTAATTGTTGTTGATTTACAACTCCCAGACTTCAATGAAGGGCTTCAGGTTGGACAACCTTGATATAGCATTACTGTCACCATTCCTCTTATTACTGCGGTCCCCAACTCTTCCTGCCTACAAGCGCTGCTCTGTAGGTAAGTCAACCCTATATGGACCAGCTAATGTCTGATCAATTCCCTGTATAATCCATAGTAGGGATGGCACTGAACTTGGCTGAATGTGTCCCCAACAGAGCTAGGAAACAGTCCTTATTGGATGGACCATTAGCTGCGCCATTTTACAGCAGGTCATTTGTGTTCCAGAGAGGCATTGGGGCAGAAAGAAATTATTGGTGGAATGAAAAGGAAATATTTAAGAGAGAAAATGGACATCTGGATATGGTTTCCCCTTTCTATATATTTTATATGTACATAAAGGCCCAGAACACCATGAAATGGAAATGCCCAAAATCTGTGTAAAGTCATGGCCCTATTTATTAACTAAATTAAATAGAATTCTATTCCCCTGGACTTTGCCAGCCAAGTGTTTAAATCTTAATCTAATTTTTTTTAACCAAAATATTTGCCAGAAAAGTGTTTTGAAATTCTTTATAAATAGAAATGTAAAAAAACAAAGGTTAAATCAGAAATGTAGGATATATGTGGGGAGATATATGTGGGCAATTCCAAATGGCGCCCAAATGAAAATGGTCTAAAATGTCTGCGCTGTTTCTAGATGATATAGATTTATAGGTAACTCCACACTATAGCTGGGTACCCGTTGTTATCAGTTATTGGAAAAGGAATGTTGGACTGATCTCAGCTAAACATGGCGGGTTATATATATGATTAATTCAGTAGGCTGGCGTATGGAGTAAAGGTTACAGTATGGAAGAATAGAGTAGAATAGAACAGCTTGAAGGTAACACTCTGAGGCTGATTTATTAACAACATAGGTGTATTGGAGTAGTAACCAATGGGAAGTTAGTCTGCTACCAGGTAGAAAATGAAAGCAGCAGTCTGATTGGTTGCTATGTGTAACCGCACTGCTGCAGTTCAGCACCTATGTGAGTCAATCAGCCTGTCCATCAGTCCATATTATTATTATTATTCCTATGATTCCTACACTGCCATAATAAATCTATAATTAATGACATTTAGTTTTCTTAGTGGAACAAATGAAGCACTTTCTACAACAACAAAGCACTTGTGTCACCGTTAAAGCAATGTACACATAAAAAACTACCACTTAGTTCCCAGTGCTTTCTAGGCCCAAGGCCCCCTCTAACTTTCATAGGGACCCTTTTTAGGTAAAGCAGGACCATTTATTTTTAAAAAAATCTAACAAAGCACCAGGGGGCTGGGGCCCTAAAGTTACCCCCCTGCATTTTAATGTAATTCAGACAAATACCTGTCTATACCCGCGCCGTACAGCCTTCCCCTAGAACCCATGCGCTGCTTCAGCCTAACTGGTGCACAAGGTTTAGATCACAGGGTGCATGAAGGCACTTCCAGGGTTCCCTCATTGGGTTCTAGTGAGTTCTAGTGAGTTCTAGTGAGTTGAGTTGCCACCTCGCTGGTATTTGACAGGCCTAGCTGGTAATACTGGTACCGGTATTACAAATTTAGTGGCAATGTACCTGCCCTGACCCTCTCGGACTGGGCCACCAGGACACCAGGAAAATAGCCGGTGGGCGCCAGCGGCCCTGACATGACCCTGTTGCCGCCCCCCCCCAGCTGCCGGTGTCTTCCCCTGACGCATTTCAGGGGAGGACGTCGGGCGGGGGCCCATGCGGGGGGGGGGGGATTAGGGGGTGCGGCGGTGGCTGGTGGGGGCACCTTAAGGATTGACACTGGGGCGGCAGCCTTGGTGTGCCCTTCACCCCCCAGTCTTCTGACCCTCTCTGCTGCCGATCACCCTTTATAACCATGGGCCACCCTCTGCTCCGCCTATAACACCACCCATTTCCTGGCCCCATCTGCCTTAAACTGCCAAGCCCACCCATTTTCCCTCCAAGCTCACCCATTTCCCCTGCATCTCATGTCATAGCCCCACCCCAAAATGCCATCATGACCCACCCCCAACCAGAAGGCCGGTATTATTGAAAGAAAAAGATGGCAACCCTAGTAGTGAGCCATTCAGGCTCAGACTGGGGTGTGCAGGGCCCACTGGGGCTTCTGACTCAGGGGCCCCTGCACCCCCCAGTGGCCCCTGCCGCCTTCACCCCCCCCCCCAGGAGCCCCCAACACTCTCCGACCCCTTCCCCCGAGCGCGCCTAAATGGAACTCACCTGTCGCACGTCAGGGGAGGGAGACAGGTGGATCTCGGGAGTGCCCTGGGGGATTCTGGTCTGGGCCGCCGGGGCCCACTAGGTTTTTCCGAAGCTGGAGCCATTCACCCACCAAAAACTGCTATATTTGCTTGTGATGAACCAATCTGCTAATTTGCACTCACATTGGTAAATTGCACACAACAAGCACAAAGGCTATTGTAGGATTGTGGAGGGAAACGCTGCATTGTGGGTAGATGGAAGGCGGATTGTGCGGATATTTAGCGCTTTACATATAGCCCTTCTCTGATAAACCAGTCCCCGCGGACCTTCAGAAACAAAATCTGAACCCTTTTACCTGTTTCCGTTCATTCTATACAATTGAAGGAAAACAAAAAAAGTCCTTGTATAACTATAAAATCGATATATTTTTGTAATAAAAATGACATCATACCATCCTTTGTTGGACGTCTCTGTATCGTTCGCTATTTATTTGAATTGTACCATTGAGAATAATGTACAGCCAAATGGTGTATTTTGTTTGATTGTATTAAAATGTTTTCCATATCTTTCTGTTATTTCCCCTTGCGAGAGACATCATGCCTCTATAGAGACAGCTAGAAGAACTAGAGACTTTAAAGGACAGCCTATGTGATATCTTTAAATTTCTGCCACTCCGGTTGTTAAAAGGTTAATAGTAATGTTGCAACATCTCCTTACTCACTTGGGATTCCTTCTCCTCCTGTAACCCACTTAAGCCCCTCCCTCAGGAATTTCCTTTGGCTGTTGGCTACTGAGCGTGCTCAGTTCTTCTCAGATTACTAAACACACCCTCCAGTCTAGCAGCCAGTGAAGAGATGGCAATGCTGGTTTCCATAGAAACTCTAATTGTGCGCTTTTTTTTTCTAGCTCAGGTAAGCAGGACATTTTATCAGTAATTTCTGCCTGTGTAAGCCTGCATTCTTGGTTGCTCAACCTTTACAGTAACATGCAATGAGTTATACCATAGTGGCCACAGCAGTATCTGACACAGTGGCCCCAGTATTTTGGCACGGTGACCCCAGCAATGTCAGAATGACCTCACCATATCATGTCACAGTGGCCTTGTATATGTATGATATAGTGACTTGAGTATTTTGTGACCTAGTAGCCCTGTAACACATGACAAAATGTTAAAATATATGTAAAAATATATGACACAGTGAGGAAAGTATTCTATGACATATTGTCCCCAGCAATATAAGTCAGTGTCCCCTTTATTTCATATATCAGTAGCCCCCAGCAATGTACAGTATGTTATAATGGTCCCAAATTCCCTATATTTCATGATCTAATAGCCACAACAGTATATGACACTGTGACACACTATTTAGGGTGAAGACACACTGAGCTACAAGTAGCAGCTACTTTTTCACGGCTACTAAACCCCAGAAAATCCCCTGCCATAGACAATACTGAGAATTGCCTCTGCTAAAACACATGTAGAGACAGTTATCAGTAAATGATCAGCATTGTTTATTTTAGTAGCCGTGACAAGTAGCTGCTACTAGTAGCTCCGTGTGTCTTCACCCTTAAGGGCCGTGACAGACAGGGACATTAGTCACCGCTCGACAAATCTCCCTTGTTGCGGGCGACTAATATCCCCGAAATGCCATCCCACCGGCTAGAAATAAATTGCCAGTGGGATCGCATACGTGGCGCCAAAATCGCTAAAGTTTCCTCTCAAGGTAACTTTGACGATTTCGGCAAATCGCTGTGCAGCGATTTACATTCTCGCCGGTGGGATGGCATTTCAAGAAGATTAGTCGTCCGTGACAAGGGAGATTTGTTGCATGGCGACTAATCTCCCCGTCGGTCACGGCCCTAAAGGGGTTGTTCACCTTTGAGTTAGGGCCGTGACACACAAGGAAATTAGTCGCGGGCGACTAATCTCCCCGCAATGCCAATGCGACTTCGGCAAATCGCAGCGCCGCGTTTACCATCCCACTGGCCATTTACATTCTAACCGGGGAGATGGCATTGTGGGGAGATTAGTCACCCCGGCGACAACAGAGATTTGACGCGGCACAACTAATCTCCCCGTGTGTCATGGCCCTTAACTTTTAGTATGATGTAGACAGTGATATTCTGAGACAATTTGCAATTGGTCTTCATGTTTTTATTATTTGTAGTTTTTTAGTTATTCCATTCAGGAATATTCAGGAGCTCTCCAGTTTGGAGTTTTAGCAGCTATTCGGTTGCTAGGGTCCAAGTTACAACAGTAAATGTAAGATGGAGTTGATAGGAGATCTGATGGAAAAGAATGCTGTGTCCCCAATAGAAAGAGCCAAACACAGAATAAAGGTAGAACAGGACTAGTTACCACACTGGACACAAGGCAGCCCAACAGCTGCATTCATATTGAACACATGTGAAAATCTTGATATACACTAATATTGATACAGGTATGGGATCTGTTATACAGAAACCCATTATACCCACAAATTATGTAGACTTAGGGGCAGATTTACTACCGTATATACTCGAGTATAAGCCGAGTTTTTCAGCACCAAATATGTGCTGAAAAAATCAGTCTCGGTTTATACTCGCGTATATACGGTACTGACCCTGGCCGGACGCGTGCGCGCTCGCACCCCCCCCCCACGGTATGTATGCGCACGTACAAGGGAGCGCACGGCGCCGGGTGGGGGTGAGTGTGAACGCTGACGCGTGCACGCTGACTGTTCCGGTTCTGTGTCCTGCAGGTACTGCCTTAGATGTGTCTGTAACAGATGTAAGTGCCTTGCGCCCACATGTGTGCTCGCATGTGTGCCTTTCTAAGTTGGGAGCGCACACGGCAGAAATCTAACAAGGAGTTTTAGTTACACAGCTCTGAAGTCAATGGGAAGCAGACTGTGGTGGGCATCAGGTATTTTTTATGGCAGCTTCCTTAGCCTTCCCAAACTTGCCTGAGAGCTAAAAAAAAACTTAGCAGTAGCGGCTGCATTTCCCACCCTAGGCTTATACTCGAGTCAATAAGTTTATCCAGTTTTCTTAGGTAAAATTAGGTACCTCGGCTTATATTCGGATCGGCTTATACTCGAGTATATACGGTAATCCACGAACGGTCCAAATGCGCCTGAATACGTTTTGTTCGCAATGATCTGTATTTTTGCGACTTTTTCGTATTTTTTTCGCGACTTTTTCGTCACCGTCGTAAAAAATAGACGAAATAGTCGTGCAACATACGATAAAGTCGCGACGGCGATGAAAAAGTCATGAAAAATGCAAAAAAGTTACGATGGCGACAAAAAATTTTTTGTTTCCAATCTGAATTTTTGCCATTCGGGATTCGAATTCGTGCTTTGGTAAATCTCCCCCTTAAGTGATCCAAATTACAGAAAGACCCCATATCTGGAAAACCCCAGGTCCCAAGCATTCTGTATAACAGGTCCCATACCTGTACTACTAATAATAATGTTATTCTTCCTCTCTGCAAAACCCCTCTAACTTGTTTAAGAGTTCTGCAAAACAAGAATACATATATATACATATTTTGGCAATGTGCGTCCCATTTGTATCTGTTATTGCAGCTTTAAGGATATATAATGGGATGCCTAAGTCCTACTCAACAGAACACACAAGAGCCAATAAACCTTTCGGACCTTCCCTAAATCATTTCCACTTGAATGCCGTAACAGCTTTTTTTTCTGGCTGACTGTGGTAAAGCAAAAATGCAATCTATCTATGTTTTTGGCTTCATTTGTCAGAAACAAAACACAAAAAAAAATCCCAGATGTTGAGGATTTTATGACTATTGATAGTTGGATTCCGCTTAAGGAACTTTTAAATCAAACTGCAGAACGGTTTAAAGAAAAGCAAGTCCATCTGGCCCCAAGATCTGCTGCTCATAATCATCTGTACAGCAGCTTTTATTTTATCTGCCGGGCCGGCCCGGGGTGCTGCATCCAGAGGGAGGGCTGCTTTCATGGGATGAACTTGCCACGGGGGCCGCCGGGCCGCTGTTTATGAACAACATATGTATCACAATATAAGCACATGGGAGACGTTAACATGACAATACGCAGGGCACACGAGAGGCATATGCAGTACAGAGGTATATAAACATACATATACATACATGTGGTACAAAGGCAAATGTATGACAAAGTAAGAGCACACACAACGTGAAAATCCAACAGAACACAATAAGTGTCAGTGAAACAGTAACGCTACACATTAGAACTGCTTTCAGCTAACCTATTGTTTCTCCTACTCCCATGTAACTGGAGGAGTCCCAAGCCGGACTTGGATTTCTTACTATTGAGTGCTATTCTGATACCTACTGGGAGCTGCTATCTTGCTCCCTTCCCATTGTTCTGCTGATCGGCTGCTGGGGGTGAGGGGGGCACAGGGCATGTGCCTGCCCCTAGTTCAGTTTCTGAATCTGCCTCACTGCGTGTCGATGCACAATAACTCCACCCCTCTCCTCAGCAGCCCTCTATCAGCAGTCATCACTTCACTATGGCTGCAGAAGGGGGTTGATGAAGAGCAGGGGGCATACCTTGGGCGTACCTTGGGCGTACCTTGCCTTGGGCATACCTTGGGCGTACTTTGGGCATACCTTGGGCGTACTTTGGACATACCTTGGGCATACCTTGGACATACTTTGGACATACCTTGGGCATACCTTGGGTGTACTTTGGACATACCTTGGACATACCTTGGGTGTATTTTGGGCGTACCTTGGGAATACCTTGGGTATACTTTGGGCATACCTTGAGCGTACTTTGGGCATACCTTGGTCATACATTGGGCATTCCTTGGGCGTACTTTGGGCATGCCTTGGGCGTACTTTGGCCATACCTTGGGCGTACTTTGGGCATACCTTTGGCGTTCCTTTGGCGTACCTTGGGCATTCCTTGGGCATGCCTTGGGCATACATTGGGCATGCCTTGGGCGTACTTTGGGCATACCTTGGGCGTACCTTGGACATACCTTGGACATACCTTGGTCATACATTGGGCATACCTTGTGTGTACCTTAGGCCCCACTGATGTTGGATTAAAACATGGGTTTCTTTGGAATGTATGTGGCTTTCCATAATAATATTAATTTAGTCTTTTCCTTTTGTTCCTCTCTGTCACTTGGAATCACCGTGCCTACCACAGAAAACAGAATGCCGAGTAGGTACCTACATCCTTTGTTGCAAGCAAGCATTGATTCATTTTGACGAATCAAATTCTATTCTGTTAGACTAATAGGAGCAAAAATCTGATTGGTTACTTTAAAGGTCGAAACAAATTTTGCAAATTCAGCATGCTGCTCTCCATTTGGTATTTTGGCATCTACCTGGTTGCTGGGGTCTTTTTTACCCTAGTAACCAGGCAGTGGTTTTAAATGAGAAATTGGAATATAAATAGTAGAGGGTCTGCACAGAAAGATAAGTAATAAAACTTGACAATAATAATAAAATTGTAACCTCACAGAGCAGTAGTTCTTTGGCTGCCGGGGTCAGTGACCCCTGTTTGGAATGAAGACCAATTGTAAAGTTGCTAGGAATAGAACATTCTATAGCATACTAAAAGTTAACACAAAGGTGAAGCACCCCAATAACAAATTCTGTATACTGCACAATGGCACATTCCCCAGATGCAGGGTCGGACTGGGGGGTGAAGGGCCCACCGGGGTTCCGCCCCAGGAGCCCCGTAGGTGCCCGCACCCAGGAGATTAATAAATGGAAGAATTCCCCATTCAGCTTGTATTACACTATGAACTGAAAACTATCACCCACAAAGCAAGAGAAACATGCAGCAAATCCCCTGCCATATAGAGCAACCCCGGCACGTGAGCATGACTATATCTACTACATTGTGTCAGGAGTCAGGCTTGCAGCGTATATACACGGCTACACAGGGACTGCCTAGGGCATTAGGATTTCATTGTCCAAAAAAAGATCCCCTTTAAAAATAGACCTTCCTGTCAGATGGAGACACTTCTAAACCAGGGATAATAATAATAATCTCCAGGGTTGTGTGTGGGAACAATTCAGACTCTCCTGATTGGGCCGAGACCAGGAAACAACTGTAGGAAATAATGGCGGGGGGGTGGGATTGTTTTGCAGATCTGCATGGATCCTATTTGCAGTTTGAAAAAGGGATTTAGGGGCCGATTTATTATTTTTACTGAACAGCTCAGGGTCACGGGTCTTGGCTGCAGGACGATTTTATCAAAATGTTCATTAGAAAATGAATTCTCTATAAAAAGGGTATAATGCAATGAGTAAATATGTTCCCCAAACCAGAATTTTCCCTTTTACCCATAATTCTATTTAAAAGTGTCACAAATGAACCAGTGAATTGCAAACACCCCGGGATATGAGAAATATCCAGTATAACTGCCCCCTGCCCTGCGCCAATCAGCCGCATTAGTACTGAGACCCCCAGGAATCTGACGGCGCAAGTGAATGAGTGAAGGCAACGCCAGTTATGAGAATCACCTCATATAAATGACTGGCTTGTTTATATTCTGTTTTGCTTCCTTCATGGCGGCCGAGAGGTGGGGGGGGGGCGGGGTGTTGGTTTAGGAGAGGTTATGAGGTGCTGACAGGGGAGAATGGGGGTTTAGTTATTCTGTTTTTTTGTAGAAAATCCAAATATAAACCTTTTGTGAGTTAAGACTGTAGGTGCGTTTGGCTGATTTAACCCCCTAATGATGCAAGTGGTGCTGCTGTAGTGTCTCTAGCCTCTCCTCCTCTCCCCCCACAGTGCCCACTCACTCCCCCCACAGTGCCCACTCTCTCCTCCCACAGTGCCCACTCTCTCCCCCCACAGTGCCCACTCTCTCCCCCCACAGTGCCCACTCTCTCCTCCCACAGTGCCCACTCTCTCTCTCCCCACAGTGCCCACTCTCTCTCCCCCCACAGTGCCCACTCTCCCCCCCCACAGTGCCCACTCTCTCCTCCCACAGTGCCCACTCTCTCTCCCCCACAGTGCCCACTCTCTCCCCCCACAGTGCCCACTCACTCCCCCCACAGTGCCCACTCTCTCCCCCCACAGTGCCCACTCTCTCTCCCCCCACAGTGCCCACTCTCTCCCCCCCACAGTGCCCACTCTCTCCCCCACAGTGCCCACTCTCTCTCCCCCCACAGTGCCCACTCTCTCCCCCCACAGTGCCCACTCTCTCCTCCCACAGTGCCCACTCTCTCCCCCCACCATGCCCACTCTCTCCCCCCACAGTGCCCACTCTCTCTCCCCCCACAGTGCCCACTCTCTCCCCCCACAGTGCCCACTCTCTCCTCCCACAGTGCCCACTCTCTCCCCCCACCGTGCCCACTCTCTCCCCCCACAGTGCCCACTCTCTCCTCCCACAGTGCCCACTCCCTCCCCCCACAGTGCCCACTCTCTCCCCCCACAGTGCCCACTCTCTTCCCCCACAGTGCCCACTCTCTCCTCCCACAGTGCCCACTCTCTCCTCCCACAGTGCCCACTCTCTCCCCCCACAGTGCCCACTCTCTCCCCCCACAGTGCCCACTCTCTTCCCCCACAGTGCCCACTCTCTCCTCCCACACTGCCCACTCTCTCCCCCCACAGTGCCCACTCTCCCCCCCCACAGTGCCCATTCTCTCCTCCCACAGTGCCCACTCCCTCCCCCCACAGTGCCCACTCTCTCCCCCCACAGTGCCCACTCTCTCCCCCCACAGTGCCCACTCTCTCTCCCCCCACAGTGCCCACTCTCTCCTCCCACAGTGCCCACTCTCTCCCCCCACAGTGCCCCACTCTCTCCTCCCACAGTGCCCACTCTCTCCCCCCACCGTGCCCACTCTCTCCCCCCACAGTGCCCACTCTCTCTCCCCCCACAGTGCCCACTCTCTCCTCCCACAGTGCCCACTCTCTCCCCCCACAGTGCCCACTCTCTCCCCCCACAGTGCCCACTGTCTTCCCCCACAGTGCCCACTCTCTCCTCCCACAGTGCCCACTCTCTCCCCCCACAGTGCCCACTCTCTCCTCCCACAGTGCCCACTCTCTCCCCCCACAGTGCCCACTCTCTCCTCCCACAGTGCCCACTCTCTCCCCCCACAGTGCCCACTCTCTCCTCCCACAGTGCCCACTCTCTCCTCCAACAGTGCCCACTCTCTCCCCCCACAGTGCCCACTCCCTCCCCCCACAGTGCCCACTCTCTCCTCCCACAGTGCCCCACTCTCTCCCCCCACAGTGCCCACTCTCTCCCCCCACAGTGCCCACTCTCTCCCCCCACAGTGCCCACTCTCTCCTCCCACAGTGCCCACTCTCTCCCCCCACAGTGCCCACTCTCTCCCCCCACAGTGCCCACTCTCTCCTCCCACAGTGCCCACTCTCTCCTCCCACAGTGCCCACTCTCTCCCCCACAGTGCCCACTCCCTCCCCCCACAGTGCCCACTCTCTCCTCCCACAGTGCCCACTCTCTCCCCCACAGTGCCCACTCTCTCCCCCACAGTGCCCACTCTCTCCCCCCACAGTGCCCACTCTCTCCTCCCACAGTGCCCACTCTCTCCCCCCACAGTGCCCACTCTCTCCCCCCACAGTGCCCACTCTCTCCTCCCACAGTGCCCACTCTCTCCTCCCACAGTGCCCACTCTCTCCCCCCACAGTGCCCACTCTCTCCCCCCACAGTGCCCACTCTCTCCCCCCACAGTGCCCACTCTCTCCTCCCACAGTGCCCACTCTCTCCCCCCACAGTGCCCACTCTCTCCCCCCACAGTGCCCACTCTCTCCTCCCACAGTGCCCACTCTCTCCTCCCACAGTGCCCACTCTCTCCCCCCACAGTGCCCACTCTCTCCCCCCACAGTGCCCACTCTCTCCCCCCACAGTGCCCACTCTGATCCGACAAACATCACAGATAGTAAAACATTGACTGTAAAATTGACAAGTCAAATGGCTGCGTTCCAAATGCTGTTGGGCTATAAAATCCCAGCACCCCCCAAACAGCCCTCAGTTGTAACATTCTGACTGCTGTAGTTCAGCAACATCTGAAGAAGGGTGGGACACCAGCGCCCCCTGTAAAACTGCTTTCAGGTTGGGTTATTAGTGGCCCAAAGGTATATTAGTGTCTGTATAAGCCAGAATCTCCCTTATAAGCCCATAACCCCCCTAATACCCCAGCAATACCCCTTCCCCAAGGCTTCTCTGTCTCTTCTCATTGTCACATTAGCAATAGCCTTGTGTTTCCGTCTTTATCTACAGGGGATCTATATACAGTCTCACAGCATCTCGTTCATAGTAGGTACTCACTCACTATACCTTGTTAGTAGTATGTACTATTGAAATGACATATTTCATATTAAATTGCACTATTAAAGGGGAACTCCGCCTTCCAAACCAAAATGGGGGGCCTTGGGCGGATACAGAAGCCCAAAACACAATGTACCTACATTCCTAGCCTACTTCTTTATTAAGGCTTTAGTTCTCTTTTAAAAGATCAATTTGATCATATTATTAGCCACCCTGGTATTAACTTTAATACATTCTTAACATTCAACACAAATAAATATTTTATCCTGAATGGGGTTGTTTAACTTAAAATTAACTTTTACCATCATGTAGAGACTGATATTCTCAGTCAATTTGCAATTGGTCTTCATGTTTTTATATGTGGTTTGTAATTACTTAGCTTTTTGTACAGAAGCTCTCAGCAGCTGTTTGGTTGCTAGGGTCCATATTAGCCTAGCAACCAGGCAGTGGATTGAATGAGAAACTGGAATTTGAATAGAAGTGGGTCTGAATAGAAAGAGAAGTAATACTTATAGCTTTACCTCAAACTGGGGGGTGCCGGCCACCTAACCCCCTCCCCCGTGCACGCGTACGTAATGCATGGCGCTGGCATTTGGTATCTATGTATGTAGGGCTATTTAAACACTAGCCGGCAGATTTATTAAAATGTGAGTTTAGAGTTAAATACATAAGAACTCACTCATGTTCTATTCATTCCCATGGGCCTTTCACCCGTTGTTGAATACACTTCTAAAAATCCCATAGGAATGAATAGAACACAGGTGAGTTTTTATGTATTAAGCTCTAAACTCACATTTGGATAAATCCGCCCCTTAGTTCATACTTGCATGGGGTCCTTGGTAAAGGTCTCCAAGTACCCAGCTGCAACCCAACATGATTTATTCACTTTATACATTGGGTACTGGGTTGGGGTGAGTGCGGGCTCTGTACATAGATGGGTATTGCCCTTGTCCATACATAGGAAATAGATGCTTCTGATATCTGGCCACTAGAGGGAGCCCAGGGCTTGCTGACACCTTTGAAATGAATACCAATAACAAGACAAATTGCCCGCTCGTACTGGAGTGGGGCAGCCTTGCACAGATAATATTTGCTCAGCTCTCAAGGGGATTGTTGTAATGTGGTGTTGATGCAGGATTTTGTGTTTGAATTCGGAATTTGCACTGAAATTTAGTCAGACTGGGCACTGCACAGAAACCATAGGCTTCAATCAATGCGCCAGAACTGCACTGGAGCAGAGAGAAGTCACAATGCAACTCCTGGGTTCAGCCATTTGATCTGAGTCTTTAGGCCTTAGCAATACATCTAGGGCTATTCCTGCTGAATTGTGTTTAGTACAGGGGAATCCCTATGTGCCATAGTTTTATGGTATCTCTCTGTACAGGCAATGGGCAAACTTAGGGGGCTGTTCCTGCTGAATTGTGTTTAGTACAGGGAAATCCCTATGTGCCATAGTTTTATGGTATCTCTCTGTACAGGCAATGGGCAAACTTAGGGGGCTGTTCCTGCTGAATTGTGCTTAGTACAGGGGAATCCCTATGTGCCATAGTTTTATGGTATCTCTCTGTACAGGCAATGGGCAAACTTAGGGGGCTGTTCCTGCTGAATTGTGCTTAGTACAGGGGAATCCCTATGTACCATAGTTTTATGGTATCTCTCTGTACAGGCAATGGGCAAACTTAGGGGGCTGTTCCTGCTGAATTGTGCTTAGTACAGGGGAATCCCTATGTGCCATAGTTTTATGGTATCTCTCTGTACAGGCTATAAGCAAACCTAGGGGGCTGTTCCTGCTGAATTGTGCTTAGTACAGGGGAATCCCTATGTGCCATAGTTTTATGGTATCTCTCTGTACAGGCTATGAGCAAACTTAGAGGCTGTTCCTGCTGAATTGTGCTTAGTACAGGGGAATCCCTATGTGCCATAGTTTTATGGTATCTCTCTGTACAGGCTATGAGCAAACTTAGAGGCTGTTCCTGCTGAATTGTGCTTAGTACAGAGGAATCCCTATGCTGCCATAGTTTTATGGTATCTCTCTGTACAGGCAATGGGCATACTTAGGGGGCTGTTCCTGCTGAATTGTGCTTAGTACAGGGGAATCCCTATGCTGCCATAGTTTTATGGTATCTCTCTGTACAGCCTATGAGCAAACTTAGGGGCTGTTCCTGCTGAATTGTGCTTAGTACAAGGGAATCCCTATGTGCCATAGTTTTATGGTATCTCTCTGTACAGCCTATGAGCAAACTTAGGGGGCTGTTCCTGCTGAATTGTGCTTAGTACAGGGGAATCCCTATGTGCCATAGTTTTATGGTATCTCTCTGTACAGCCTATGAGCTATGTTTTTGTAACCATTAACATCCTGGACAGCACTGGTTTAGCAGCTCATATCCTATTGATAACAGAGAGTCAATGAGTTCAGTGATGGCAGCAGAGAGGTAAGGGAGGTACGGTTATACTGTGTATGGATGTTTTGGGTTTGTGCTATTATAGTGCTTGGCTATTGGCTTGGCTCCTGTGAGTTACACCTCATGTCACTGTAATTAGTAATTAAGGGAGGATCCTTCAGGAAAGACATATTATTAATGAGGTGTGTGGGAGACGGAGATCAGAATAGTTCAGCGGAACAATTTGCAGCAGTTTATCCTTTCTATTTCCATGTTTGTTCTTTGGGCAGAGTCACAACCCACCTAGTGCAATGGCTCAGTCCTTTTGTCTGTCACACAGCCATCATTCTCTTTATATGTATGTCTGGCTGCTTGTCATTACTAGAGGGAGTAAAGCAGGCGCTGACATGAAGAGCAGACGTAAGGGGCTGTTCCTGCTGAACTGTACTTTGTACGGGTTGCGACCTATGCAGGGGAATCGGGGGGGTTGTCGCTATCGCAGGAAGCACAATAGTGAAATTCTGATTTAAATGGGAGTTAAGTCTCATTCCCTTTAAGATGCATCTCGCTAACCGGTTCCCAAGGGAGAAAAAAAACTACATTTCTATTTGCTGTTTATCAGACACATCCAATTAACAGTGTTGTGCCTTGGTGTCTCATTAATTGGTCCCCGTACAGCAAAGTGAATGTCCCTTGGGGATTCGGGCAGATTTATTATGATAGCTTATATAAATACAAGAAACTCCGTAGCTCATGTCTGCTAACAAGAAAAACTGGTCCTATTGCTATGTCTATAATTATATATTTTTCTCCGCATCTTTCCAAAAGGCAACTGATGGCCTGAAAAATCAGAAAGTCCAAACTGCAGAGAGCTGTGTAGGGTTGTAGTTGCACAACAGCCCAGTGCAGGGAGGGACAGGCAGGAGTTCTGTCAGGGGCCCAGTCCCATTGGGAGGTAAAAGCTGTCACAAAAAAGGTGGGGGGAGATCCAAAACCAACTGAGATCTGTTTGCAGTGTTTAATGGAGTTTAAAAAATCATTCTTTACTTTTATAATGAAAAGAATTAGCAAAATATATTTGCAATACAATCCTGTTTCCTGGGCTCTTGTCGATTAGGCATGAAGTGTAAACGTATTAATTACTGTCATTTTAAATTCAGCATGTCACCCGTCTCACCACCAAACCATAACATACTGCATTCCGCCGGTTTGCAAGGCAAGCCTTTCCCCTGACTCTCATTGTTACGTGATTGATTAGCTCTACTGGCACACAGGCTCAGGGAGGGAATGGCTTTCTTACTGGTAGCATTCTCATTCGCCTCAGTTATTTTGTGTGTGTCTATGGTGAGATACTGCTGGGTATAAAATAGTAACAGTAGGGATAATAGCCTCTGGGAAGGGACTGGGGCTGTGGGATAGCAGGTATAGTAGGGAGAGATGGTGCCTATAGTAGCAGTGGGATAATAGCCTCTGGGAAGGGACTGGGGCTGTGGGATAGCAGGTATAGTAGGGAGAGATGGTGCCTATAGTAGCAGTGGGGGGATAATAGCCTCTGGGAAGGGACTGGGGCTGTGGGATAGCAGGTATAGTAGGGAGAGATGGTGCCTATAGTAGCAGTGGGATAATAGCCTCTGGGAAGGGACTGGGGCTGTGGGATAGCAGGTATAGTAGGGAGAGATGGTGCCTATAGTAGCAGTGGGATAATAGCCTCTGGGAAGGGACTGGGGCTGTGGGATAGCAGGTATAGTAGGGAGAGATGGTGCCTATAGTAGCAGTGGGGGGATAATAGCCTCTGGGAAGGGACTGGGGCTGTGGGATAGCAGGTATAGTAGGGAGAGATGGTGCCTATAGTAGCAGTGGGATAATAGCCTCTGGGAAGGGACTGGGGCTGTGGGATAGCAGGTATAGTAGGGAGAGATGGTGCCTATAGTAGCAGTGGGGGATAATAACCTCTGGGAAGGGACTGGGGCTGTGGGATAGCAGGTATAGTAGGGAGAGATGGTGCCTGTAGTAGCAGTGGGGGGATAATAGCCTCTGGGAAGGGACTGGGGCTGTGGGATAGCAGGTATAGTAGGGAGAGATGGTGCCTATAGTAGCAGTGGGGGGATAATAGCCTCTGGGAAGGGACTGGGGCTGTGGGATAGCAGGAATAGTAGGGAGAGATGGTGCCTATAGTAGCAGTGGGGGGATAATAGCCTCTGGGAAGGGACTGGGGCTGTGGGATAGCAGGTATAGTAGGGAGAGATGGTGCCTATAGTAGCAGTGGGGGGATAATAGCCTCTGGGAAGGGACTGGGGCTGTGGGATAGCAGGTATAGTAGGGAGAGATGGTGCCTATAGTAGCAGTGGGATAATAGCCTCTGGGAAGGGACTGGGGCTGTGGGATAGCAGGTATAGTAGGGAGAGATGGTGCCTATAGAAGCAGTGGGGGGATAATAGCCTCTGGGAAGGGACTGGGGCTGTGGGATAGCAGGTATATTAGGGAGAGATGGTGCCTATAGAAGCAGTGGGGGGATAATAGCCTCTGGGAAGGGACTGGGGCTGTGGGATAGCAGGTATAGTAGGGAGAGATGGTGCCTATAGTAGCAGTGGGGGGATAATAGCCTCTGGGAAGGGACTGGGGCTGTGGGATAGCAGGTATAGTAGGTAGAGATGGTGCCTATAGTAGCAGTGGGGGGATAATAGCCTCTGGGAAGGGACTGGGGCTGTGGGATAGCAGGTATAGTAGGGAGAGATGGTTGCCTATAGTAGCAGTTTTTGCCCAGTATGTCAATTTTGGCAGTTACATATTTGCCAGCATACCCCATCTTAAGTTACCCTGAAAATGTATCATGCTTTTACAAATGAGAGATTGACAAGGGAGGAGATTGCTGGAATCAGGAACAGAACAATAGTAGAGCCCAGTCAAGGCAGAAACTGCAAGTGGACTTGATCATTATAAAAAATAGGTGAAAGTCTGGAATGAATGTATTTCTTACTATAGGCAGCTGGAGAAAGCAGATCTTATAAACCGCAGGTGGAGAGAAGCAGACGGTACTCCACAGGTCACTGCGGCCTATGAGCAGACTGCTTGCTGGTTATTTTAATTATAAACTGGTTGAGCCATAACGGGTACAGTCTCATAATGCTGGGAGCTGCCATTCAGTTCAACTTTAATTTCTATAAATAACGGGCCCTTGGCAGGCTGTGTTGCCCTGTCAGTATTCCCTGAATGGAATATGTCCATAAGAGCAGGACAAAAAAAAGTAAAAGCCAAAAGTCCAGTTTTAATTTTTTCCCCAATAATCTCTCTAATATTCCTTCATAATTGGTTCATAAGTGACTCATAAGTGACTAGTCATTAGCTCTGTAAGCTTGTACTTAGTAGGACTAACTACCCCTCCAGTCATGCCCTGTTCTTACAGCCAAATGTCATTGTATTATGTATTTTGTGCTGACCTGGAAGGTACAGCGGCCAAGATATTTCCGCTCCAGCAGGCAGCCGCTCCGGGTGAGTTGTTCGCCCATAATTCACATCACATACTTGATTCTCAAAACACGATAAACAACTTACACCATGTTGTAAGAACCGAGGTGCCAAACTGAGGGCACAACCCAATCCCTAATTATTATTTAGCTCTGCCGTATATATATTTGCTTTACTCTTTTTGTTTCCATACATCTTTTGGATGCATCATATATTCTTGGGAGTGAAGAAAACATTACGGTTCATTTTCTCCCTCTCTCTCTATATATATATCTATAAATATATTAAAGTAGAAAGCACTCACAGCTATAGCATCAATCAAGTCAGTGATTTATTTCAGCATACCATGGTATAGCTGTGAGTGCTTTCTACTGTTGAGTTAGATGCATTACTTTTGTCAGCACCCAGCCGTTGCCCCGATACTGGTGAGTGCCGATTCTTTACAAAACTATATCTATAAATATATATTTCCTTTATCTTAATCAGAACGTTACTATAATAATGAGAATGTAGCCTAAAGGCGTAGTTCACCTTGAACGTAATTTCTCGTGTGCAGTGGCATTTTGTGCTTTCTGATTTTTGTCATTTTCGCTCTCCAGTTTTTAAGCTTGAGATTCACATTTGCTATTTGGTCTCCGAGGGTGAATTCCTCTCATTTAAAAGGCCACTGTGCATTAAAATAGCTTCCTGAAGTATATAGAACAGGGGTCCCCAACCTTTTACACCCATGAGCTACTGTCGGGGAGCAACACAAGAATTAAAAAAAAGTTCCAGGGGTGCCAAATAAGAGCTCTGATTGGCTATTTGGTAGCCCTAATTTCATTACACTGGGTTTTATGGAACCTAAACTTGCCCCAAGCCAGGAATTTAAAAAATAAGCACCTACTTTGGGGCCACTGGGAGCAACATCCAAGGATTTGGGGAGCAACATGTTGCTCAGGAACCACTGATCTAGAACATACTTTGGGAGTATAGAACGCCTCCCTAACAATGGGCATTTCATCAGCCAATGCAGCATCTCAGGTGCCACCCCCCCATGCCAACTGCCCCACAGACATCACTGTGTTAAAAGTCACCCCTACCATATGAAACAATCCAAAGCATGAGTAAGTGGGAATACAATTGAATACAGTTGTGTAACTTCAAAAACAACTTTTTAATTCCATTTTGCCCCAAAAGTACTCCATTCCCCAAACTGCGCCCCTACTCCAGTACTCCATTGTACTTTCCCCTCCATACTTATCTTCCACATTTATGTGCTGCTACATAGTAGGGCGCAAAGGCAGAGGTAGCTCTGACCCATTCGGGCTAACAGTCCAATACAAAATTACAAGACATTTTTCAATGTTTTTTATTCATACTGCACAAAATACAGCAATAATAAAAAATACAACATTTCTGCCATTTTTAATATGCTACAGTGTGCATGATTTTTTCATTCATTTTAAATCTAGCCTTCTATCTTTCCTATTATTCTAAAGGCATCCCAGGACTGACATTGCAATGTACAGTACTCATTGGTGTGTGCATATACACCTGCCCTACAGCGTGGGGTCTTTTGCGGAGAAATCAAGTCTAAAGTACAATGATCCAAAATGATGATGTATTTGTAAAACAAATATATATCTTTGAGTTCATAAATTTGTTGAAATTTTAAATAACTGTGTTATATCTGCACAGAATGATTTTGTCCTCAGAGAGGCTCACTGCACTCATTGTTAAAGGAACAGTAACACCAAAAATACAAATGTTTTAAAATGATTAAAGTATAATGTACAGTTGCCCTACCCTGGAAAACGTTGTTGTGATTACTAAAGAAACCCGGCTATAGGAATGGCTGCCCCCGGGGCTACACAGCGGGGTATTTATATAAACTATAGTAGGGTTTCTGTAGCAAACACCCCAGCTGTACCAGTGCAGGAACGGCTGCCCCCGGGGCTACACAGCGGGGTATTTATATAAACTATAGTAGGGTTTCTGTAGCAAACACCCCAGCTGTACCAGTGCAGGAACGGCTGCCCCCGGGGCTACACAGCGGGGTATTTATATAAACTATAGTAGGGTTTCTGTAGCAAACACCCCAGCTGTACCAGTGCAGGAATGGCTGCCCCCGGGGCTACACAGCGGGGTATTTATATAAACTATAGTAGGGTTTCTGTAGCAAACACCCCAGCTGTACCAGTGCAGGAATGGCTGCCCCCGGGGCTACACAGCGGGGTATTTATATAAACTATAGTAGGGTTTCTGTAGCAAACACCCCAGCTGTACCAGTGCAGGAACGGCTGCCCCCGGGGCTACACAGCGGGGTATTTATATAAACTATAGAAGGGTTTCTGTAGCAAACACCCCAGCTGTACCAGTGCAGGAATGGCTGCCCCCGGGGCTACACAGCGGGGTATTTATATAAACTATAGTAGGGTTTCTGTAGCAAACACCCCAGCTGTACCAGTGCAGGAACGGCTGCCCCCGGGGCTACACAGCAGGGTATTTATATAAACTATAGTAGGGTTTCTGTAGCAAACACCCCAGCTGTACCGGTGCAGGAACGGCTGCCCCCGGGGCTACACAGCGGGGTATTTATATAAACTATAGTAGGGTTTCTGTAGCAAACACCCCAGCTGTACCAGTGCAGGAATGGCTGCCCCCGGGGCTACACAGCGGGGTATTTATATAAATTATAGTAGGGTTTCTGTAGCAAACACCCCAGCTGTACCAGTGCAGGAATGGCTGCCCCCGGGGCTACACAGCGGGGTATTTATATAAACTATAGTAGGGTTTCTGTAGCAAACACCCCAGCTGTACCAGTGCAGGAATGGCTGCCCCCGGGGCTACACAGCGGGGTATTTATATAAACTATAGTAGGGTTTCTGTAGCAAACACCCCAGCTGTACTGGTGCAGGAATGGCTGCCCCCGGGGCTACACAGCGGGGTATTTATATAAACTATAGTAGGGTTTCTGTAGCAACCACACAGCACAACACCCAGTGCAGGGCAATAGTACATATTATACTAATTACTTTGATACACTTTTATTTATTGGTGTTGCTGTTCCAATTTGCAGCCCAATTGGCCCAGCACTGAATCATGTTTAAGCCAAAGATAAATCAGAAATCTTTACAAACACAATGTGATTCTTTCTGTATGGATTCATTGCATCAGGTTCTCTGTGATCAACTAGTTGTGTCTGGCTGCCAAATGATCACGCCACAGAGCCTCTGATTGGTTAAGCCTGCCTATTTCAGCTTTTGTAGCAGGAAGTGATTATCCAAAATGGCCTCATCCATACAAAAAGCTTATTTCAGAGATATTTAGTGATGTCACCGCTGAAAAGTTTACATCTGTATACAGATATGGGACCTGGTCTGGATTAGGGGTCTTTTCATAATCTGGATCTCCATACTTTGTCTAGTAAAATATTTTTAAACAATAAATAACAATAGGATTGTTTTGCCCCAATAAGGGGTAATTATATCTTAGTTGGGATCAAGTACAGGTACTGTTTTATTATTACAGAGAAAAGGGAATCATTTAACCATTAAATAAACCCAATAGGGCTGTTCTATCTCCAATAAGGGGTAATTATATCTTAGCTGGGATCAAGTACAGGAACTGTTTTATTATTACAGAGAAAAGGGAATCATTTAACCATTAAATAAACCCAATAGGGCTGTTCTGCCCCCAATAAGGGGTAATTATATCTTAGTTGGGATCAAGTACAGGTACTGTTTTATTATTACAGAGAAAAGGGAATCATTTAACCATTAAATAAACCCAATAGGGCTGTTCTGCCCCCAATAAGGGGTAATTATATCTTAGTTGGGATCAAGTACAGGTACTGTTTTATTATTACAGAGAAAAGGGAATCATTTAACCATGAAATAAACCCAATAGGGCTGTTCTGCCCCCAATAAGGGGTAATTATATCTTAGTTGGGATCAAGTACAGGTACTGTTTTATTATTACAGAGAAAAGGGAATCATTTAACCATTAAATAAACCCAATAGGGCTGTTCTGCCCCAATAAGGGGTAATTATATCTTAGTTGGGATCAAGTACAGGTACTGTTTTATTATTACAGAGAAAAGGGAATCATTTAACCATGAAATAAACCCAATAGGGCTGTTCTGCCCCAATAAGGGGTAATTATATCTTAGTTGGGATCAAGTACAGGTACTGTTTTATTATTACAGAGAAAAGGGAATCATTTAACCATTAAATAAACCCAATAGGGCTGTTCTGCCCCCAATAAGGGGTAATTATATCTTAGTTGGGATCAAGTACATGGTACCGTTTTGTTATTACAGAAAAAAAGGAAATCAGTTAATATGGGGTCTATAGGAGATGGCTATGCCGTAATTTTGAGCGTTTTAGATATCTGGGTTTCCAGATAACAGATCCCATACCTGTATTAGTAAATGATACAACAGTCTATTGCATATACAGCAATTTGTATTATAGGCCTAATCCTTCTTTAAGATTATAATAATACACCTATTGCTTTGGGCACATATATGCGACCTGTACAAGGGCCCCACTATCGGGGTTAAGAACACTTTACTTGGAAAGAGTGCAAGAATCTTTGGGATAAAATAAACTGTTTCTCTCTATTCCCTGTACATCATATCATCGACGCCAGTGATTAGAGAGAACTCTTACTATTTACAACACCACAGATGGCAGAAAACACACTTCTAGAATATGACCTCTAATATAGAGGTTTTAGTTGCTTACGACATAATCAATGATTATGAAATGGAAATGAAACAGAAAATACAGTTAGCTTTGCAAAACGCTCTCAATCAAGATAAATTCTCACCAGTGAAGCAAGAAGTAAAACGCTGCAAAACCCTCAAGAGAAGCTGTGTAGGAGCCAGCAGTGATTGGAAGGAGAGATTTGCTGCACACTCAGCATGTGAGGAACCTCAAGGGCTTGGAGCTGGGCTGAATGTTGACATTGCTTATTCTTGAACAACCTTGAGTGCATGAAATTGCAGGATACAGCTTTTGTATGGCAATTAATGTCCCTATTGAGGTAAAGAGATATTAAAACTGGATTGTTGGTGCCCATAATCCCTGGTCTTCTTGAAGCTTCAACAAGTATCAAGTGAATATAATGGTCCAAGCCTTGGTGTTCATAAAGCTCAGTACAGTCGAATGTTGTGCGGGGACACATACGTACATCATTCAATGAGACTAAACAATCAATAGGACTCAATGGCTGGTCCTAAGCATATTGTTATGGCAGGGCAAACCTACTGAAACCATTTCCCTGAGATTAACCAGCTTTACTTAGCCTCTGGCCTATCACTGTGATTTTCTAAAGCCACTAGGCAACAGATGTTCTTAGGGCTCACAAAATTAGTAACCCATTAAAGGAAAACTATACCCCCAAACAATGTAGGTTTTTATAAAAAATATATTGCATACAATGGTTCATATGTACAACCTTTTTTATTATGTGCCATTGGGTAATCCTAAATAGAGAACTGCCATTTTAAGTACTAAGGGCCGCCCCCTGGGATCATAGGATTCACAGTGCACACAAATAAACCAAGGCACACATACATGTTGGTCACATCAGTCAATGAATGGACAGAGTTCTGCCTTTTGCTCCCACATTTTAGAGCTCACAGCCCATCACAAAATGGTGGCTCAAGGGAAAAGATGTAAAAGGGCAATATTTACTGATATATATATATATTCCAATTTGATTCTTTAATAGGTCACGTAATATTATATAAAATATCTGTTGGTTGAGTATTCATTCTGGGGGTATAGTTCTCCTTTAACAACAATTAACACATTTGCTTTTTTCTTGTCTCACTGAGCAAGAGCTATCAAAGCTTATTGTTGCTTGGTTGCTATGGATTAAAGCCCTGGGTTAAGCTACTATATACAGTGGAGGAAATAATTATTTGACCCCTCACTAATTTTGTAAGTTTGTCCAATGACAAAGAAATGAAAAGTCTCAGAACAGTATCATTTCAATGGTAGGTTTATTTTAACAGTGGCAGATAGCACATCAAAAGGAAAATCGAAAAAATAACTTTAAATAAAAGATAGCAACTGATTTGCATTTCATTGAGTGAAATAAGTTTTTGAACCCCTACCAGCCATTAAGAGTTCTGGCTCCCACAGAGTGGTTAGACACTTCTACTCAATTAGTCAACCTCATTAAGGACACCTGTCTTAACTAGTCACCTGTATAAAAGACACCTGTCCACAGAATCAATCAATCAAGCAGACTCCAAACTCTCCAACATGGGAAAGACCAAAGAGCTGTCCAAGGATGTCAGAGACAAAATTGTAGACCTGCACAAGGCTGGAATGGGCTACAAAACCATTAGCAAGAAGCTGGGAGAGAAGGTGACAACTGTTGGTGCGATTGTTCGAAAATGGAAGGAGCACAAAATGACCATCAATCGACCTCGCTCTGGGGCTCCACGCAAGATCTCACCTCGTGGGGTGTCAATGATTCTGAGAAAGGTGAAAAAGCATCCTAGAACTACACGGGAGGAGTTAGTTAATGACCTCAAATTAGCAGGGACCACAGTCACCAAGAAAACCATTGGAAACACATTACACCGCAATGGATTAAAATCCTGCAGGGCTCGCAAGGTCCCCCTGCTCAAGAAGGCACATGTGCAGGCCCGTCTGAAGTTTGCCAATGAACACCTGAATGATTCTGTGAGTGACTGGGAGAAGGTGCTGTGGTCTGATGAGACCAAAATAGAGCTCTTTGGCATTAACTCAACTCGCTGTGTTTGGAGGAAGAAAAATGCTGCCTATGACCCCCAAAACACCGTCCCCACCGTCAAGCATGGGGGTGGAAACATTTTGCTTTGGGGGTGTTTTTCTGCTAAGGGCACAGGACAACTTATTCGCATTAACGGGAAAATGGACGGAGCCATGTATCGTGAAATCCTGAACGACAACCTCCTTCCCTCTGCCAGGAAACTGAAAATGGGTCGTGGATGGGTGTTCCAGCACGACAATGACCCAAAACATACAGCAAAGGCAACAAAGGAGTGGCTCAAGAAGAAGCACATTAAGGTCATGGAGTGGCCTAGTCAGTCTCCGGACCTTAATCCAATAGAAAACCTATGGAGGGAGCTCAAGCTCAGAGTTGCACAGAGACAGCCTCAAAACCTTAGGGATTTAGAGATGATCTGCAAAGAGGAGTGGGACCAACATTCCTCCTAAAATGTGCGCAAACTTGGTCATCAATTACAAGAAACGTTTGACCTCTGTGCAAACAAGGGTTTTTCCACTAAGTATTAAGTCTTTTTTTGTTAGAGGGTTCAAAAACTTATTTCACTCAATGAAATGCAAATCAGTTGCTATCTTTTATTTAAAGTTATTTTTTTCGATTTTCCTTTTGATGTGCTATCTGCCACTGTTAAAATAAACCTACCATTGAAATGATACTGTTCTGAGACTTTTCATTTCTTTGTCATTGGACAAACTTACAAAATCAGTGAGGGGTCAAATAATTATTTCCTCCACTGTATATACGTGAGGCTGCTTGGCATCTGAATAGTGTGAAACTGTGTGAACATTGCTGTTATAACAGTATAATGAAATGTAGTGACATACCCACGCATCACACCTATAATGAATTCCCTGGTGTACTGAGAGCAGCTCCTATTTTATTTGCTCCAGTGATTTGTTTTTAGCTCTGTATCGGTCAGTATGTAGTCTGCCTGCATGTATACTTTGTAGTGATGTATTGTCTTAGCAAAGCTTTACTTTCATAACACTAGATAATCATATACCTATCTCTGAAGCCCTACAAAAAAAATGATATGTAGTTGAGCTTTCTCAAAATCGGGTATAGTCATTTTCTAGTGTTACAGCGCTTTAATTATAAGGTGACCATATCCATTCAGACTGGCTAGAGCGTTGACTGTGGTCCTTGTTATAATGTTATTTATGCCACTGAATATTAAGGGTTTTTCCTCATAATACTGGCACAGATTTATCTACAATGCCATCGCCTGCAATGGACTTCACACAAGCAAAAATATGTATAATTATATCTACATATATATATATATATTATAGAGGACTTGATGGTTGAATGCCACCTAGTATCATGTTGCCAGCGCTGCTTCAGGGCCCCACACCTGCCCCTCTGCCACCTAGGACAGGCCTGATTATAGCGGTCATTCTAAATCTAAATTTCACGGTCAGACTGGGCCCCAAAAAAACCCAGTGAGCCCCAGCCCCACTGACCCAAGCCCGCTCCCCTGCCCCCTATCCACCGCTTTCCTGCTCCCCTGCCCAGGCTGCCCCCTATCCACCGCTTTCCTGCTCCCCTGCCCAGGCTGCCCCCTATCCACCGCTTTCCTGCTCCCCTGCCCAGGCTGCCCCCTATCCACCGATTTCCTGCTCCCCTGCCCGAGCCAAGGGTGGTGACGGATGTCGGAGGAGCTCACAGTCCTACTGGGCCACTACACTCCAGTCCGACCCTTAGTCACTTGCTGAATTATGCCCATGGGCATCTGAAGGCAGTGCCAGGGCACAGGTTACATGATTAGCACAGTATATACATCACATTTTTTAGAATTATCTCAGTAGCCTAAACCATGGGTTGCCAGAGGGATTCATGGGCACCATAAACCTCAACTGAATGCAATATAAACAGAAACTGGGCAGTAAGTACAATTCTTGATAAAAGTAAATGAATAAAATTGAACATATTCAAAGTGATACTGCTACCGTACCACAGAATATATTGATGTTGCATGGCAACTGGCCTTAAAATATTAATTATTATATATATTATAAATATTTTGTATTTGTAATGTTTATTTAACTTTTATATCCAATTTGGCGTGATGTTTAGTTGATCATTTAGTTTCTGATTAAATATGGGTTACATGGTTAAACCCATAAAGCTGATCCTATACTAGACTTCACTTTCCCATATTATAAAGGAGAAGTATACCTGGCCAACAAATTACTCTTTTGAGCCAATTAAAGCTGACCATACACGCACCGATAATAACGTACAAAACCTTTTGTACGATACTCGGTGCGTGTATGGCAAGTCGGCGAGTTGACGGATATCGCAGGAGGCTGCTGATATTGGTCGACTCACCGATCGCGAAGGTTAAAAGATTTTGATCGGGCGCCATAGAAGGCGCCTGATCAGAATCTGCCTTCAGGGCTGAATTGGCAGAAGGAGGTAGAAATCCTATTGTTTCTATCTCCTTATCTGCCGTTTCAGCCCTGAACGGTTAGTGGCCGATTGTACGATCTTCCCCCCACGTGTATGGCCACCTTAACTCTCCAAACTCCAACCATAATTACAGATGCTAGAGGATTTCCTAGAGTGGCTCCTGCCTCTATTCTCTCAGCTTTTTATGAATCCAAAGCCGCCTATTAACCCAGAAGCTGAGTGAATAAGTGTTGCAATCACTTACCAGACATGGGCGGGGCGACTGAGCAATATGGAGACTAGGAAGGTTATTAGTGAGCAACTTCAGACAGAAGGAACTTTGACAGCATTACTTCCGTAAATACTCATTTGATCTCTGTACTACTAATACTGAAAGGGAACCTTAGGTGGGATTGACAGCAAATAAATATTGGTCAAGGTGATAGGAAAGCCAGTGCAAAACTAAGATCTCCAAGAAGAGCAGGTTAAAGGAAAAAGCCACACACACAACTGTCTCCTACATTCAGGCCACAAGAAAAACTGCATGTCTTGCCGGGCCCAAGAAGGGTGCCTCATGTGCAGGGCTACATCCTTTTGATTGGTTGTTGTGATAATAGTAAAACAGCCCTCCAGCTCCCTTGCACCCCTGCATTAACATTTACCCCCAAAGCAACAGACGTATGGACATCCCAGCAGACCCCATCTCAGCTCTGTAGGGACAGAAGAACATTCTTCACCTCTTTCATTTCCAGTGAAAGGTTGAACCAGTAATTGGATGTTACAGTGTTGTACAAAAAAATCCCAGCTAACCAGAGTTACCACTAGTTGTGTTGCAGTGTTCCAATAGTCATTAATAAATATGTTTGCATAATGAAAATCTTCCCTGCATGTAAAGGTAGGCCCTGCAGGAACAATGTTGCAGCTCCAATAGGCCGAAATAATCCTGAGCTCTCTGTGCCATGAAGCTGCCTGCCTGACTGAGATCAGTGATGTTGGATAACATCCAAGTACCATGGCGGGAGAGAGGAGCCTTATGGCGTTGGTCCAGGTTATGGCACCCAAACATAAACTGTCGTGCCACCTTCCTACTCCGTGTAGTGCTGAGTGTCACAAAAAGCACAGTGTATCCCTCCACTCAGATCCCTCACAACACCTTCTTTCACCAAAGTCCGGAGCATCTTCTTCTCTTTGGTTACGTCGTGCATAGGCTGGTCATTCATGATATTCATGCACCGGTTATCATAGTAGTGCAAGGAGGCGTCAGGCTGGCTGAGATCGTAGCCAAAGCCGGCAAGGTTCACTTCATCACAGAGGTGCGTGGCCAGAATAACCGCCGTCATCCCTATCGTTGGCACGTTCTGCAAGATGGATGGAAAACCATTAGGACTTTCTGCGCTTGTTACTTTATTTTTAATATATTATATGATCATAAAAATGTGAAGTTATACTGTACAACTACATATTTGTATTTATGTTTATAAGTTGGATCTACTCCTTACTTTGGCTTTGAAATATTCATGAAAATAGGAAAATGCTTATTTATATTAATATTATAACTTCTGAACAAAGATCCCTAAGGCATAGCATGTTTATAGTTATAGTTCATTGTGTCCCTTAGGGATATATATATATATATATACATATACAGGTATACATATATATATATATATATATATATATATATATATACAGTATACGCAAGTATGTCAGTCTATAGGGGTTGGATTAGGCTGAGGCAGAGTTTGCTCTTATACTCAGCCCCAACTCAGTCCACCCCTTGTAGCACACAGCGAGGACGGTGCAGGTAAAATTGCCTCTATAGAATATATTTAGTATATAGTATAGTATATATCTATAGTAAACCAGCCAGTACACTAAGCTATAGGAATGCAGGCATCATATCCCTACTCAGCATTTAGGCACTGTTTTGTGTGGTTTTTCTTCCCTTTTTTTTTTTATTAAAACCACCATAAATGGGGAGATTAGACTGATCTCCCTGAAATGCCATCCCACCGGCTAGAATGTAAATCGCCGATGGGATGGCATACGCGGCGCCGAAATAACCGAAGTGTCCTCTCAAGGCAACTTCAGCGATTTCGGCAAATCGCGGCACCGCATTTGCCATCCCACCGGTGATTTACATTAAAGCCGGTGGGATGGCATTTTGGAGCGATTAGTCGCCCGACGACTAATCTCCCCGTCTGTCACGGCCCTCAATGTTCAATGGAGAAAGGGGAACAGAGCCCTGACTTCCACCCAACTGAACCCCTATGGGGTGAATTGAAGTGCCAGCTGCAAGCCAGGCTTGATCCCCAACACCAATGCCTAACCTCCTATATACAAATGGAAGCAAATCCCACCAACAATGTTATAATAATAATATTATTTTTATAGTGCTTTTATCCTGTGGGACTCAAAGTGCTTAATAAACTACAGATTGAAGAAATGCTTTTATTGTATTCAAAAAGCCTGGGTGAACAGACATGTCTAGAGTCTGCTTTTAATAACTGCATAATAAGACTGCATATGGCAAACTTCCTTACTGTGGGTGCTGAGTGGCAACCAACTTCATGTGAAACCCCCCCTGATTTAGGAATGGGATATTGGACTGGCAGGTGTTCAGAATTGGAGTGCCAACTGTGAGTTATGCCTGAACCCCAACATCAGTGCCCAACCTCTTCACCATGAATGGAAGCAAATCCCACCAACATCTACTGTAAACCTTCCCACAAGGCAGTTACAGTAGAAAAGGGACTAACTTCATATTACAACCCCCTGATTTAGGAATGAGATGTTGGATTGGCAGGTGTCCATATACTTTTAGTAACATAGTGCTATCTGAAATCTGCTTATCTTAAGGGAACAGTTTAGTTAAAAACGAAACTGGGTAAAACAGACAGACTGCGCAAAATAAAAAATGTTTTCAATAGAATTAGTGAGGCAAAAATGGAATCTATAAGAACACTACTTCCTCCTTTACAGCTCTCTAAGCTGTTAGCAGTCAGTAACCAATCAGTGACTTGAGGGGGGGGGGAAATGGGACATAACTGCTCAGTTAGTTTGCTTTCGAATCTGACCTGCGTGCTCACAAACTAACTGAACAGTTATGTCCCATGTGGCCCCCCCTAAAGTCACTGACTTGCTAAAAGCTTATAGAGCTGAAAGCAGGAAGTAGTGTTCTGGCTATTATGTTAGACATCTGATCACTCCAGCATTTATAGATTACATTTTTACCTAACTATAGTAGAAATATTTTTTATTTTGCGCAGTCAGTCTGTTTTACCCAGTTTCACTTTTACACTGAACTGTTTCTGATTCCACTGATGTTTAACAGCAATACCACACAAGGCACTTCTCAGTCTGTGTGCTTTTCAGCTGACCCATCTGCTTTGGACTGAGAAGTTCCACACGTGCCATCGGTATTTGATCTCTGGAGCAGGGCCGGAACTAGGGGTAGGCAGAGGAGGCAGCTGCCTAGGACGCAATGATTGGGGGGCACCAGGCAGGAGCATCTCCTGCCTAGCCCTAGTCTGCGATCCGTTTTGCGCTGCTTTGTATCGCACGTCGCCGCCGCCCCCCCCCCCCCCCATCCCCGCGCTTGAACTGTGCGTGCATGCCAAAACGATGCAGGGGCGAGGTGGCCGACCGAGTTGTCTAGGGCGCCCGGTCGGCTCGCCCCCCCCCTGCTCCGGAGATACTAATCCCCCATCATTGACCCTGGATGAGTAAAAGAAACTGGTACCTTGTCCCAGCCTAGCCATCTCTTCTGAGGTTTAGGGAATCCCAAGATGTCAATTGCTGTCTCTTTTATAATAAGAGGATTCAGGACACGAAACTGGCTGGAATTCAGCGGAATTTTATCTGTTACCCTCTTCCAGAAAAAAAAACGGTTCCACGCAGACTGGAAGGCAAAAAGCAAAATAATATTTAGAATTTAGATTTCTTTTGGATTATGGTCTACTTGGAAACAGCCAAAGCTGGAATTTTACATAGCCACATATAACCGAATGGTTAAGGCTATTTCCTGGCCCTATACATAATGATAGCCATGCAAAGGCATTTAGCTGTTAGACTTGATCTGAATGGCATCTCCCAAGCCCTTTCCCAACCATGTATCCCTTCTTCCCATTCCTATGCATTACTATCCAGTAAATGTCTTCTCTTGTGTATCAGGTCAGCATCTTCCCTCGTGCCTCTCACTAACAATGCAGCCCATTGTGCAGCCTATATCACTCCCAGAGTCACGCTTTCCATTGATTCCAGCAAGGTCACTCTGTGATTATATACATATATATCTCTATGATTTGCAAGGTTGGCAAATCTGCAGTGGCCTTGGCTTGTACAAGTTTTCCCTATTGCGGCAAAAAATAAACAAATCAATACTGATCCGTACCAGCTTTTGGTTCTTCAGCACTGCCTCTAGCCATCGGAAATCTGCGTGTTTGAAGAGCACGGTGACAAAGAGACTACTGTGCTGGTATTCCTGCTCAGACACAGGGGCACCTTCTGGATAGGTCATCCGAATGGTCGTTTTGTTCCCGACGTCTTGTGCGTATCCATGCACTGGGGCATTGTTTAACCTGGAAAGACAGGTTTGTAAGTGATAATTCTACACTTGCATGGCACCTAATAATCTTTCTGTCTTCTTTTCCAGATAAAGTAGGGCATCCTTTCTATTAGATCTCTATAAACAAAAGGGAATGTATGTAAAATATATAAAGGGGAATTAAACCTTGTGTAAAGCTGACCATATATATGCCAGATGTGGGAAATTATGGACAATATTGAACACTGACTGACATACTGGGCATGTATGTCACATCAAGGGTCAGTTTTGACAGTCTATACTGTGATCCTGTTGGATTGTGAAAGAATCTGTAGCTTCTCTTTACTTGCTGGCAGCTCCAGTCCCTATATATGGCCAGATACAGGGCACCTGTTCATTTGGCCCACAGGGACTGCAGTATATGACAACCATAAGGCCAACAGAACATGTGACATTTTCCCACAGGCATGATATACTCAGAAGGAAACAATACCCCAATGTATAGCTTGTCACTGGCATAAATGGAAAGAGACCATGGTCCTCATTGGAGGCAATGAGTCCTGTGCATTTCTGGGTTGACCAGCAACCTAACAGACTCCTTAAATCAGATTATGAGGTTGACCAGGCGTCCTCCTTTGGCACCTAAGGTTGGCAGGCTATATCAGACATTTTAAGTGGGTGCCACATTAACAGAGGGAACTTTCACTCCATGGCAGTGAGCACAACTATACAACTATAGCAGCCCTTTTAGGAATATTTAGGGTGCTATGAGATGACAAGACGGTACCTGATAACAATATCAAACTGGTCAACCATTTGTCCAAGTTCCAGTCCGTGAAGGATCCCACCGCTTCCGATGACAATACACCTCTTGCAGTGTTTGGAGTGCAATTCCTTCGGCAGGCCGTCTTCTGGCATCATTTCCAGCAGGTCACTGAGTTCATCAACATAATGCCGGAAGCCAAATGGTGGCTCGTATTTATACAGGGATTCGTTGAGGCTTTTATCCTTTTTTATGAAACTAGACAAGTTCTTGGTATATTTACTACTAAACAACCGGTCCATTTGGGTCCTGGCAAACGCTGGTCTGCACTGGGCTTGCAGCACATCTCTGGCAAACGTCTTCGCTCTCTGTAGGAGAAGAAACAAAGCAAATGAGGTTACAGAGAACAGAGGCTCAGAGCCCTCTCCTAAAAGCCCCCATATCTACAGTGTGGGGTAATATACACAAGGCACTGATTGCAAGATAACAGATGCTGCATTCATAGCAAAAGGAGAACACAACATGCCATTGTACAGCAGGCCAAACCCTGGCACATTCTCAGAAGCCTGAACATAATCATAAAAGAACTTGGCTGTGTTGCATGGGTGGCTTGATAATGGGACAATGCCAGGCACAAATCTTAGTTAAAGGAACACTAAACTTTCTTGATTACTTGTCCAATACAAATATTAAGGGAAATATAACAAAAGGATAATCCTATTGAAGGGCGTCCCTTTTCTTTTTCTAAAGCTAGCCATGCACACAGGTTGCTGTAAGCTGCTCACTCAGCCCATCCAGACCTTTTACAGCTTTTAATACATTACCCCTTAGGCCTTGCCTAGAGCATGAATACCACTGAATTTTGGGAAGTGCCTAAAAGTAACGCACACCATGTCTTGTACAGTGTCTCTATCAGTGCAAGGAAGCAATACACACTGGCTTCTGCAGGTATAAGATGTTGGTTTCATGTGCTAGAAGCCTGGGTGGAGTGGTCTCTCCTAGTGACAAGCTCTATGCACCCTAACGCTAGAATATAGTCAGTCAGTGGAACAGGCCGCTGTTAGATAACACTTGGATGAGAAATTCTGCACCTCAAGCAATTAGAGCACCACCAAGAATTGACACTGGCTTTAGTGGTTCTTTCTTTTTAACATGAAGGGAGAAGATCATTAGTGGCCCAAATCATCAGTAACTTTGCAGGTAATGAAACCTACTTCGGAGCCATTAAATTCACCAGGAACCATAGTTTAAAAACTACAACTCCCAGCATGTCCCCGCCAGATCGTGACCCCTCTACCCGCAGGAAGTTAACAGCTAAAATGCCAACATTTGCACATGTAATTTATGAATGAAAATTCACTTAAGTTTGAGAGGTGATGAGGGCATGGAGAAGGGGAGGAAGGGAGTATGTGGAGAGGGCACGTATATCAGGGAAGGAGAAGACGTACAGAGGTTATGGAAGGATGCAGAGAAGGAACAGAGGGCACAGATGTGAGGGAGGAAGTCAAAGAGGACCAGAGGTTAGGGAAGGGGGGGGGGCAGAGAAGGCACAGACATGATAGATGGAGACAGAGGGGGCACAGAGGTGGCAGGAGGAAGGTAGAGAGATAAGAGAAGGAGGTAAAGCAGCAGAGAGGACACAGATGTAAAGGAAGAAAGGAAGGTGGGAGGTAGAACATGGGCTTAGGTGGGGAAAAGAAAAAGAAGCAGAGAGGGCACAGAGGTGAGGAAGGGAGGCATAGAGGGCACAGATGTGAGGGAACAAGGGAGGGGGCAGAGATGGCACAGAGGTGAGGGAAGGAGGGAGGGGGCAGAGAGGGCAAAGAGGTGAGGGAAGGAGGGAGGGGGCAGAGAGGGCACAGAGGTGAGGGAAGGAGGGCGGGGCAGATAGGGCACAGAGGTGAGGGAAGGAGGGAGGGGGCAGAGAGGGCACAGAGGTGAGGGAAGGAGGGAGGGGGCAGAGAGGGCACAGAGGTGAGGGAAGGTGGGAGGGGGCAGAGAGGGCACAGAGGTGAGGGAAGGAGGGAGGGGGCAGAGAGGGCACAGAGGTGAGGGAAGGAGGGAGGGGGCAGAGAGGGCACAGAGGTGAGGGAAGGAGGGAGGGGGCAGAGAGGGCACAGAGGTGAGGGAAGGTGGGAGGGGGCAGAGAGGGCACAGAGGTGAGGGAAGGTGGGAGGGGCAGAGAGGGCACAGAGGTGAGGGAAGGAGGGAGGGGGAAGAGAGGGCACAGAGGTGAGGGAAGGAGGGAGGGGGCAGAGAGGGCACAGAGTTGAGGGAAGGAGGGCAGGGCAGATAGGGCACAGAGGTGAGGGAAGGTGGGAGGGGGCAGAGAGGGCACAGAGGTGAGGGAAGGAGGGAGGGGGCAGAGAGGGCACAGAGGTGAGGGAAGGAGGGAGGGGGCAGAGAGGGCACAGAGGTGAGGGAAGGAGGGAGGGGGCAGAGAGGGCACAGAGGTGAGGGAAGGTGGGAGGGGGCAGAGAGGGCACAGAGGTGAGGGAAGGAGGGAGGGGGCAGAGAGGGCACAGAGGTGAGGGAAGGAGGGAGGGGGCAGAGAGGGCACAGAGGTGAGGGAAGGAGGGAGGGGGCAGAGAGGGCACAGAGGTGAGGGAAGGAGGGAGGGGGCAGAGAGGGCACAGAGGTGAGGGAAGGAGGGAGGGGGCAGAGAGGGCACAGAGGTAAGGGAAGGTGGGAGGGGGCAGAGAGGGCACAGAGGTGAGGAACTGGAGGCAGAGAGGGCACAGAGGTGAGGGGAGGAGGGAGGGGGCAGAGAGGGCACAGAGGTGAGGAAGGGGAGGCAGAGAGGGCACAGATGTGAGGTAGGGAGGCATAGAGGGCACAGAGGAGAGGTAGGGAGGCATAGAGGGCACAGAGGAGAGGTAGGGAGGCAGAGAGGGCACAACCCAATATGTATGCACTGGCGTGGGAATATTTAAATACAGAATGCAATGATATTCGTGTGAGACAAGACCTGTACTGAGTCACTTTCTGAAGCAGCGCCTCTCCCTCAGTAATACAATATGCAACTCTGGAGCTGTTTCTAATGGTGAATTACTGATGTGCTGATCCGCTCACTGCACAGGCCAAGGCTATGGGGCGCCCCAGTAACGTTACAAGTGCCGGTTCTGCTACACGGCCAATGAAAGCTCAAGGAGTAGCGCAGGAGAGATGCCGGCTGGCAGGGTGCGCTGACTGATAAACCAGGTGCACCTGTGTAGGGAAAGGGGAAATACTAGCCGGGCAACTATTGGCCCAAGGCACGCCTGGTTAATTAGGCAGCTCATAGGAATGTGCATTAATACTGTAAATACAAGAGGAGTTTGTGAGTATGAACCCTCCTGTTCTCTCCGTCTGCCCTTTAGCACAGACTAGTCATGCACTCAAACCTGGGTTTTGTTTAATTCCAAAGTTAATCTTTAACTTTGCAGAATCCCATTTCCATTATATTGAATGGTCCAAACTATGGCCCCTCTATACTTGCCCAAGCTACAGCCAGCAGCAACCACTATACCTTGAACTTGAGCCTCACAGGGCCAGTGCAATAGTACATAAACCCCTAGGAGCCTCCGCTATCATTTGCTACTGGGATTTCCTGATAGCTTAAAGATTAAAGGGGAACTCCAACCAAAAACTTTTCTTTATAAACGTTCTGTGGTAACTGATATTGAAAGGAGTTTCTATCTCGCTGCTTATCGTCTCTGTCCTGGTTCTGACTCATGAAACAATGTAGCAGAAGCCAGTAAATGAACATCATCTGATGATAATAACAAAGCGTTCCCAGAGAGACAATGGTCTTCATCAATGTCATTTAAAGATGTAGCTAGAAAGGAGCAGCACTAGCCCTACAGGTTGCAAATTCTGAATATGGAAGGCTATGTACATTCAGATGTTGGGGAATTTCCCAAAGGTCAGGCATGAGAAGCTACATTATGCAATGCACTAAACTATCTGTTTGGCTTCCGGCACGTGTAGCAGGTTACAGAGTTTCAACCATCCCATATTTACTCTGGTCAGAACGCAATGTCAGTATTTCTTTCCCTGCCCCCTAATGAGGTCTCTGGGAATCATCAGACAACACTGCCCAAGGCATCAGTATCACTCATGTATTATAAGGGATAATGTACCCCCTACTGTAAATGATAAGGATATTAGCAGTCACTGAGGGGTTCTGTGCCCATATAAAGGCACAAGGCTGCAGGCTGAGTTATACAGGGAACTCTGAGTATCACTCATGTATTATAAGGGATAATGTACCCCCTACTGTAAATGATAAGGATATTAGCAGTCACTGAGGGGTTCTGTGACCATATAAAGGCACAAGGCTGCAGGCTGAGTTATACAGGGAACTCTGAGTATCACTCATGTATTATAAGGGATAATGTACCCCCTACTGTAAATGATAAGGATATTAGCAGTCACTGAGGGGTTCTGTGACCATATAAAGGCACAAGGCTGCAGGCTGAGTTATACAGGGAACTCTGAGTATCACTCATGTATTATAAGGGATAATGTACCCCCTACTGTAAATGATAAGGATATTAGCAGTCACTGAGGGGTTCTGTGACCATATAAAGGCACAAGGCTGCAGGCTGAGTTATACAGGGAACTCTGAGTATCACTCATGTATTATAAGGGATACTGTACCCCCTACTGTAAATGATAAGGATTTTAGCAGTCACTGAGGGGTTCTGTGCCCATATAAAGGCACAAGGCTGCAGGCTGAGTTATACAGGGAACTCTGAGTATCACTCATGTATTATAAGGGATAATGTACCCCCTACTGTAAATGATAAGGATATTAGCAGTCACTGAGGGGTTCTGTGCCCATATAAAGGCACAAGGCTGCAGGCTGAGTTATACAGGGAACTCTGAGTATCACTCATGTATTATAAGGGATAATATACCCCCTACTGTAAATGATAAGGATATTAGCAGTCACTGAGGGGTTCTGTGCCCATATAAAGGCACAAGGCTGCAGGCTGAGTTATACAGGGAACTCTGAGTATCACTCATGTATTATAAGGGATACTGTACCCCCTACTGTAAATGATAAGGATTTTAGCAGTCACTGAGGGGTTCTGTGCCCATATAAAGGCACAAGGCTGCAGGCTGAGTTATACAGGGAACTCTGAGTATCACTCATGTATTATAAGGGATAATGTACCCCCTACTGTAAATGATAAGGATATTAGCAGTCACTGAGGGGTTCTGTGCCCATATAAAGGCACAAGGCTGCAGGCTGAGTTATACAGGGAACTCTGAGTATCACTCATGTATTATAAGGGATAATGTACCCCCTACTGTAAATGATAAGGATATTAGCAGTCACTGAGGGGCTCTGTGCCCATATAAAGGCACAAGGCTGTAGGCTGAGTTATACAGGGAACTCTGAGTATCACTCATGTATTATAAGGGATAAAGTAACATGCTTGGGACTTATTCCAGGCCATTGTGAGCTCTTATTCCCATCTCGGCTGAAGTGCAATTCCTGAAATTCTGAACATTCAGTTTAGCCCTAAAAGGCCTGCAGAAACAGAAGATTTTTCTTGGCTCCCTGTCCCATAAGAAATAAATAGGGGTAACTCAGCAGCAAAGATACTGCCCTGTGTGATCAATCCCACGTGACAAGCGGCAGGGTGGCACAGACAGATGGCGTTCCCAGTGGAGCTGCCGGAGACAAGTTTATCCTAAGGGCTCAGCACAAAAGGAGGTGATGTTGGCTGGGAATGGATAAAGCGTCTCAGTGCGTCTTTAACTCGGAATACAAATAAAAATGAAGCTTTATGGGAACAGGATGCAAAAAGGTGCAAGTTGGTGGGATACAGGCACATCAAGTTAGCAGAGCCCTCCTCTCCAGGGGCCTAATTGTTAGCCCGCAAGTCTCCTGGGCCCCCTGGGCAGTAGGTTCTGCCAACATGTAGAATGGGTCACGTCTCAAAAAAAACACACCCACTCCCCCAAAAGCCCCTCCCAATTAGTGACCCACAGATCACAATTTTCTTCAGTAAAAGGTGGCCATACACAGGCTGATTCTAGCTGCAGATATTGATCCTTTAGACCAATTTGGCAGCTTATCAGCCAATGTATGGGCACTAACTACGGGCCTGTCCGACCAACATCTGGTCTGAAATCAGGCAGATCTTGATCGAGCAGGTTTGATTTTTCATCAGATCGGGGACCGCTTGGGCTCATTGATGCGGTCCCCGAACCAACAGGTGCCTATACATGCCGATCTAATTCGAATTAGCCCCATATCACCCACCTGTAGGTGGGGATATCGGGAGAAGATGCGCTCACTTGGGGACCTTGCCACTGTAAGGCCACTGTAGCTTGGCACATAGTGCAAGATGTTATGTGTTACTGATATGGGATAGAAGCATCCGAGTGTGACAGGGACATCACTGCTGAGTCATGCTGAAACTGCTCACACTCACCTAGGGACACGCAGAACAAGTAGCCACTTCTGCACATACTGGCAGTCATGTGCATGTATATATGTGCTCCCTGCATTTACATGTGTGCTTCCTGCATGAACTTGTGTGCTCCCTGCATTTACATGTGTGCTTCCTGCATGAACTTGTGTGCTCCCTGCATGAACTTGTGTGCTCCCTGCATGAACTTGTGGGCTTCCTGCATGAACTTGTGTGCTCCCTGCATGAACTTGTGTGCTCCCTGCATGAACTTGTGTGCTCCCTGCATGAACTTGTGTGCTCCCTGCATGTACTTGTGTGCTCCCTGCATGAACTTGTGTGCTCCCTGCATGTACTTGTGGGCTTCCTGCATGAACTTGTGTGCTCCCTGCATGAACATGTGTGCTCCCTGCATGAACTTGTGTGCTCCCTGCATGAACTTGTGTGCTCCCTGCATTTACATGTGGGCTCCCTGCATGAACTTGTGTGCTCCCTGCATGAACTTGTGTGCTCCCTGCATGAACTTGTGTGCTCCCTGCATGAACTTGTGTGCTCCCTGCATGAACTTGTAGGCTTCCTGCATGAACTTGTGTGCTCCCTGCATGAACTTGTGTGCTCCCTGCATGAACTTGTGGGCTTCCTGCATGAACTTGTGTGCTCTCTGCATGAATTTGTGTGCTCCCTGCATGAACATGTGTGCTCCCTGCATGAACTTGTGTGCTCCCTGCATGAACTTGTGTGCTCCCTGCATGAACTTGTGTGCTCCCTGCATTTACATGTGGGCTCCCTGCATGAACTTGTGGGCTCCCTGCATGAACTTGTGTGCTCCCTGCATGAACTTGTGTGCTCCCTGCATGAACTTGTGTGCTCCCTGCATGAACTTGTGGGCTCCCTGCATGAACTTGTGGGCTCCCTGCATGAACTTGTGTGCTCCCTGCATGAACTTGTGTGCTCCCTGCATGAACTTGTGTGCTCCCTGCATGAACTTGTGTGCTCCCTGCATGAACTTGTGTGCTCCCTGCATGAACTTGTGGGCTTCCTGCATGAACTTGTGTGCTCTCTGCATGAATTTGTGTGCTCCCTGCATGAACTTATGTGCCTCCTGCATGAACTTGTGTGCTCCCTGTATGTACTTGTGTGCTCCCTGCATGTACTTGTGTGCTCCCTGCATGTACTTGTGTGCTCGCTGCATGAACTTGTGTGCTCCCTGCATACATACGTACAGCTGCAAATTAACTTCCAGCTGCAAAATTCATTAGGTTAGGTCCATCTTATAGAGTTAAACTTTCCTTTTAACCCCCATGTTACCAGGAGGCCGTATGACAGCACATATAGTAGGGTGAGATGGTGGTGTGAGGCGTAGATGGTGTAACAGTGAGAAGCTATGTGTAGGGAAGCATGATGGTGTAACACTGCTCTGTATCAACACAGTGCAATATGTTTGGCACACCTACACCTCCCTGACAAAAGGCTGCAGATGGGAGTTTCTCTCCATTCCCAGGCAGCAGCTGCAGGTTGGACTGCATCTATTTGCCCTTTGCCGTGCAACCAGCCCTGTAGGTACCAGGAGAAACCAATAAGCATAATGATTACTAAGAAGAACAGTGCAGCCGATCAGGCAGGACATGGCTATTCTGGGTACAGCTAACAGGAGCCTGCATCTGTTACTCACAGCAATTAGATGAGTTTATTATAGGGAATGTATAAAGCCTGTATGCCACACAACAGCTGTGTTTGTTACTGCAAGGATTGCTGGAACAACAAAATGCATGCCTGCCACCAAAGTGCTTTCAGCTATCCTGCCCAGCTCCGAAAGTGTCCCTCTCCAATCCCCCAAGCAAACAGAAACATTTCATACATTAGTTACTACATTATTTATCAGCAGCGTCAGCCCCTACTGAGCATGTTCCCTTGGCTTAGCTGCTAATGGGTTGCTACATTTGGAGTTTGCCAAAAAATCACAAGAGTGACCCATCTGTCATATAGGAAAATGATATGAGACCAAGGCAGGACTTTCTGGCCAACATTCAAAGCAATATGTGGTGCAAATGTACCACTGCCCACACTGGAATAACCCACATGCCTACAGTGGTGGTAGCATCAGGGGTGACTTTCACCCAGATGGAACAGTCTTTACTAAAATCCCTGACAGACACTGGTGATGAGTGGGTTGGGAAGTTTCCATCCTACACTTATCCCTAACCCTCTGCTTGCTAAGCTCCAACCCCCTCCCAATGTCCTCTGCCATTTTTAATCTGCAACTTAACCCACTACAATGACTGTTAAGTGGGCTGACATGGTCACATCACCTATAACAGTGGTTCCCAACCAGTGGCTCAAGGGCAACATTTTGCTCCCCAACCCCCTTGGGTGTTGCTCTCAGTGCCCCCAAACCAGGGAGTTATCTTTGAATTCCTGACTTGGGGGCAATTTTTGGTTGAATAAAAACCAGGGGTACTGCCAAACAGAGCCTTTTGTAGGCTGCCAGTCCTCATAGGACCTCCCAAATAGCCAATCACAGCCCTTATTTTTAATGCTTGTGTTACTCCCCAACTCTTTTTACATTTGAGTGTTGCTCACGGGTAACCTATAACCTATAAGTTTCACCTACCAGAGCTTTTGAAAGCCCTTACATATGCCACAAAATTCTTTCCTACTATAAAAAAAAACAGTTTGCTGTTTGCGCCAGATGCATCAACAAAGCCTGCTCCATCTATTGGACCAGTCAGGCATTTATCATTTTCTTATTTCTCACTGATAATCCCCTGCTCCACGGGGCCAGGCAGCAAAACACTGGGAATCTCCCCATGTGCCATTTCCTTAATGTGCCCTTTGTTGGGTGCTTTATCATTTATTTACAGGCTTACTACATGCGAATGTGGCTTTGGATAAGGCTCCTCTGTGGTCCCACACAGGTAGTCAGTAGAGAAGGAATCATCTGTTGATAAAGGCCTTTTGCCTGCGCACTGCAATGAGAATAAGTAAGGAGTCAAACCTGTACGTGCTCAGGGTCCACAATCCTCGTGTTGCACTCCTGCGAGTCCTGGCCCTCTTTGCAGATGTAGAGGAACAACAGAAGGAACGCACTGACAATGAGGCACCTGTCGTGGCACAAACAGATTAGATGAATTAATAAATTATACTACAGGATATAGAACAATCCATTAGAAAGTTAGCATAGTGTAACTACTCTGTTCCGGGCCCCCCCTGCAAAAAAAACTTCGGAGGGGCCTGGCTGAGAGTAGAAAAACCCACCTGCCCCCCCTTCCTGACAACCACCCCACCCGCTCTCCTACCTGAAAGTCAGGGGGAAGCAGCAATTTATAAGCAAAAATAGAGAAAGCAGACCCTGTAGTCCAGGTCCCCTGCCCTGTCCCTTGTGCTTCTTCTACTATTACGCCACTGTAAAGATCCTATTATTGGGAAATCTCCAGTTGCCAACACCTTTATTTTGTTTGCTCCATTAAGGAACTGTAAAAGTTCTAATTAGTGGTTGGTTGAACCTAGTGTACATTCTAATGCTATGATTGGCTACAGCATTATCAACCCCATGTGTTACCTACCGACACAATCCAAAAAGGTCAAGTTATTAAAACTCATAGCCTGTACAGAGAGATACCATAAAACCATGGCAGCATAGGGATTCCCCTGTACTAAGCACAATTCAGCAGGAACCGCCCCCTAAGTTTGCTCATAGCCTGTACAGAGAGATACCATAAAACTATGGCACATAGGGATTCCCCTGTACTAAGCACAATTCAGCAGGAACAGCCCCCTAAGTTTGCTCATAGCCTGTACAGAGAGATACCATAAAACTATGGCACATAGGGATTCCCCTGTACTAAGCACAATTCAGCAGGAACAGCCCCCTAAGTTTGCTCATAGCCTGTACAGAGAGATACCATAAAACTATAGCAGCATAGGGATTCCCCTGTACTAAGCACAATTCAGCAGGAACAGCCCCCTAAGTTTTCTCATAGCCTGTACAGAGAGATACCATGAAACTATAGCAGCATAGGGATTCCCCTGTACTAAGCACAATTCAGCAGGAACAGCCCCCTAAGTTTTCTCATAGCCTGTACAGAGAGATACCATAAAACTATGGAACATAGGGATTCCCCTGTACTAAGCACAATTCAGCAGGAACAGCCCCCTAAGTTTGCTCATAGCCTGTACAGAGAGATACCATAAAACTATAGCAGCATAGGGATTCCCCTGTACTAAGCACAATTCAGCAGGAACAGCCTCCTAAGTTTGCTCATAGCCTGTACAGAGAGATACCATGAAACTATAGCAGCATAGGGATTCCCCTGTACTAAGCACAATTCAGCAGGAACAGCCCCCTAAGTTTGCTCATAGCCTGTACAGAGAGATACCATAAAACTATAGCAGCATAGGGATTCCCCTGTACTAAGCACAATTCAGCAGAAGTAGTGTATAGTGTTCTTTAAATCTTTGGCTTCAACCTTGGCCCAAGAAAAGTAATGCACAATTATAGACCATTAATCCTTATGCTATTTCATTGGTATTTCCCTTACACGGCAGGATATAATCTACTGACAAACAGTTTAGAAAAAGGATATTTTTTATAAGCCTCAGGTTATGTTAAGATCTGTTGTCCCTTTTGTCTCTTTTATTAAATAGAAATGTTGGTTTTTGTAAATACAGATCTGTAAGCAAATTCTTCCTCCATGACTCACACACAAGTGTAGATTGAAGCAATAGGATATGTTTGCCTTTTGTCTGGCCAATAATACTGAAATTCTTGTGGGTATCTACTGGGGGTATCTACTGGAACCCCCACGCAGCTCATTGCTATTTATGGACTTATTTTCACCTACAAGTTTTTTTACTTTTTCTGTCCAACCCTGATCCAGTTCTACACAGGTCCGTTTCAAATGAGTTAACACCCTTTATGAAGGCCAATGGTAAGATTCTGGTCATCTTATATGGCATTAAGGGGGTGGTTCACCTTTGAATTAACTTTTAGTATGTTAGAATAGCTAATTCAAAACCACGTTTCAATTGGCCTTCATTTTTTCTTTTTATAGCTTTTGAATAATTTGCCTTCTTCTTCCAACTCCATTTTTCATGTAAAAAACACATGCTTTGTAAAGCTACAATTTTGCTGTTATTGCTACTTTTTATTATCTTTCTATGCAGGCCCCCTCCTAGTCATATTCCAGTCTCTCATACATCAGTGCAAGGTTACTAGGGTAATTTGGGCCCTAGCAACGAGATTGCTGAAATTGCAAACTGGAAAACTGCTGAATAAGAAAGTAAATAACTCAAAAACTATAACATCATCCACATCATACTAAAAGTTATTTTGAAGGTGAACAACCCCTTTAAAACACCCTGTATCCCCGTTGTTCTGATCCAATCATTCTTGGACCAGGCCCCACCTGGGGCCCAACAGAGAACCTGAAGTCTGGGGGCCAATTTCTAGGGTCGATCGGGCCCGCCAGGGTACCAGGTAAAATCAAGCCCCAGCTCCCTGGGCCACCAGTCCTATGGCAGGTAAGGGGGGAAGTGGTGATAGGCAATGGCTAGAGGTTTGGTTCTGTAATGGGCCCCAAATACCCTAGTCTGATGCTGTCACTGTGCAACTATAAGTAGTAAATCATGTTAAATAGTACGGCTCTCTAGAGTATAAAATTCCTTAGTCCAACCCTGTTTACAAATGTCTATTTAAAATAAAACACTTCCTTCTAAAAGTTTCGGCTACATTCCTATGCCGAATTGGTGCCAGCTCATTTTCCAGGACACATTTTATAAATAATAAAGCTGCCCGTACACGATAATATTTTTAAAAGATCTTTTAGTTACCGCAGGACCAAGCTTATCCTAAACCTATAGTTTAAAAGTACAATTTGTCTTTCAACGAAAACGATTATTTCAAGCGATATTGTCTAGTTGAAGCTGGGAAATTTACTGTACCTGCTTGGTTCGGCAAACAATGGGACAATGTGTAAATGTCATTGTTAATAACGATGCCCAGTTGATTTTCTGACTAGATATGCGATTGTTTGGTGCCAGTGTCGGACTGGGCTGCTGGGACACCGGGAAAATACCCAGACCCGACTCTATTGCTGCTTCCTCTGACCTCTGTCTGTTTCACATTTTCACGTTGGAGGGGGTGGGGGTTTAGGGGTGCACGGTGGGGGCCCATGCGGGGGACGCAGCTGGAGGAGGCACCTGAGGAGGTAGCCCCGGTGGGCCCTGCACCCCCAAGTCCGACCTGCCCACGATAATTTGACAGATTTGTTGGATGGCACTAAGTCGTTAGGGAGAGAAAAACCTTGTGTATGGCCACCAGTAAGGGATTCTGTCATGATTCTGTCCTGATTTATTTGCTTAGCTTTAGTTCTCCTCTAAACATTTCAAATATGCACATGCTGATGGAAGTTGGAACTAAAAAGTGTTTAATAATTCATATTTCCCCCCTTCCTTCCTTGTAAATCCTAGAGTATGGATTTACAAAAGGAGCAATTATTCACTGATTGGGTTTACATACACATATTGCAATTTTAAGCTGTACACTGTCTCCTGTATAATGTAGCAGGGAAGTGTATGGCCAGAGCTAGTTGTATGATTACACGCTCAAACGTGGATATTCTTAACCAAGAAGAATGCTGGCAGATAAGCAAGGAACGTGGCAAAAGTCCCATAGTGATACATTAACATACATACACCATTGCTTTCTGCATCCTTGTCTTCATATTATTATAGAGTCAACTCACTCCCCGTCTCCCTCTGAAAGCTTAGTGCTATATCTAAATGAACAGTAAGATTTGTTACCCCTGGTTAAATATGTGCTACCACGGGTGATAAATCTTCCCAAAATGCCCTCTTATGGATTGTAAGCTCTTTTGGGCAGGGTACTCTTCACCTCTTGTATCGTTATTGGTTGCTTTGTATTTTATTCTGTATTCTTATGTATAAACCCACTTATTGTACAGCGCTGCGGGATATGTTGGTGCTTTATAAATACATAAAAAGGGGTTGTTCACCTGTATACAACATTTACAAATCTAACACTATTTTTTTACTTCCTTATATGATGTCACGCATAGTACTGGCAGCAGACTTAACTCCTATTGGCTGTGTCGCCTGTCCTGTGCCTGTGACAGAGTGCCGCAGATATAACATAACAGTATGTTAGATTAGTGATATGCTGAGTGTGTTTGCCTATGCCACTGCTAGGGAGAAATTAACCAATAGGCTTTCAATTTATGCAACTGGTTGCATTGGTCCAATAGGAAAGCAGTAAGGGTTGAAGGGTTAAGAAGTTGTGTCAGTGTGTCAGGTTCAAAATAGGCCCCTCCCATCCCTTCAAAAAACTGATCAGAGACACATAAGAACTGGGGTTGGCAAACTACAGCCCCTTGGTCTTTTTAATCTGGTCCGCCGCCTCCGCAAGTCTCATGACGCGAGACTTGGTGTCTGGGGACTGAGGAGCGGAAACGGCGTAACACTTGCCCGGCCTGTCTGTAAATGAATGTGGCCCCTGAGCCAAAAAGTTTGCCCACCCCTGCATAAGAAGAACTGATTTAGGGCTCTGGCACACGGGGAGATTAGTCGCCCGCGGCAAAACTCCCTGTTTGCGGGCAACTAATCTCCCCGAGTTGCCTACCCCTGCCAAGACTCGCGAGTCTTTTTCGGCGATTTCCTGAAATCGCCCCGCCGCGTCTGCCATCCCGCCAGCGACTTACATGTTCGCCGGTCGGATGGCAGGGGTAGGCAACTCGGGGAGATTAGTCGCCCGCGAACAGGGAGTTAATCGCGGGCGACTAATCTCCCCCGTGTGCCAGAGCCCTAAGGGTAAAGACACACAGCTACTAGTAGCAGCTACTTGTCGTGGCTACAAAGATAGACAATGCAGATCATTTACTGATAACTGTCTCTATGTGTGTTTTAGCAGAGGCAATTCTCAGTATTGTCTATGGTAAGGTATTTTCTGGCGTTTAGTAGCCGTGACAAGTAGCTGCTACTAAGTAGCTCTGTGTGTCTTCACCCTTAACAGGTATAAAAAGTAGCTCTTACAGTGGCCTTTTTGCTTTTATTTTATGGAAATTGGAGAGACTTGTTGGTTATTTAAAAAGATTTGGACATTGAGGGTGAACAACTCCTTTAAAATCCTTGCAAGTAATAGATTTAACTTTATCTCAGGAAACTGTCTCCCTTCGCACTTTCCCGTGGTTAAGATTCAGCCCTGTGTTGCAGTAGCCTAATAGTAAAAATGGATTTGCTCAAGCAGAGATCATTTGGGCAGGGAAGGCACTGTTTACCAAACTTAAAGATAATTATATTATTATTATGCTTTATTTATATGGCAGCACTAAATGGAGAGTGTTTATCGATCAGTCCCGGCCCTATAATTACGCTGAGTAAGCAGAGCTCCAGGCTGCCATTATGCACAGTGTTATACACAAGTTTTAGTCCTTGTAGCACTAGACAGTTATAAATCACTTATTCCCTATGTAAAATTCAGGGTGCTTATCTAATGCCAAAATACAAAAGTAAAATTTCACCTTAACCCCCTAGGTGCCAGCAGAATTTCACATTTCAGTTCCACAAAATGCCAGACATTTTGTGCTCTCTCATTCTAGGGGCATTTCTTGGGGTTGGGGGGGTGGATTAGTTTAGGTAGGAAAACTATGCATCATTTTTTTTTAGGAGAACCCGAGCTTGCTAAATCTGCCTGAGTTTGTGTGTATTACTACAGGTATGGGATCCCTTATCCGGAAACCCGTTATCCAGAAAGCTCCGAATTACGGAAAGCCTGTCTCCCATAGACTCCATTTTAATCAAATAATTCAGAATTTTAAAACTGATTTCCTTTTTCTCTGTAGTAATAAAACAGAACCTTGTAATTGATCCCAACTAAGATATAAATAATCCTTATTGGATGCAAAACAATCCTATTGGGTTTAATTAATGTTTTATTAAATTTTTGGTAGACTTATTGTATGGAGATCCAAATTATGGAAAGACCCCTTATCCGGAATACCCTTGGTCCCGAGCATTCTGGATAATGGGTCCTATACCTGTACTACTTGGGGTGAGTGCAAGGTGACTGTTACCCCAATGTTTCTATATATCTGTAATCTTGTTATGGGCTAAGGGGGCCCAGCCTGAAGGCCAGTTAGGGGGGATTTGGGGTGAGTGCATATTTGTGCCCTGGGTACCCCTGGAACTATAGCAGGGTGACTGTTACCCCAATGTTTCTATATATCTGTAACCTTGTTATGGGCTAAGGGGGCCCAGCCTGAAGGCCAGTTAGGGGGGGATTTGGGGTGAGTGCTTATTTGTGCCCTGGGTACCCCTGGAACTATAGCAGGGTGACTGTTACCCCAATGTTTCTATATATCTGTAACCTTGTTATGGGCTAAGGGGGCCCAGCCTGAATGCCAGTTAGGGGGGATTTGGGGTGAGTGCTTATTTGTGCCCTGGGCACCCCAGGAACTATAGCAGGGTGACTGTTACCCCAATGTTTCTATATATCTGTAACCTTGTTATGGGCTAAGGGGGCCCAGCCTGAAGGCCAGTTAGGGGGGGGATTTGGGGTGAGTGCTTATTTGTGCCCTGGGTACCCCTGGAACTATAGCAGGGTGACTGTTACCCCAATGTTTCTATATATCTGTAACCTTGTTATGGGCTAAGGGGGCCCAGCCTGAAGGCCAGTTAGGGGGGGATTTGGGGTGAGTGCTCATTTGTGCCCTGGGTACCCCTGGAACTATAGCAGGGTGACTGTTACCCCAATGTTTCTATATATCTGTAACCTTGTTATGAGCTAAGGGGGCCCAGCCTGAAGGCCAGTTAGGGGGGGATTTAAAGTGAGTGATTATTTTCTGCCCTAGAACCATAGCTAAGTGAAAAATATTGTACAACAACAGGTTGAAACCAATCCGTTTGCTTTATGTTACACTGTTTACCAGGAATGTTAGCCTGAGGCTCGGCAGTGGAAGTGCCACTAACAACCACTAAATAGTGTGTATATGCAATCTATTTACCAAGGAGGCAGAAATACAATACACAGTGATTTGCAAATGTTCACTAGTCTCACGGCAGGTGGAAACTGATTTTCAGGGTTTTGAGGGTTAGGTTTGCCTTGGCCTTTAAGCAAACTACATAGAATCTCTCATTTTGCAGCAATCACGGAAATAAGCAAATTATTCGCAATCCTAATTTCTAAAATTTCCCTTCTAGAAAAAGGAATGCTTTGCTTTTCAAATGAAGCTCATGTGGGGCTGAGTGTATCCATTGGCACGTCATGGTTAGCTGTCTAACTGGTTCCCATTATGAAATCTGACATCTATGATGCCGATTCCCTTGTAATCCCATGTGAGTCTGGTTGGAATGTTTCTATTTTGTATACTGTATATTAATATGTTACTATACTTTAAATAAACAGTGAAACATAAGCACATATTTTCATATTCTGATGTCAGAGCACCTTGCAGCCTTTATATGGGCACAGAACCCCTCAGTGACTGCTAATATCCTTATCATTTACAGTAGGGGGTACATTATCCCTTATAATACATGAGTGATACTCAGAGTTCCCTGTATAACTCAGCCTGCAGCCTTGTGCCTTTATATGGGCACAGAACCCCTCAGTGACTGCTAATATCCTTATCATTTACAGTAGGGGGTACATTATCCCTTATAATACATGAGTGATACTCAGAGTTCCCTGTATAACTCAGCCTGCAGCCTTGTGCCTTTATATGGGCACAGAACCCCTCAGTGACTGCTAATATCCTTATCATTTACAGTAGGGGGTATATTATCCCTTATAATACATGAGTGATACTCAGAGTTCCCTGTATAACTCAGCCTGCAGCCTTGTGCCTTTGTATGGGCACAGAACCCCTCAGTGACTGCTAATATCCTTATCATTTACAGTAGGGGGTACATTATCCCTTATAATACATGAGTGATACTCAGAGTTCCCTGTATAACTCAGCCTGCAGCCTTGTGCCTTTATATGGGCACAGAACCCCTCAGTGACTGCTAATATCCTTATCATTTACAGTAGGGGGTACATTATCCCTTATAATACATGAGTGATACTCAGAGTTCCCTGTATAACTCAGCCTGCAGCCTTGTGCCTTTATATGGGCACAGAACCCCTCAGTGACTGCTAATATCCTTATCATTTACAGTAGGGGGTACAGTATCCCTTATAATACATGAGTGATACTCAGAGTTCCCTGTATAACTCAGCCTGCAGCCTTGTGCCTTTATATGGGCACAGAACCCCTCAGTGACTGCTAATATCCTTATCACTTAAAGCTGGGGGTACATTATCATGTGTGCCTAGATATGGCCAGAGGGATGCTAATAACTATGCCTGATATATGGTTACATAAGTGTGCCTTGCCAATACATTCTAGAAACCCTTCAGTTCACCTCTGCCCGACATGAATCTTTCTGGAATTTCATGGCGTCCTATCATGGAACAGCAGTAGGTGAGGCCATAAGGAAGGCAGTTTCAGCTGAAATTTATGCAAAGTCACAACTGCAGAAACCTGTTTCAGTCGGAGTAATTACCTGTACTGTTTGGTAATATAAGGTCATGCACTTGGGATTTGGAAGTTATAATGGTGCTAATGCAGTTAGCTGCTGATGAAGAAGGACTTGTGGGTAATAACTGTAGCAACAATGCCAGTCAGCTGCAGGACAGGCCTGTAAGGTACTACCCTTTATAGAAAAGAGGTCATACTTGCCCTTTACTAAGCACTGTTAAAGCTGCAGTTTGTTTTAGGCACAAAATCCTGCACAGATGAATTTAAGATTCTCAGTCTGATCTGTATATAAATATATATCATTTATACATACCTATGAAGCCACTCACATAACTACAGGCATCAATTATGCACACGTTAGGCTACAGGGAGGTGAGTAATGTTATTTATAGCCCCACTGCCTATTAATAGGGGTGTGACAATCACCAAATAAATAGTTTGGAATCATATCAAGGTCAGGCTGAGTTAATGGGACCAAGCAAACACAAGTTCAGCCTTCAAGGGGATGTAAAGGGAAAAACCAGAATGCACAGGAATGTGATATTGTATAGTTTACATCTATAGCAGCCCTATACAGTTCCAAGGGTAAGTGCACCTTAGAATTAGTGAGATGCAGATGTGGCCTGTCTTCCCTATTAATAACCCAGTATTATATACACCACTCTTACTAGTTATCTTAATATTCATATTCCTCTGTCATTCAAACCCCTGCCTGGTTGCTAAGGTAAGTGGGACCCTAGCAAGCAGATACCAATTGGCAAGCATCAGCGTATTGTGGCATGATAGGAAACCATCCTGCGGCTTATTTGGCGACATACTCTCAGCTGTATAAACTGTCACCTTCAGCCGCGGCCGTGATCTCAACAACGCAAAGAGCAGAACTGATGCAGTTGTTTGCTCAGCTGTGTCGGACGTTTGTCGACACATTTCGGTGATGAATGAAATTAACAGGAAAATCTTCTGTATCCTGCGCACGTGCCATTTGTGTTTGTCAGTTGCTACACACCCCTTTAATATAATAATAATAATGTGTGGGTGCAGCCTCCTCCATCCACAGAACACCCCACTGACACAATCCAGATGTGCATCCTGCTCCACCCACAGAACACCCCCATTGACACACAATCCAGTTGTACATCCTGCTCCACCCCAGAACACCAAAAGGCAACAAAAAGCAAGTAGCACTCAGGGCTACAAGGGAACAAGCCCCTTAAAAAAATTTTATTGCAAAGGTGCAACGTTTCGGGGCAAAAATAGCCCCTTTATCAACAATGCTTGATAAAGGGGCTATTTTTGCCCTGAAACGTTGCACCTTCGCAATAAAATTTTTTTAAGGGGCTTGTTCCCTTGTAGCCCTGAGTGCCACTTGCTTTTTGTTGCCTTTTGTAGTTCTGGGAGGGTGCCGATCCCTCTAGCAGTGTGCACCGGGCGTTCAAGTTTGGAGAGCCAGGGTGTGCGGAAACGGTCTCTGTTGTACCCACCCCAGAACACCCCCATTGACACACAATCCAGATGTGCATCCTGCTCCACCCCAGAACACCCCCATTGACACACAATCCAGATGTGCATCCTGCTCCACCCACAGAACACCCCCATTGAGACACAATCCAGTTGTACATCCTGCTCCACCCCAGAGACACGCAATCCAGATGTGCATCCTACTCCACCCCCAGAGACACACAATCCAGATCTGCATCCTGCTCCACCCACAGAACACCCCCATTGAGACACAATCCAGATGTGCATCCTACTCCACCCCCAGAGACACACAATCCAGATGTGCATCCTGCTCCACCCACAGAACACCCCCATTGAGACACAATCCAGATGTGCATCCTGCTCCACCCCCAGACACACACAATCCAGATGTGCATCCTGCTCCACCCCCAGAACACCCCCATTGAGACACAATCCAGATGTGCATCCTGCTCCACCCCCAGACACACACAATCCAGATGTGCATCCTGCTCCACCCCCAGACACACACAATCCAGATGTGCATCCTGCTCCACCTCCAGACACACACAATCCAGATGTGCATCCTGCTCCACCCACAGAGACACACAATCCAGATGTGCATCCTGCTCCACCCACAGAACACCCCCATTGACACACAATCCAGATATGCCGCCTGCTTCACCCCCAGATGTAGCACTACAGACTTTACCTCCAATGCTCACTCCTGCCCACAGCATTTCTCAGCCTCCACTCACAGATGCATCGCGCAGAGGAAACAACTGAATTCTGAACATGTTAAAGAGTCTCTGAATGCATGGCATTAAAATCATCCTTCATAATGGATTCAAACTGACCTGAGGAAAACTCTGAAGCAGAATTTACTGGTGGGTCTTTTCATTTCTCTTCCCATGTCAGACATCACAATAGCGACAGGAATCTCTGTACAGTGACATGTGCGGAGTCTTTTGTGCATCGGTACATCTGTAAAACAAGAACAGACATATATGATGCATCTGTACATCTAGGGAACAAGAACAAACTTAGATATGATGCATCTGTGCACCTATGAAACAAGAACAAACTTAGATATGATGCATCTGTGCACCTATGGAACAGGAACACACTTAGATATGATGCATCTGTGCACCCATGGAACAAGAACAAACTTATATATGATGCATCTGTGCACCTATGGAACAGGAACACACTTAGATATGATGCATCTGTGCACCCATGGAACAAGAACAAACTTATATATGATGCATCTGTGCACCTATGGAAAAAGAACAAACTTATATACAATGCATCTGTGCACCTATGGAACAAGAACAAACTTAGATATGATGCATCTGTGCACCTATGGAACAAGAACAAACTTAGATATGATGCATCTATGCACCTATGGAAGAGGTGCATAGATGCAGAGGAGCACGTTATTGTGCCAGAACACTCTTGTGAAATGGAATATTTATACCTGCCTGACAAGCTGACAACTCAGCCCTGAGGGCCATGTTGGAAGTTTTTATCGACATATGCATACCTGCAAAACTAAAATACACTTCATCTTTATATCTACAAAACAAGAACAGTCTTAACTATGGTGCTTTTGTACATCTACAAATAGGAACAGACTCAGATATGACGCATCTGTACACCTACTGAACAAGAACAAACTTAGATTTGATGCATTTGTACATCTACAGAACAAAAACAGACTCAGATATGGTGCATCTGTACATCTATAGAACAAAAACAGACTCAAATATGGTGCATCTGTACATCTATAGAACAAAAACAGACTCAGATATGGTGCATCTGTACATCTATAGAACAAAAACAGACTCAAATATGGTACATCTGTACATCTATAGAACAAAAACAGACTCAGATATGGTGCATCTGTACATCTATAGAACAAAAACAGACTCAAATATGGTGCATCTGTACATCTATAGAACAAAAACAGACTCAGATACGGTGCATCTGTACATTATTATTATTATTATTAACATTTATTTATAAAGCGCCAACATATTCCGCAGCGCTGTACATCTATAGAACCAAAACAGACTCAGATATGGTGCATCACTACATCTATAGAACAAAAACAGACTCAGATATGGTGCATCTGTACATCTATAGAACATAAACAGATGCAGATATGGTGCATCACTACATCTATAGAACAAAACAGACTCAGATACAGTGCATCTGTACATCTATAGAACAAAAGCAGACTCAGATACGGTGCATCTGTACATATCTAGAACCAAAACAGACTCAGATATGGTGCATTTGTACATCTATAGAACAAAAGCAGACTCAGATACGGTGCATCTGTACATCTATAGAACCTAAACAGACTCAGATATGGTGCATCTGCACATCTATAGAACCAAAACAGACTCAGATATGGTGCATCTGTACATCTATAGAACAAAAACAAACTCAGATATGGTGCATCTGTACATCTATTAAATAAGAGCAAACTTAGATATGAAGCATCTGTATACTTGTTGAACACAAACAGTTTTAGATAACATGCATCTATGCACCCACAATGTAAGAGCAGTGTTAAGCATGGTGCATCTGTACAACTATGGAATGAAGACTGATTTATAGGCAATGCATCTCTAGGAAACAGGACCAGGCTTAGATATGGTGCATCTGTACATCTATAGAACAAAACAGACTCAGATATGGTGCATCTGTACATCTATAGAACAAAACAGACTCAGATTTGGTGCATCTGTACATCTATAGAACAAAAACAGACTCAGATATGGTGCAACTGTACATCCATAGAACATAAACAGATGCAGATATGGTGCATTTGTACATCTATAGAACAAAAACAGACTCAGATATGGTGCAACTGTAGATCTATGGAACAATAACAGGCTTAGCTGTGGTGCATCTGTACATCTATAGAACAAGAACAGGCTTAGCTGTGGTGCATCTGTACATCTATAGAACAAGAACAGGCTTAGCTGTGGTGCATCTGCACTAGACAAACAAATACGGTGCATCTGTCAACCACTTAAACAGGAAAAGGCAAGATGGTGTGAATGTCAGGTTACTGTGTGTTACTGTGTATAGCGTGGTGATATATTGTCAAGGGAGAGCTGCATTTGTATCACAGTGTATAGTAAGGCATGATGATGTAAGTAGCACTTTATATCTGAAAACAGGGCTGCGGAGTCGGATTTGTGGAGTCAGAAGCAATTTGGGTACCCGAGGAGTCAGAGTTGAGGGATGTATGTACCGACCCCACAGCCCTGGAACAGTCCAACCTGCAGCCTTCAGCCTGAGTTACACCTCTTAGAACCAGCTCCCACCTTCATCCAAAAGCTGAATAAAGCATGATGGGAACTGTAGTTCTAAACAACTATAGGACCCAGACTGGGCAGCCCTGACCACAAAGACATGTACAATGTAAGGCAGCCGCATTCTTTTATAGGGCAAGTAAGTACACAACAGCCTGTAATTAGACACGTAAGGTTTTGGCACGACAAAGCGCTTTATTATGTGTAATAGCTGGATTCCCATAGTGACATTACAGAGAGGACTCTGGTACAAAGTTGGTAACTGTGCAGCCCTGACGCTATTCACCCCTAGCAGGGCATAACCTGAAGCAGCATTCAAGCTCAATACTAACTTGCTGACCCTAGGGATGCTGGGAACCTGAGCTATCACAAACCAGCAGCTTTAAAGGGGAAATCCATAAAGAAATGCACTTTTAGTTTGCTCTGGGCTTGATGTTTTTAAAAATGAACTGCTTCTCAACTTTATTTAGTTATATTCCCTGAAGTTGTCCCCTTAAAAGAACAGTAACACCAAAAAATGAAAGAGCTTTAAAGTAATAAAAATATAATGCACTGTTGCCCTGCACTGGTAAAGCTGGCCATACACGCACCGATAATATCGTAGGAAACCTCGTTTTGTACGATATTCGGTGCGTGTATGGCAAGTCGGTGAGTCGACCGATATCGCAGGAGGCTGCTGATATCGGTCGACTCACCGATTGGGTGGGTTAAAAGATTTTGATCGGGTGCCATAGAAGGCGCCTGAGCAAAATCTGCCGTCAGGGCTGAATCGGCAGAAGGAGGTAGAAATCCTATTGTTTCTATCTCCTTATCTGCCAGTGTGTGGCCGATTGTACGATGTTTCGTGCGACCATCGCAAATCGCCATGTGTGTGGCCACCTTAAAACTGGTGTGTTTGCTACAGTAACACTACTATAATTTATATAATAAGCTGCTGTGTAGCCACGGGGGCAGCCATTCAAGCTGGAAAAAAGGAGAAAAGGCACAGGTTACATAGCAGATAACAGATAAGTTCTGTAGAATACAATAGTGTTTTATCTGTTATCTGCTATGTGCCTGTGCCTTTTCTCCTTTGAATGGCTGCCCCCATGGCTACACAGCAGCTTATTTATATAAATTATAGTAGACTTTCTGAAGTAAACACACAACTTTTACCAGTGCAGGGCAGCAGCACATTATATTTTAGTTACTAGTATACACTTTCATTTTTTGGTGTTACTGTTCCTTTAACTGGTTGCCCGGGCCGGTAACATTCGACAACCACAAAGTACATTCAGTCTCAGGCTGGATTATTGTTTGTTACTTATACTTCTATTCATATCTTATTTTGCTCATCTTCTTATTCATCTTCTTTATTTATTTCTCTTATTGATCTTCCATTCTGTTATTCAGTCCACTGCCTAGAAGACCCGGGCCAAGTACCTTTGGCCACTAAGCCAACATTACTTGCCCCTGCGCCCCGCTAAAAGCCCCACTTGGCCAATACATAGCAGTTTCAGCCACCGACATCCCCCCCAACCTGCCATTTGTCCCATACACCCTACTCTAATGATTGCTTTACCCCCGGCAATCATTCCCTTTCTAACTGTGGGCCCCCCCCCCCCAGCTATGGCCAAGCCACACACCTCTGCTGCGAAACCCCAGTTTCAAGTTCTGCTGCCTGGTTGCTAGGGTAAATGGTACTCTAGCAACCAGTTAACAGGTTACATTCCAAATATACATAATAAACCCTACTGCACCTTTACCCACAGCGCTCATATGAGAGATGCCCAGTGAATTATAATGTGCTATGCCCTTATACTGTAATGCCTGGGAGAAAGAGCAGGGCAGTTCCGACTCAACAATATGTCATCTCAGGCTGCTATTTATAAACATAAACACAAGAGGAAGCCTCTGTGCACGGAATTAACTCCACTTTTGTACTGAACTCTCTAAAAGAAACTGTACAATGTAGTACAAATCAGTTCTCTGTCTCATCAGTTAATCAGTTGGATTCTGCTACATAGTTTCAGGAGCCAGAACCAGCAACACACTATCTATAAAGAGTCATATTGATACTGCTATCAATAACCATGACATTTACAAAAAACTTTAAACCCAGTGTGAATGTTGAATAAATACTGGGAAGTTGCTATGCAAAGAGTTCCCCTTTAACAGGAAAATAATATCATTTCTTGAGGAGTAACGATAAGTACTGCATTACCTGTTCCTTCCGTGCCGCGCTTTCCATCCTATGAGTGACTCCTGCTCCAAAGCACAGAATGAGTTCTGTAAAAAGAAGAAATAATTGAGGGATGAACTTTAGCAGGCTCCTGAGCTCCCCATTGCCAAAGCCCTTCATCTTTCAAACACTTCATCTTTAGGGTAATCCCATGATTGCAGAAGGAAAAAGAAGTCTCATGAGTCGCAACGCGTGTGCTTCCCCGGGTGCAGACTCAGAATACAGAGTCCTGGCTCAGCTTACTGGGCTTTGTAAGAGGAGAGGCAGGATCATATGAGCGAAACCCGATAGGAGGAGACAGGAGCACTGAAATGAATAGCAGGTTCAGCCTTCTGCACGGAGATATAAACCCAGAGCTATACATTACTAGATTCACTGCCGTCCCACTGCTGCTGCTGGAGGGCACGCTGCATGGCAATGAATAGAGTATATTAACCCTGATGCACCGACCCCTGCAGCTCCTACACTGTTACAGGGAGAGCAGGGTACATGGAGCTGCTGAAGAACAGCTCTCTGGAAATAACTTTTCCACTATAAGAAAAAACTGAATTCTAGCAATATCTCCATACTAAAAAAAAAAAAAGAAGAAATATATCCCAGTCTGTTTTGTTCCCTGGTTCTGACTCTTGAAACAATGTAGCAGAAGAGTGTTCTCCCCTAGGTCTGATAATCAGCTGGCTTCTGCTACATTGTTTCAGGAGCGAAATAACACCACTGCAGGGAATATGAAGCGACAGGTTCTGCTTCTATTGGCAAATACACTACTCTGATCACCTTTTATTACACTGTATGAGGCCTTTATATAGGGTTCCTAAGGTGTCCACTCCCCCCCATAAACAATGGGATGAAGGGAATAAAGAAGGTATTGTGTCAATGGGCACTGCTAGGAGAAAAGGTGGCCATACACGTTAAAATCCGCTCGCTTGGCGATCTTTTCCCACATGCGGTGGCCGATATCGGGTGAATTAGGTTATTTGGTCGTTTGGCCCTGGGGCAGTTGGTTCGGGGACCGAATCAACGAGCTGATGCGGTCCCCGATCCGACTAAATTTTTTAACCTGCCCGATTGATATCTGCCTGATATCAGGCCAGATGTCGGTCTGGCAGGTCCGTTGTTGGTGCCCCTACATGGGCCGATAAGCTGCCGAATCGGTCTAAAGGTGGCGACACACATGGCGATCTGACGATCTTTCGTGCGACCACTGGTCGCACAAAAGATCGTCAGATCCGCCACTAACCTTCAGGGCTGAAACAGGCAGATAAGGAGGTAGAAACAATAGGATTTCTACCTCCTTCTGCCGATTCAGCGCTGAAGGCAAATTTTGGTCAGGCGCCTTCTATGGCGCCCAATCAAAATCTTTTAACTGGCCCGATCGGCGAGTCGACCAATATCAGCAGCTTCCTGCGATATCAGTCGACTCGCCGACTTGCCATACATGCACCGAATATCATATGAAACAAGGTTTCGTACGATATTATCGGTGCGTGTATGGCCAGCTTAAGGGACTGATATCAGAAGCTAGAATCGGCCCGTGTATGGCCACCTTAAGTATGAGTGCTGCTAGGAGAGAAAGAGAGGGACAGAGAGAGGGGGAGAGAGAGCAGCTGCTGCAAAGAGAGTACGTCTGCTCCAGCAAGTCACATTCTGCTGTATGATCTGGTATTCCTATGATTTATTTATCAGTGCTTACAGAGAGAATGCATTATCAGTCACTCCCTGGGGGGCCCCATCTTGGTTGGACAGCCCTCCTGTTGTTGCTGAAATACCACTCCCGGCATGCTCTTACAAATCGTAGGAGTGACAGTTGGAGGGGTGCAAGCACTGCAATATCAAACAAGCAGCTATCACACAATTAAATGCCCCCTTTCACGTTTTCACTAGAGGGGACCCAAAACACCCTGTTATATTGAATACTGAGTTTGCCCTGTTCAGAGGGGTAACTAGTGTGTGCCGGGCCCCCTAGCAAAATTTTCGGAGAGACCCAGGGCACAGAGATCCCACCGGCCCAATTCCCACCTGCCTGCATCTTCCGCCCCCCAAGTCTTGCCTCGCTGCTCACAATTATGAGAGCGACTGAAGAGGAAGAGAGTTCTTCACTACCATAAAGGAAATAGACCCCTGTTTCCGGGGCCCCCTGCCGCCCCCCCCCCCTCCCCCTGCAACCACAGGGCCTGCTTCCTCTATAGTTACACCACTGGTCCTGTTAAAGAAGAATCAATATGAATAAATGGATACGCTTGGGGGCATACTTATCAAGGGATGAAAACAGATAGAGAGTTCACTTCAGGAGGGCAGGGTAAAACTCCACAGGTCTCTATTCACTTGTATATGGTATTGTCTCTTTTGTTGACATTTATCAAACACAGCCCTAAAAATCCCAAAGAAGTGAATAGAGACCAGTGTCCTCCTGAAGTGAACTCTTTTCACCCTTTAAAAAATATCACCTCCCCCTTGAGCTATACCCACAATTCTCTTTGAGTAACCCTTTAGGGCTCTGGTCACCCACGGCAAAACACCCTTGCGAGTCTTTTTCGGCGATTTGCGCGAAATCGCGCCGCCGCGTGTGCCATCCCACCGGCGACTTACATTGTCGCCGATGGGATGGCAGGTGAAGGCAACTCGGGGAGATTAGTCGCCCGCGAACAGGGAGTTTTGCCGCGGGCGACTAATCTCCCCGTGTGCCAGGTAAAAACACACAGAGCTACTAGTAGCAGCTACTTGTCACGGCTACTAAAATAGAAAATGCTGATCATTTACTGATAACTGTCTCTTCATGTGTTTTAGCAGAGGCAATTCTCAGTATTATCTATGGCAGGGGATTTTCTGGCTTCTAGGCGTGACAAGTAGCTGCTACTAAGTAGTTCCATGTGTCTTCACCCTTAAGGTTCTCAGGGGCATACTTGTACCTATTGATAAATATGCCCCAGTGCAACCTAATCTACTGTTGGCTGGATATATTCCCACTGCAAAGCACTAGATCTAAGCACACTGCTAGATCTGTTGAGTATTTTGAAACCCCTCAAGTCCAAAATGCAAAATTCCATCTATGGCTCAACAGTTGTAACAAAACTACAACTCCCAGAATCCCCTATAAGTCTTGTTTTGTGGGACGGCCCACACACAAATCTAATAGTATGTAGACTGGACCAGCCTTTGTGTGGCCAGATGCAGTTATTCTGTTACTTTTTGACTTAATCCACTGTCAGTGTTGGTAGGATCTATGTGCAGTTAGCACTAGTTTGGGCAGGATCCATTCCAGTTAAAGGAGAAATTGTTACAGTTCATGAATAGCATTCCTGCATCCTGTTTAAGGGGGAATAGCTACAGTTTAAAAGGAACAGCATTTATATCAAATAACTTAAATATCTGTGTATGGGAACCCAGGGGCTGCGCAACATAGTCAAGTGTTAACCAGCCTGCTGCCCTCCAGCTATGGCTGAACTGAATTGACACATCTCTTTTTGCTGCAAAAAGGTGCCTGTAGTCACTGGGAATTTCCCCATGATCTAATGCCCTTACCTTATTAATTCTCCCCAGCCTTCATGGCTATACAGCAACAATTAGACACTTAGGGGGTCATTTCCTTACAGCATTGCAGTGTGTAATGTGCAATTTCTATAGGTGCAACTGTGCTCAATTCGGAACAGGAGGAAGGTAGTGGCGCTGAGCAAAACCATAAAGAAGTGCAAGTAGTGAAGGTTGGAGCAAGTACCTTTTTTGAATGGGATTTTTTAGTGAATGACCCCTTAAGAAATGGAGCACTGACCATGCCAGCTACACAGAGAGCAGAGCAAAATCTTATTCGGTAAAAGCCTTGGATATCTGTTGCCTTGTGCCCAAACACTGTAACGTTAATGCTGGATTGTCAGATTGGGCTAAGGAATTGCTTTGTTTTTACCTGTATTTCTGACGATTCAGCTCTTAATGTTAGTAAAGAGAACAAATGATCTTTCCTATGACCAATGGTCGTGGGAAAAATTTGTAATTGCAGCGTGTATGGCCACCTTAAGCATGTCATGGGTTCCATTTTTGACGAGGGCAGAGGCCCGGTGGGCCCCGCACACCCCAGTCCAACACTGTCTCATATATATATATAGCAGGTTTTGCATAATGTTAACCCTTTCCAGTAACCTATAAGTCCTAATGGTATTTTTAGCCAGTGTTTACCTAGGTTATACAGCTAAACTTTAAGTTAAAAGTTTGTTTTGGGGTTTAGTTAATGCCATTGCTGGGAGAGCTAGGTGGATGCCCATTAGTATGGGCCTGTTAAGGTGGCCATACATGGGCAGATTTCAGCTGCTGATTTGGGTCCTTCAGACAGATTCTGTGCATATATACGGGCACCCCTGACAGGCCTAGGCGCACGATATCAGGCCTAAAATCGGCCAGATATCGATCGGGCAGGTTTGATTCTTTCATCAGATTGGGGACCGCATCGGCTCATTAATGCAGTCCTCACTCTGATGGCGTTTTAATTTAACTGTTTGGCCCTAGGGCCACCTTAGGTAGGCATATTAGGAGAAGATCCACTCGTTGACCTCACCAAACAAGCAGATCACAATGTGTATGGCCACCTTTAAAGATTTGTTGTTTTACATAAAAAATGTCTTTCCAGTACATAGTAGAATTTTGTTTCTGTGTGATGGGGATGTCAGTGTGTCTATGTGCATATGTCAGTCTATGAGTGTGTGCAATGATGTGTATTGGGCCACACACTATGTATGTGAGTGTATGTGCATACGTGAGTCTTTGTGTGAGTGTGTGCAATGATGTGTATTGGGCTACAAAATGTGAGTGTGTGTGCAAATGTGAGTCGTTATGTGAGTGTGTACAATGATGTGTATTGGGCCACAAAATGTGAGTGTGTGTGTTTGCAAATGTGAGTCTATGTTTGAGTGTGTGCAATGATGTGTATTGGGCCACACACAATGTATATGAGTGTGTGTGCATTTGTGAGTCTTTGTGTGAGTGTGTGCAATGATGTGTATAGGGGCACACAGTATGCATGTGAGTGTGTGCATATGTGAGTCTTTGTGTGAGTGAGTGAGTACAATGATGTGTATCGGGGCACACAGTTTGCATGTGAGTGTGTGTGTGCATATGTGAGTCTTTGTGTGAGTGAGTACAATGATGTGTATAAGGGCACACAGTATGCATGTGAGTGTGTGCATATGTGAGTCTTTGTGTGAGTGAGTGAGTACAATGATGTGTATTGGGGCACACAGTATGCATGTGTGTGTGCATATGTGAGTCTAGGTGTGTGCTTTCACACACGTTCACTGTTTTTTAAGTTGTCTGTAAATGTATGTGCGAATTAAGGGGGCAATTAGTCGGCGCAACTTTTAATTTATTCAGTCACGGCGACTAATTGCGGCGTCTTACCGCCCATAGAGCTTAACTGCCTTGCAGCAACAATTCGTGCGCGCAATTTCGTCCCGTGGATTAGGCTTTCCGAAAAGTTACCGACTAATCACCCCGTGTGTCTTCGCCCTAATTGCTAATAGTAGTGCCTGCCTGGCTGTTTATATTCTCTGCACTGCTGAAGCCAGCTGATGACCAGGCCTGCAGGAGAACTGACTCCTGCTTCACTGTTTCATGAGTCAGAACCAGGGAGCAGAAAGGCACAGTATACCTGTTGTTGCTATTTCCCTTTTGGTCAGTGGAACTGGCAGACAAACCGTAAGTAGAAAATGCTTCAGCCACTTCTGTGTCAGACCACAACCTGCCACTCTGAACAACAGAAGGCATTACAAGTCTGGATTGTTGGTCTGGAAAGACTGAATGCTTTATAATGCTATATAATGAAAGCACTGACAGTCTGTTACGTTATGGTTATAAACTCTGAACTGCCAATGTTTGGCATTACCAAGCAACCCTTTAGGTATAAAACATTACCCAGGCATAGAGGAGTCAAATAGAACATATATATATACACATTGTTTCAACCATCAGCACCTACAAAGCCACAAGGAGTGGCCGCTGAAGCCATCACAGAAATCACACACTTCCCTGTCTCTCCGAAACCCAATAATTCACTCTTTCTCCCACCCTGTACATAAGAACATGGGCAGAACAATGGCCAATCTGGGCACGGCTTGCAGTACTGACCAGTACCAAGTGCAGACACTGGGGAACCCTCCCACTGTAGTTTGCCGTGACACTTGCAGATCACATGGCTGACATGATGCACCCAGTGATGTGCCTGGGGCCAAATGAGCTGACAGTCACATGAGCAAAGGGCACACTGCTGAATCAAATCAAGTCATTTCAACCAAGATTTGGTTGATTTGCAAACAATGCTGAATCAGGAGGTTTTTGGCTGAATCAGCCACCAAATGTCATGGGTCTAATCAGATCAAAGCAATCAGCCCAGGGTCTATGTGATCCTAAGATAACTAGATCTTTCCCCTGGGCAAAGTTTCTGTTCTAATCTCGTCAACATAACTTAATTTATCCCCTAAATTCCTTAGCATCTCTGGGAAAGCTCTGAATTGAAACAAAGGCGGACTTGTTTTTGGTCAGTGGGATGTGACTACAAGGCAAATGGAGGTAGCAATTTCCTCCCAGCAGCCACACAGATATATATATATCACATGTAGGTGTGTGTATATATACGTAGTAAAGAGAAAGAAAGAAAGAAAGAGGCTTTTAGTTACCCTTTGAATTGCAGGACAGGATAATGGATGTGCCTGGAAAGCTCTTAGAATCATTTCACCTATTATATATAAAAATCTTAATACAATAGGCTACAAACATAATATACTGTGAAAGTGACTGGATATAGAAATGGAAGGAAGAGTGAGAGTAGAAGAAGTAACCTGACTCGGCAGGGGGAAGAAGTGGCTAAAGGAACAGAACCCACACAAAAAGGGAAAAGGATTCTCCTTTGTCACCTTTTGTCCCACTGCACGCAGCTCCTATATCACTGAATACATATGGCCCCTGGCACACCCAGCGGCTCTGCTGGCACAGAATGCACCCATACGGGTGCAGGAATGGGAACTACTGCGCACATAGGGGATTTCAGATGTAGAAAACACACTGGATTGCAGTGTGCCAGTGACAGCATGCAGCAGCTTACCCCCAGGATACCACTATCTCTCTACCCACACTCACTACATTATATATATACTGTATATACGGAAAAGATGAACATCTTCTCTGCAGAGTAAATAAACTCAGACCAAGAATCCAGAGGCAGAGAGAACGCAGAGAATGCTGTGCAGCAATGATATAGGTGGGCTCATATACACAGTGCAGGCACACAGAGCGGATTTTGGTGCTGAAATGCATATGCATGGGCGTTTCGGTGTTTATCCGAAGGTTGAGAATCAACCCCTGGTAGCCTTGAGTCACACACAGCCTAAAGGAGTGGTTTCCAAACTGTGGGGCCCATTAGCTTGATGGTCAGCTAGAAAGAGGTAGAACACGCATTTGCTCTTCATAAATGTTATTTACTTAGGGGGCTCTGACCAAATACTGGCTAGATTATTTTAGCCAAAAGAAAAAGTGTATTCTAAGTGTAATCTAAACAGGACCACCCTCCAATAAAAAAAATAAACACAAATTAACAGCCCCCCCCCCCCCCCATCCAGGGCAGGATGGATACCTGCACAAATATGTTTACTGAACATTAAAATAAAAATAATGCAAGCTAAAACCAACCTACCTAGGGGGTAGTTTAACTTCCAGTTAACGTTTAGGATGTTATAGAACGGCCAATTCTAAGCAACTTTCAACTGGTCTTCGTTATTTATTGTTTTATAAGTTATTTGCTGTCTTCTTCTAAGGGCTCTGGCACACGGGGAGATTAGTCGTCCGCGACAAATCTCCCTTGTCACGGGCGACTAATCTCCCCGAACTACCATCCCACAGGCGAACATGTAAGTCGCCGGTGGGATGGTACACGCTGCGCAGGCGATTTCGGCAAATCGCCGAAGTTGCCTCGCGAGGCATTTTCGCGGGGTTTGCCGAAATCGCGCCGCCGCGTGTGCCATCCCACCGGCGACTTACATGTTCGCCATTGGGATGGCAACTGACGGCTCTCTGATGGCAACTCGGGGAGATTAGTCGCCCGCGAACAGGGAGATTTGTCGCGGGTGACTAATCTCCCCATGTGCCTAACTCCTAGCAGCTTTCAAATGGGGGTCACTGACCCCGGCAGCCAGAAAACCACTGCGCTGTGAGGCTACAGTTTTATTGTTATTGTTACTTATTATACAGATTATATAGATTGTAAGCTCTACGGACCTCCTTCCTCTTGTGTCCTCGACTCTTAACTTATTGCAGCTGTATTTATCTGTATTTATTGTTATACTGTGTATTTATCTATTATCTTATTAAACCCCTGTTTGTATTAATGTATTCTACTGAACAGCGCTGCGTACATAAGTAGCGCTTTATAAATAAAGATATACATACATACATTATACCTTTCTCTATTCAGGTCCTCTACTATTGATATTCCTGTCTCATATTCAAACCACTCCCTGGGTGCTAAGGTAAATTGGACCCTAGCAACCAGATAGCTCCTGAAACTCCAAAACTGGAGAGCTAATCTACACTACAAAGTGTTTATAAGTTGATGGCACATGTCAGCCCTTCTGCCCACTTCCCACGTTCCTAGATTTGCTCCCTAACCCCCCACAAGGTTCAGACAGACTGACCAGAGATAAATATGTGGCCTTTTTAAGGATATCCCAGGCTCACTGTATGTGCCAAGCCTACTGCTAACTGTATCTCTGCATGGCAGTCACACTGTACATTGCCTGTTATTTCCACTGCACATTGTATCTCTGCCTTTTATTCCCACTGCACATTGTATCTCTGCCTTTTATTCCCACTGCACATTGTATCTCTGCCTTTTATTCCCACTGCACATTGTATCTCTGCCTTTTATTCCCACTGCACATTGTATCTCTGCCTTTTATTCCCACTGCACATTGTATCTCTGCCTGTTATTTCCACTGCACATTGTATCTCTGCCTGTTATTTCCACTGCACATTGTATCTCTGCCTGTTATTTCCCCTGCACATTGTATCTCTGCCTGTTATTTCCACTGCACATTGTATCTCTGCCTGTTATTTCCACTGCACATTGTATCTCTGCCTGTTATTTCCACTGCACATTGTATCTCTGCCTGTTATTTCCACTGCACATTGTATCTCTGCCTGTTATTTCCACTGCACATTGTATCTCTGCCTGTTATTTCCACTGCACATTGTATCTCTGCATGCCAGTCACATTGTACATTGCATCTCTGAGTGGTAATTCCTTTATACATTGTATTTCTGCATATTCTTTTCACTGTACATTGTATCTCAATATGTCAGTAAAGCCCAGAAATTTCCTCTGGCTGTGAAGTATAGACACAGGGATAAAAAGAATCCAACCCCCAAGGAATGGAAGCCCCCAGCACTATGTTACACCTAATCACATAGGAAATGCATGCAAGCCCCCTCCAGTTCCCCTGCTTACCTGGGCTCCAAGCTTGGGGGAAACATTCAGCAGCAGCAGCAGGGAGGGATGGAGGGCAGCAGCTGCCTGGCACAGTGGGGCAATGGCAGGAGTCACATGGGAGAGATGAAGTCAGAGAGTGAGAAGTTCGGGGGAGGAGGGGGGAGTAGCAAGAAGTCAGTGGGAGCGCTAGGGAGATCCCAGCAGGGAGCAATATGGGGGAGGTGTGGGGGGGGGGAGGCTAAAGGGAAGGAGACAGGAGGCTCCGGGCTGCGCAATTGGAGAGAATTTCCTGGAAGTTGTGTCCCAGAAAGGACTCAGGCAGCACAGGGTGTAACTGGGGGAGCCCGGGTTGGTGGGTGCAGAGGGTTCAGGAGCAGAGCCAAATGGCAGTGGGCTAGTGGTGTATACCAAGGGGCGAGTGAAGAAGCCAGTGGGCTAGTGGTGTATAACAAGGGGCGAGTGAAGAAGCCAGTGGGCTAGTGGTGTATAACAAGAGGCAAGTGAAGAAGCCAGTGGGCTAGTGGTGTATACCAAGGGGCGAGTGAAGAAGCCAGTGGGCTAGTGGTGTATAACAAGGGGCGAGTGAAGAAGCCAGTGGGCTAGTGGTGGATAACAAGGGGCGAGTGAAGAAGCCAGTGGGCTAGTGGTGTATAACAAGGGGCGAGTGAAGAAGCCAGTGGGCTAGTGGTGTATAGCAAGGGGCAAGTGAAGAAGCCAGTGGGCTAGTGGTGTATAGCAAGGGGCAAGTGAAGAAGCCAGTGGGCTAGTGGTGTATAACAAGGGGCGAGTGAAGAAGCCAGTGGGCTAGTGGTGTATAGCAAGGGGCAAGTGAAGAAGCCAGTGGGCTAGTGGTGTATAGCAAGGGGCAAGTGAAGAAGCCAGTGGGCTAGTGGTGTATAACAAGGGGCGAGTGAAGAAGCCAGTGGGCTAGTGGTGTATAGCAAGGGGCAAGTGAAGAAGCCAGTGGGCTAGTGGTGTATAGAAAGGGGCAAGTGAAGAAGCCAGTGGGCTAGTGGTGTATAACAAGGGGCGAGTGAAGAAGCCAGTGGGCTAGTGGTGAATAGCAAGGGGCAAGTGAAGAAGCCAGTGGGCTAGTGGTGTATAGCAAGGGGCAAGTGAAGAAGCCAGTGGGCTAGTGGTGTATAGCAAGGGGCAAGTGAAGAAGCCAGTGGGCTAGTGGTGTATAGCAAGGGGCAAGTGAAGGGGCGAGTGAAGAAGCCAGTGGGCTAGTGGTGTATAATAAGGGGCGAGTGAAGAAGCCAGTGGGCTAGTGGTGAATAACAAGGGGCGAGTGAAGGAGGAGAGGAGATGTTGGGGTTCAGGCTGGAAGGTGAGGGGGCACAGCAGAAAGGCAGGGGCACAGGAGAGAGTGGGTCAGGCAGTGCCCGGTGTAGGGTCCGTCTCACAGACTGGCACAGGGCGGCAAGTGGGAAGAATATGGCTCCAGGCGTGGGGGCACAATATGCCCGTCAGTGGGTAAAGGTATTCCTTGTAGAACAGCCGGGGGGCAGTCGATGGGCACAAAATGGTGGCGACCGTGAGTGAAGCGGTGCCCGGGCACACGGGGAGCACAGGAGGATGGCAGCCAGCTGGCACGGAATGGGCTCAGGTATGACTACTATCGCTTCTCCCAGCAGCACCCAGTCTTGTCCCCGAACCCCCAGGCGGAGTTCTGCCTCGGCTCCGCGCTCCGTAACGGACTTAGTTCCCCGCAAGATGAAGCGGGTTGCTAGAAAGGGTAGCGGTGCTGAGCTCTCAGCCAATCACAAGACGCCAGTGTATAGTTGTAGCCAATAGGAGACGTTATAGTATTCCCTAAGGATGAGGAGGGGAGGAAGTTGGTGACCAATAAGAAAGTTTATCCCGCTGGCCGCTATCCCCGCACTGAACTTATTTGGGGGCGGTCACGTGGTACTCGGGGCAGCGAAAGCCCCGCCCTCCCTGACTGACTGAATGGAAAGAACTAAAGAAAACAACGTTACCGACCTAATCGTGTGTATTAGCGGGGTAGGGCTGTGGGGCATCCAGAGAAAATATAGGGGGGTAAAAAGCCATAGAAACGTGTATCTGTGTAACATTGGCGCCCTCCCCACCCCTTGGCTGCCATTGAACTCTACTGTAGCCTGAGCCCTACAATGTGCAGTGAAACCTTTATTATGAATGGCCAATTCTAAGCAACGTTTCAATTGGTCTTCTTTTTTTGTCTTTTATAGTTATTTGCCTTCAATTTCTGCCTCTTTACAACTTTCAAATGGGGGTCACTGACCCCGGCAGCCAAAACCCTATTGCTCTGTGAGGCTCCAGTTTTATTGTTATTGTTACTCTTTATTACTTAAATTTCTATTCAGCCCCTCTACTATTCATATATCAGTCACTCTCTTAAACCACTCCCTGGTTACTAAGGTAAATTGGACTGTAGCAACCAGATAAATGTTGAAATTCCAAACTGGGGAGCTACGGAACAAAAATGAAAATAATTTAAAAAAACTACCAGTAATAAAAACAATGAAGACCAATTGCAAATTGTCGCAGAATATTACTCTCGGCCAATGGAACATGCTGTGTTTATAGTCCAACGTATTTCAGCTGATGGAGTAAAGCCCAATACCTTGGGTTGCCACCTAGTCCTTATTTTACCAGCCTGGCCAGTAAACAAAAGCTTAACACTGATGTTATCAATAGAGAATAAAACATAAAAACTTACAAAGGCCAGTATTTTTTCTATATACCCCTACACATGTATTAAAAAACTGCCTGCAGGGAAAAAAGCAATGAAGCCACCTAATGAGAAAATATAGGGGGGTGAAAAGCCATAGAAACATGGGTACCTGTGTAAAGTTTGCACCCAGGCCCACCCTTTGGCTGCCATTCAACTCTACTGTAGCCTGAGCCCTATTGGGCACCTGAGGTCTTGCCCCTGGGGTCAGGCCAGCATTGGAAATCCGTAGATTTTGGCCAAAATCTGCTGTAAGATGCCATAGGAAGTCATTATTTAGGGTGAAGACACAAAGCCAGTGACAAAGTAGTTGCTACTAAGTATTTCTGTTTGTCTTCACCCTTATTGGGGGGGCTGTTTGCACTTGAAATGCCAGGGCCTATTTTTATTCTCAGTCCAGAACTGACTAGGGCAGCAGGGGTGGCTCCCATGTGCCTGTATAATAGAGGTCTGGTGCCCAGGGCAGCACCACACCCATTTGCCCAGTACTTTCACCAAAGTACATATGACAGCCAGAGGGCCCCCTAGTTAGCAAAATCCATTTTGCCTTATAAAAGACTATGGTTTCACTTTCTTTAGTTTACTAAAGGGCAACACCCAGTGGGATAAAGAGAACCTATAAGTCTGTGCATTACTTTAGAAGCCCCATATAATCTTTGTTTTAGTGGCAATATCTAAACTTTGTACAGGTATGGGACTTATTATCCAGGATGCATGGGACCTGGGGTTTTCCGGATTAGGGGTCTTTCCATAATTCAGATCACCTTAAATCTACTAAAAAAATTATTTAAACAGTAATTAAACCCAATAGGATTGTTTTGGCTCCAATAAGGGGTAATTATATCTTAGTTGGGATCAAGTACAGGTACTGTTTTAATATTACAGAGAAAAAGGAATCATTTAACCATGAAATAAACCCAATAGGACTGTTCTGCCCCAATAAGGGGTAATTATATCTTAGTTGGGATCAAGTACAGGTACTGTTTTATTATTACAGAGAAAGGGAATCATTTAACCATGAAATAAACCCAATAGGACTGTTCTGCCCCAATAAGGGGTAATTATATCTTAGTTGGGATCAAGTACAGGTACTGTTTTATTATTACAGAGAAAAGGGAATCATTTAACCATGAAATAAACCCAATAGGGCTGTTCTGCCCCCAATAAGGGGTAATTATATCTTAGTTGGGATCAAGTACAGGTACTGTTTTATTATTACACAGAAAAGGGAATCATTTAACCATTAAATAAACCCAATAGGGCTGTTCTGCCCCCAATAAGGGGTAATTATATCTTAGTTGGGATCAAGTACAGGTTCTGTTTTATTATTACAGAGAAAAGGGAATCATTTAACCATGAAATAAACCCAATAGGGCTGTTCTGCCCCCAATAAGGGGTAATTATATCTTAGTTGGGATCAAGTACAGGTACTGTTTTATTATTACAGAGAAAAGAGAATCATTTAACCATGAAATAAACCCAATAGGGCTGTTCTGCCCCCAATAAGGGGTAATTATATCTTAGTTGGGATCAAGTACAGGTACTGTTTTATTATTACAGAGAAAATGGAATCATTTAACCATGAAATAAACCCAATAGGGCTGTTCTGCCCCCAATAAGGGGTAATTATATCTTAGTTGGGATCAAGTACAGGTACTGTTTTATTATTACAGAGAAAAGAGAATCATTTAACCATGAAATAAACCCAATAGGGCTGTTCTGCCCCCAATAAGGGGTAATTATATCTTAGTTGGGATCAAGTACAGGTACTGTTTTATTATTACAGAGAAAAGGGAATCATTTAACCATTAAATAAACCCAATAGGGCTGTTCTGCCCCCAATAAGGGGTAATTATATCTTAGTTAGGATCAAGTACAGGTATTGTTTTATTATTACAAAGAAAAAGGAAATCATGTTGAAAAATTGGAATTATTTGCTTATAATGGAGTCGGAACTTTCTGGATAATGGGTTTCTGGATAAGGGGTCCAATACCTGTATATTTATTTGCCCATCAGTTGTGGTGTGGGGGGGATTAAATATCATATTTAAAATCAAGAACTGTCGTGTTCCTTCTGTGATGGAGCCATGTTACCACGCAGCAAGGCAAGTACATTTTAACGACCTCATTTAAAGAGTTGCTATTGCCAGTAAATACATCACAAAAAGGCCTGTGCTGTGATCCATAAAACAATATCATTTACATGAAGAAAATATAGAGCAGAGAGAAATCTTGTCTTATTTACAGACACACAATACGTGACTGCAAGGGGAAGGAGCAGCGCCCGTGTATCAGAGCAGTTGCTATTTGCTCAGGATACAATATACAGACATTATACATTATACTGACACTTTGCAGAATTATGGCTTGAGAAAACAATGCACCTTTTGTGCCGGCTCCTCGAACAATAGCAGCCCCATGAACTACATTTCTTGTGTTACGGGAACTAAATATTTTGTTGAATGCTCTTTTCACAGAAAATTCTCCCTTTTTGTGTAAATGTACCTTGTATTTGATCCCAACTAAGATATAATTATCCCTTATTGGGGGCAGAACAGCCCTATTGAGTTTATTTCATGTTTAAATGATTCCCTTTTCTCTGTAGTAATAAAACAGTACCTTTACTTGATCCCAACTAAGATATAATTACCCCTTATTGGGGCAGAACAGCCCTATTGGGTTTATTTCATGGTTAAATGATTCCCTTTTCTCTGTAATAATAAAACAGTACCTGTACTTGATCCCAACTAAGATATAATTACCCCTTATTGGGGGCAGAACAGCCCTATTGGGTTTATTTCATGGTTAAATGATTCCCTTTCTCTGTAATAATAAAACAGTACCTGTACTTGATCCCAACTAAGATATAATTACCCCTTATTGGGGGCAGAACAGCCCTATTGGGTTTATTTCATGGTTAAATGATTCCCTTTTCTCTGTAATAATAAAACAGTACCTGTACTTGATCCCAACTAAGATATAATTACCCCTTATTGGGGGCAGAACAGTCCTATTGGGTTTATTTAATGGTTAAATGATTCCTTTTTCTCTGTAATAATAAAACAGTATCTGTACTTGATCCCAACTAAGATATAATTACCCCTTATTGGGGCAGAACAGTCCTATTGGGTTTATTTAATGGTTAAATGATTCCTTTTTCTCTTTAATAATAAAACAGTACCTGTACTTGATCCCAACTAAGATATAATTACCCCTTATTGGGGGCAGAACAGCCCTATTGGGTTTATTTAATGGTTAAATGATTCCCTTTTGTCTGTAATAATAAAACAGTACAGGTATATGAACTGTTATCCAGAATGCTCGGGACCAAGGGTATTCCGGATAAGGGGTCTTTCCGTAATTTGGATCTTCATACCTTAAGTCTACTAAAAAACCAATAAAACATTAATTAAATCCAATAGGTTTGTTTTACATCCAATAAGGATTAATTATATCTTAGTTAGGATCAAATACAAGGTACTGTTTTATTATTACAGAGAAAAAGGAAATCAATTTTAAAAATCCTAATTATTTGATTATAATGGAGTCTATGGGAGACAAACTTTCTGTAATTCAGAGCTTTCTGGATAATGGGTTTCCGGATAAGGGGTCCGATACCTGTACCTTGTATTTGATCCCAACTAAGATATAATTACCCCTTATTGGGGGCAGAACAGCCCTATTGGGTTTATTTAATGGTTAAATGATTCCCTTTTCTCTGTAATAATAAAACAGTACCTCTACTTGATCCCAACTAAGATATAATTACCCCTTATTGGGGGCAGAACAGCCCTATTGGGTTTATTTAATGGTTAAATGATTCCCTTTTGTCTGTAATAATAAAACAGTACCTTGTATTTGATAGCAACTAAGATATAATTAATCCTTGTTGGATGTAAAACAATCCTGTTGGGTTTAATGATTAATTGATTTTTTAGTAGACTTAAGGTATGGAGATCCAAATTATAGAAAGACCCCTAATCTGGAATACCCTTGGTCACATCTTTTTATTGAGATTTGTATCACTCCCCTCTAGACAGACTATAATACCCTCGAGCAAACTGTCTTCAAAGACTTCATGGGCCAATGGTACACAATATTTTGCCGGTGTATTTCAGCTGACAGAGAAACACCCAATGCTTCTTCATTTACATGGATGGAAACCTGCTGTCACCGCTCAATATGGGTTTTTGGTGAAAAAAACACATTGGAAAAACCCACATTGTTTATGACTGGCGGTACTGGGGGATATTGGTTGTGTTTCTACCTTTTCTGGTGGAAGATTTTATGTTTTTTTTCCTATTAATTACATCATCATCAAGTTTTTTTTTATTGCCCAAGGTGGTAAAATGCAGGCTAGGTGGCAAACCTAGGTTTTGGGCCAGCGGAAATATACTGAACTCTAAACATTGCATGTGCAGTTGGGCAAGGGCACACAAGATGGATTCACCGCTTTAAGTTGCAATCGTTTTTAATAGATAAAGAGAAAAGCAGATTGGCTCTTATGTGCACACCCCTGTAGCTCCATGGACAGGCTCAGCGTTGGCCTTTGTGACGCTTCACAGAGTGGATATCAGGACAAAAATGCATATATTCAAGTTTTTCTGCTGATATTTTCTCTGTGTAGCGCCACACAGGCAGACACCAGGCCTGTCAATAGAACCTTCGTTTTCTGCCTCTTTCTAGCTTTTAAATTGGGGGTCACTGACCCCGCCAGCCAAAATACTATTGCTCTGTGAGGCTACAGTTTTATTATCATTGTTACTTTTTATTACTTATCTTTCTATTCAGCCCCTCTACTATTCATATATCAGTCACTCTCTTAAGCCACTCCCTGGTTACTAAGGTAAATTGGACTCTAGCAACCAGATAAATGCCGAAATTCCAAACTAGGGGGCTATGGAACAAAACTGAAAATAATTAAAAAACTACCAGTAATAAAAAATGAAGACAAATGAAATGCAAATTGTCTCAGAATATTATGCATCATACAAAAAGGTGAACAACCCCTTTAAGGCCAATGGAACATGCAGTGTTTATACTCCAATATATTTCAGCTGATGGAGTGAAGCCCAATACCTTGGGTTGCCACCTAGTTTGTGTTTTACCAGCCTGGCCAGTAAAAAAAGCTTAATTCTGATGTTATTAATAGAGAAATAAACATACAAACTTACAAAGGCCAGTATTTCTTTAACCAAAAAGGGTAGAAACCCTCCATATACCCCTCCACAAGTATAAAAAAAAAAACCCGCCTGCGGAGGAATGCAGGGAAGCCACCTAATGAGTCCTTGTCCTAAAGGAGATATGTAATATAAATTTAAACCCCCTAATCTTGGGGGCAGTCAGGAATAATATATGGTGCCAGTTTCACGCTGGACTACAAATGATCATTATCTTTAAAAGTTGCCTTTCTCTTGGATCATCATAGAGATCCTCTTTGGTCCCTCTCCCTGTTCCAAATGAGGGGTGAGCATGTCTTAACTGTCCCTGCCAGAAGCACAGTAGGAGGGGAATAGCCAATCACAACCCAGCACTCACACAAGCAAACACTTTCTTCAGTTCCCTATTAGGTCAGCCTAGCTGCTGGTCACTTAGAAAAGAAAAATTTATTGATGTGGTGCACCAAGCACCAAGTTTTTGCCTAACTAACTATATTGAAAATATGTTTTTATTTTGCACAGTCTGACTATTTTACCCAGTTTCATTTTTACACTGAAGTCCCAGAATCCATCACTTCATAAGGGAACATGGTGTAAGCCTAAGGGGAGGCTGGATCCTATATCACTAACAGACTATCATGGTTTCCTTTCAGTCCAAGGAATCATTTATATCTGTATAAAAAAATAGTAAATGTCCCCGAATATAGGAAGAATAAAGACTGCATGGTCAGGGTCAGACTGGGGGGTTCAGGGCCCATTGGGGCTTCTGCATCAGGGAAATTGGGAAAAATTTGGATTAAATACGGTAAATTCTGATGATCGCAAACATCACGAAAATGCTTCCGAACGATCGTAAACGGTAAACGGAAAGGAAAACCTTTCTGACTTTGAACCTTCAGTGCATGATTTTGGAAGCCTCCCATAGGGCTCAATGGCACTCTGCAGCTCCAACCCGGCCCAAGGAAAGTCTCCCATAGGGCTCAATGGCACTCTGCAGCTCCAACCCGGCCCAAGGAAAGTCTCCCATAGGGCTCAATGGCACTCTGCAGCTCCAACCCGGCCCAAGGAAAGTCTCCCATAGGGCTCAATGGCACTCTGCAGCTCCAACCCGGCCCAAGGAAAGTCTCCCATAGGGCTCAATGGCACTCTGCAGCTCCAACCCGGCCCAAGGAAAGTCTCCCATAGGGCTCAATGGCACTCTGCAGCTCCAACCCGGCCCAAGGAAAGTCTCCCATAGGGCTCAATGGCACTCTGCAGCTCCAACCCGGCCCAAGGAAAGCCTCCCATAGGGCTCAATGGCACTCTGCAGCTCCAACCTGGCCCAAGGAAAGTCTCCCATAGGGCTCAATGGCACTCTGCAGCTCCAACCTGGCCCAAGGAAAGTCCCGATACCAAAGCTTGAATGGATCCGAAACTTTCGTACTCGGCTCAACAAGTACGATTTTGTTGCACAAATTTTATCGCAAGGTACGAAAAAGTTGCGCAAAATATGAAAAAGTTGCGTGACTATACGAAAAAGTTGCGGAAAATACGCACAGTACAATCAAATACAAATTTTTTGTAATTTGTACATGTCGTACTTTAATAAATAGGCCCCTTCGGGTCCTGTAGGCTGTGCAAAAAAAAGCAGGACATAAATACAAGCAACAGATAAGGAGAGTGGTGATTTCCGGAACTCCTGGCTATGTGCCAAGCCCCACCTGAGTCTAGTACATACATAAAGAAGAATTATGAAACTATAGTTGCAAAGCCATAAAAAAAATACAAGTTGCACGTATGTAACATTTAATTTCGCTGTCTCCTTTTGGTTCCTTCGCAGCTTTACTAAACTTGACTGGATTTGTTCTCATACACTTTAATGGACTGTTCCATAGAAGTGTATCATTCTGATATAAATTCCAGCCCAGCTCTAGCAAAAGGGAAAGCTTGGGGTTTAAATGCCACAGCTTTATGAAGAGGTATTCCATTTCACATTCTTACTAATGGTACCCTTTTTGGCTTAAAATTAAATATACCCTTACATAAATGGGATTCTAGCTCATTCAAAGCAATATACAGCCATCAGATGTACAAAAAAAATAATTAAATACAAAGAAAAGATTAGCAGTGGTCACACAGGGACAATAGCACGTGTCCAGCAGCAGGTCAAGGGGGATTTTTATAAACCTATACAGGTATAGGACCCGTTATCCAGAATGCTCGGGACCAAGGGTATTCTGGATAAGGGATCTTTCCATAATTTGGATCTCCATACCTTAAGTCTACTAAAAAATCAATAAAACATTAATTAAACCCAATAGGATTGTTTTGCATCCAATAAGGATTATTTATATCTTAGTTGGGATCAAGTACAGGTACTGTTTTATTATTACAGAGAAAAGGGAATCATTTAACCATTAAATAAACCCAATAGGGCTGTTCTGCCCCCAATAAGGGGTAATTATATCTTAGTTGGGATCAAGTACAGGTACTGTTTTATTATTACAGAGAAAAGGGAATCATTTAACCATTAAATAAACCCAATAGGGCTGTTCTGCCCCCAATAAGGGGTAATTATATCTTAGTTGGGATCAAGTACAGGTACTGTTTTATTATTACAGAGAAAAGGGAATCATTTAACCATTAAATAAACCCAATAGGGCTGTTCTGCCCCCAATAAGGGGTAATTATATCTTAGTTGGGATCAAGTACAGGTACTGTTTTATTATTACAGAGAAAAGGGAATCATTTAACCATGAAATAAACCCAATAGGGCTGTTCTGCCCCAATAAGGGGTAATTATATCTTAGTTGGGATCAAGTACAGGTACTGTTTTATTATTACAGAGAAAAGGGAATCGTTTAACCATTAAATAAACCCAATAGGGCTGTTCTGCCCCCAATAAGGGGTAATTATATCTTAGTTGGGATCAAGTACAGGTACTGTTTTATTATTACAGAGAAAAGGGAATCATTTAACCATTAAATAAACCCAATAGGGCTGTTCTGCCCCCAATAAGGGGTAATTATATCTTAGTTGGGATCAAGTACAGGTACTGTTTTATTATTACAGAGAAAAGGGAATCATTTAACCATGAAATAAACCCAATAGGGCTGTTCTGCCCCAATAAGGGGTAATTATATCTTAGTTGGGATCAAGTACAGGTACTGTTTTATTATTACAGAGAAAAGGGAATCATTTAACCATTAAATAAACCCAATAGGACTGTTCTGCCCCCAATAAGGGGTAATTATATATTAGTTGGGATCAAGTACAGGTACTGTTTTATTATTACAGAGAAAAGGGAATCATTTAACCATGAAATAAACCCAATAGGGCTGTTCTGCCCCCAATAAGGGGTAATTATATCTTAGTTGGGATCAAGTACAGGTACTGTTTTATTAGTACAGAGAAAAGGGAATCATTTAACCATTAAATAAACCCAATAGGACTATTCTGCCCCAATAGGGGGTATTTATATCTTAGTTGTGATCAGTTACAAGGTACTGTTTTATTATATACTGTACATATATTTTAGCCATTATGGGGAACATGCTTTTCAGGATGTTTCTGGCCAATATTTTCTAACTTTGAATACCCCTTGCAGGGGAGCCCATTACACGTTTACTAAAATCCCCCAACTAATATTTCAGCTTTTGTGTGACCTTCCTCTTCAAAGTGTTATTTATCTTGCTGCTCCACCGGCAGATTTTCAAACTGAAATGTTTTATTGGGTTTACAAAAAATATATAGAACATGAGAAAAGGACCTTTGGTCCCAATTTTACAGAGATTAAAAAAAAGTTAAAGTTTAGGTAGTTACAAGAAATAAGTCAAGTAAAACATTAAAGATGTTTTGTTGCATTATGTTTGGGTAATGTAGTGGCATGCACCGGCAGATTTTATAGCAACAGAAGCAAATATTGCTCATTTCAGTCAGGAGCCAAAGGTCCCAGTTCCCCGGCAGCGGTAGCGGCAGTAGGAGGAGGAGGAGGAGGAGGAGGAGGAAGGAAGCATATGTTGGTATTTCACATAAAAAGGTACATCTAGAGGTTAATGAGAGAAGACTCAGCACTCTTTTTTTAGCCTTCAAGCAGTTTCCTTTGAGGCTGCCGCTGCAATGTCAGCTCAAACCCTAATACAGTCGAGCAGCTCCTAATGCTGAAGTGGGTTTTTCTTCTAATTGCTGTTTCGACTTTTGATGGAAAATAACCCATTGATCTTTAACCCTTTCTTCAGATTTGTCGCATTTTAAAAACCATGCAGTGTATTTGTGGCAGGGCTGGAACTAGGGGTAGGCAGAAGAGGCACCGGCCTAGGGTGCAATGGTGGGGTGCCAGGCTGGTACCTCTTCTTTCACCTACCTCTAGTTCCAGGCACTTTCCACCACACTGCAGCCCAACGCTAGTGGTCCGCAACCCCACCGCCCTGTGTGCACACACGATGGGGGGTGAGGCAGGCCAAGCCGACCAGGTTGCCTAGGGTGCCCGGCTTGGCCCAGCACTGATTTGTGGCCGCACTGCAGGAAAGCAACAGTGACAAGTCTCTGTTATTAGGAATGTTTCAGTAGACAATACTGTTAATACTATCATAATAGGCAGATATGACCATGTTGTGCAGGGCATTTTTTTTTGTATTTGGGTCCTATTTCTACTTTCTGGCAGGGTCCAGGTGACTTTTTGGTATGGGGGTTCCATTATTACTGATAGAAGCCATGAGTCTCTGTGAGAACAATAAACACAGATTCAGACTAGGGATGCACTGAATCCAGGATTCAGTTTGGGATCCAGACAAGGTTCAACCTATTTCAGAAGGATTCAGATTCGGCCAAATCCACGCTCCTGGCCAAACGGAATCCTCAATATCATTTGACTTTTTCTCATGTAAACACAGAAGTTAAAAAATTTTCGCCAGTGTTTAACCCTTACGTAGCCTAATTGGCATATACTAATTAGGAATCAGATTTAGTTCTGTATTTGCCCAAATCTTTTACAGAGGGTTCAGCAGAATCTGAAAAAAGTGGATTCGGTGCTTCACTAATTCAGACACAGGTAACTGCAGGGATCCCCAAAATTTTTTTAATCATGAGTCACACTCAGATGTAAAAGTGTTGGTGAGACACACAAGCATGAAAAAAGTACTTTGGGGATGGCAAATAAGGGCTGTGATTGGCTATTTGGTAGCCCTATGTGACTGCTAGCCTGCAGGAGGCTCTGCTTGGAGCAAAACTGTACCTTTTTGCTTCCAAAACTTGTCTCCAAGCCAGAGATATATAGCATTCAACAGATTTGGACAAAATTGTCTGCTCTCCACCCAATTACATGTCCTTTTATAAGAAACAATATCAACATTTTGTAGATACATACTGTTAATCTTCTTATCACATTGGTTTTCTTAGAACCATTCATTTATTAAATTAAGGGCTCTGGCACACGGGGGAGATTAGTCGCCCGCGATAAAACTCCCTGTTCGCGGGCGACTAATCTCCCCGAGTTGCCTACCCCTGCCATCCCACCGGCGAACATGTAAGTCGCCGGCGGGATGGCAGACGCGGCGGGGCAATTTCAGGGAATCGCCGAAAAAGACTCGTGAGTCTTTTTCGGTGATTTGCGCGAAATCGCGCCGCCGCGTCTGCCATCCCGCCGGCGACTTACATGTTCGCCGGTGGGATGGCAGGGGTAGGCAACTCGGGGAGATTAGTCGCCCGCGAACAGGGAGTTTTATCGCGGGCGACTAATCTCCCCCGTGTGCCAGAGCCCTAAGCGTTCAAGCGTCACTTTTTGTACGGCACGAAGCCTAGAGACAAACTAAGTTATCGCTCATCTCCCACTTCCCTTGTTTTAGCTTAACATAGCATGATCTTAGAACACGATATCCTGTTTGTTATAAAATTACTGTGACTTTGGGTCACATGTGATGATACAGCTTCACGAGTCACGTTCTTCTACACTAGAGGTAAACCAATTGGTAGGAATAGCCAAGGGTTGCATTACTTCCTATTCTAACAGCAACGTAAATCCTGTTGGTTGGTCATGTTGCCTGCTAACTTTGACACTCATAATAAAGAAATTATTTTTGTGTGCTGACAACTGACATGCTTTGAGCAGGCTGGTTCTGAAAGGCAGGGGTTAGACTTGCTTCCACCTGTACAAAATACACATAACACATGTAACAGGAGGATATCATGGCAACGAGATAGAGAATTCTAATTCTAATATTTTCAAATTTGGGTTTTCCGAAGGCAAGCTTTTGCCTTACATCATTTACTATAACCATAAGGATTGATTAATGGTAAATGTCTATGAAGATTTTCATTCATCCAGGTCATGGTATATCTAGTATAAATAAATCTAAAGCAACTGGACTTTTCTTAACAAGTCCAGTTGCTTTAGATTTATTTATACTAGATATTAATGGTAAATATTTCACTAATTGAAACAAAATCACAGTTGACCCCTGTCAGTTCTATAAATATATGGTTTTACTATGCAGCTGGTTTATTCAATTTTAAGACTGAGCTTTGTTGCTTTGTTGATACACGAAAAGATAATTGCTTGTAGTTATTTCTATTAGAACTATTGTGTAACAGCCAACCTGTATTCTACATCGTTACAGGGACAGGACCCATTGACCTGGAACTGAATGGGCCATTCCTACTTGGATCCATCTGTGCACTGGTTGGAAATTGGCCATACACGTGTTTAAATCAGCCTAATAGCTTGATGCTTAGGCTGGCATCACAGTGAATGGCCATAGGGCATATGGGGTGTATTTCAGACTGAAAAAAGCATAATAAACAAATACTTTTTCAATTTTGCTAACTAATGAACCCTGTTTCATCTTATTCCATTGTGGTCTAACTAACTAATGGGATTAGTCATTGCTGTTTCTAGTTTTAACCTTTCTTATCTTACACATTCTGGTGCATTATCCTGTTACTAATGTACTAGGCAAATAGTCCTTGATCTTGCACTGTGTGCTTCCTAGGTGACTGCCCACCAGTACATGGGATATAATCTCCACCAGAGAATTTTAGGCTGTGGAGAAGTGTCTAAACTCACCAGTGCCATCTGTCAGTGGGTTTAGTGGGAACCGCCTGTCACTAGTGCCACCAGCATTAGTTCCTTCCTTTCTAATGAAAACATTGAGATAATATATACAGGCAGGTTCACTGGTTCTTGATTATATTGTAAACTCTGCTGGGACAGGGAATAATGTGTAATGATGTATAATGTCTCTAAAGAGCAGTGGATAATGTTGTGTATTATATAAATAAAGAATGATTTTAGTCTGCTTGCAATGCACCACTGGCTTCTATAAAGTTATAATTCACCCTTCTATTATATTCTGCCTAGAACTTCAGCTTCATCCTTACTTGCCTCTTTCCCATAATTTTCTTTATCTCCTCCCAAAGCCCTGCTATTGTTCTGAAAATGCTTTTAAAACCACCTAGAGTGGCAGCCAAGCGGGTGTATACTGGAACTACTGGGATCATGGCCAATGGACAAAAATTAGATGTGCAACAATAGGATACACTACAACAGTATTGCCCAGGATTTTATGTGTCATAGACCAATTTTCTGGATTAGAATATAAAAGAAATATATCATAAAAGGAGGTTGTGGAGACCTTGGCCAAGCTGAGGGTGCTTACTTAAGAGTGCCACATATAACTAGTGTCCCTGCACTACAAGAATGGCACTTTGAAAATTTATTTTACATTGTCTACATCAGGGATCCCCAACCTTTTTACTCGGGAGCCACACTCAGATGTATAAAGTGTTGGGGAGCCACACAAGCATGAAAAAAGTTGGGTATGCCAAATAAGGGCTGTGATTGGCTATTTGGTAGCCCCATGTGACTGCTGGCCTGCAGGAGTCTCTGCTTGGAGTAAAACTGTGTCTCTGGGCTTCCAAAACTTGTCTCCAAGCCAGAAATGTAAAAATGGCACCTACTTTGAGGCCACTGGGAGCAACATCAAAGGGGGTGGTGAGCAACATGTTGCCCACGAGCCACTGGTCGGGGATCACTGGTCTACATATTGATTGCTTTATATGTTACTCTGTATGTTCAATGTATGTAACCCACTTATTGTACAGCGCTGCAGGATATGTTGGCGCTTTATAAATAAATGTTAAGAATAATAATAATAATAATACATAGGGGCAGATTTATTAAGACACAAATTCGAATCCCAAATGGGAAAAATTCGGATTGGATACAAATTTCTTAAGATCGCAACTTTTTCGTATCTTTTGCAACTTTTTCATCGCCATCGCGACTTTTCCGTATTGAACATTCATAAACGGCTGGAAAACCTTTCCAACTTTGATCCTTCTGTGCATGATTTTGCAGCTCCAACCCGGCCCAAGGAAAGTCTCCCATAGGGCTCAATGGCACTCTGCAGCTCCAACCCGGCCCAAGGAAAGTCTCCCATAGGGCTCAATGGCACTCTGCAGCTCCAACCTGGCCCAAGGAAAGTCTCCCATAGGGCTCAATAGCACTCTGCAGCTCCAACCCGGCCCAAGGAAAGCCTCCCATAGGGCTCAATGGCACTCTGCAGCTCCAACCCGGCCCAAGGAAAGCCTCCCATAGGGCTCAATGGCACTCTGCAGCTCCAACCTGGCCCAAGGAAAGTCTCCCATAGGGCTCAATGGCACTCTGCAGCTCCAACCCGGCCCAAGGAAAGTCTCACATAGGGCTCAATGGCACTCTTCAGCTCCAACCCGGCCCAAGGAAAGTCTCCCATAGGGCTCAATGGCACTCTGCAGCTCCAACCCGGCCCAAGGAAAGTCTCCCATAGGGCTCAATGGCACTCTGCAGCTCCAACACGGCCCAAGGAAAGCCTCCCATAGGGCTCAATGGCACTCTGCAGCTCCAACCCGGCCCAAGGAAAGTCTCCCATAGGGCTCAATGGCACTCTGCAGCTCCAACCCGGCCCAAGGAAAGTCTCCCATAGGGCTCAATGGCACTCTGCAGCTCCAACCCGGCCCAAGGAAAGTCTCCCATAGGGCTCAATGGCACTCTGCAGCTCCAACCCGGCCCAAGGAAAGTCTCCCATAGGGCTCAATGGCACTCTGCAGCTCCAACCCGGCCCAAGGAAAGTCTCCCATAGGGCTCAATGGCACTCTGCAGCTCCAACCCGGCCCAAGGAAAGTCTCCCATAGGGCTCAATGGCACTCTGCAGCTCCAACCCGGCCCAAGGAAAGTCATGATACTGAAGCTTGAATGAATCCAAAACTTTTGTGCGACAAAATTGTCACAAAAAACCCACACATTATGAAAAAAACGAATTCGGATGCATTTGAAGCATTCGTGCCACAATCACAACATTAGACTGCTGGGGGTCTAAAAGGTCATGAATTATAAGTGATTTGTAAAAAACATAAAAGTTTCTTAAACATATTTAATTCTTATTTTAAAATGATTTTGTTACATCAAAATTAAGGGTGTAAAGAAATGTGCAGAATGCTTATTATTTCTGCTACACCTGAAAGTCCAGCTTCAGAGTCAGTTTGAGGGAAATTTGCAACTATGGCTGAATGATACAGGTGACTCTAAGCAAAGAATTTTCCTGAACAATTCTGCCAACCACTGGTGTAGAGGGTCAGCTGGGTACTTCTGGGTAGGAGAGAGCTCTCAAAAGAGCTCTGATTAGGCACTCCCTGGGGATACCAAGAATGGTAGGGGAAGAGGCATCTTCTTAGTATCCCCTCTCAAGCATGGAAATGCAGGAATATTATGGCAGTTATTGTTTCAGTCATGCCACTAATATTCCATTTTTCCTATTCAAAAAGGTTCCGTAGCCTGAGACAATGCTCTTGGTCTTCAGAGAATGGAGACACAGTTCACTTTGGGGAAGTTTCTGCACTCGTGTTGATTGACGTTTGACATTCTATAATTCTATATATTCTATAGCAGTTTCACTTTTATTTTCCTCATTGTGTTTGCCGGATTAAGAGACGCAACTATAATTATAGTCCTGTTACATGGCTATCCTTGGAACCCAACTGCCTGGAGATTACATATCCCTTGTCCCTGAAATGTATTATCTTTAGCAAGTTTATTTATTATCTGTGGTATAGTTTCAACTTCAACATAAAAACTACCCCACATGAATGTCCTCAGCTAGCCTCCTAGGGAGACAAGTTCAACCATGGAGCAAAGGCTTCTACAAGTCTTACATCTAGTCTATATCTTGATATTTTTCAAACTGAATTTGTAGGTCTCCTGTAGCAAAGGATAGCAAAATGTAGCACTGGCCCAAACCAATAAATGGTGGGGGGGGGCAGGGTCGGACTGGGCCACCAGGACACCGAAAAAAATCCCAGACCCGACCCTTGCGGCGCTCCCCCTGCCCGGCCGCTCCTCACGCGCTCAGGGAAGGACTCCCTGCGAGGGAGGTTAAGGGGGCCCTTCGGGGGGGGGAGGTTATGGGCGCAGGCCCCGGTGGGCCCTTCACCCCCCAGTCCGACCCTGGGGGGGGGCATGTAGTTTGAATTAAGGAAAACTTTTCAGAAATCATTTATTAAGCACAACAAAAGAAACTGTAACTACAAGCAACTTTCCAGTTACTTCACTTTATATCAATATTTGTTTATTCCTTTCATTTCTCGGGTTCTGACTCTTCAAGCAATGTAGCGGAAATCAGTTCCCCTGCAGGCCTGCCAATCAGCTGGCTATTGCTACATTATTTCAGCCAGACAGGCACTGCATTTTAATAGCAATTGCATTTACAATTAACTTGAAAACCATTGAATATTTTGAATTGATGTATTAAAAAAAAATTGCTTATAGGGACAGATTTAACTTTTCTTAGTAGGAACCAGTTTATTTGTTATGAATGTGCGCTGAAGTTACTGAGTCTGCATTCTGTCCAATTTGATGATTCTAAAGGTACTGCAGTAATGGGCGGCTAAGTGGCAGATGAGATTTAATGTGGATAAATGTAAGGTCATGCACCTGGGATGTAAAAATATGCAAGCCCCGTATACCCTTAATGGGACTGCACTAGGCAAATCCATAATGGAGAAGGAGCTTGGAGTCCTTGTAGATAATAAACTTGGCTGTAGCAAGCAATGCCAGGCAGCAGCTGCAAGGGCAAACAAGGTTTTGAGCTGTATTAAAAGGGGTATAGATTCACGGGAGGAGGGGGTTATTCTTCCCCTTTACAGAGCGCTGGTAAGGCCCCATCTAGAATATGCTGTTCAGTTCTGGTCTCCAGTGCTCAAACGGGACATTACTGAGTTAGAGAGGGTCCAGAGAAGGGCAACTAAGCTGGTAAAGGGTATGGAAAGTCTCAGTTATGGGGAAAGGCTGGCCAAGTTGGGTCTGTTTACACTGGAGAAGAGGCGCTTAAGGGGTGACATAATAACTATGTATAAATATATAAGGGGATCCCCTACCCCTGTATTCCCTCACTTGTACTGAGAGCTATCCCCCATACCCCTGTATTCCCTCACTTGTACTGAGAGCTATCCCCCCTACCCCTGTATTCCCTCACTTGTACTGAGAGCTATCCCCCCTACCCCTGTATTCCCTCACTTGTACTGAGAGCTATCCCCCCTACCCCTGTATTCCCTCACTTGTACTGAGAGCTATCCCCCATACCCCTGTATTCCCTCACTTGTACTGAGAGCTATCCCCCCTACCCCTGTATTCCCTCACTTGTACTGAGAGCTATCCCCCCTACCCCTGTATTCCCTCACTTGTACTGAGAGCTATCCCCCCTACCCCTGTATTCCCTCACTTGTACTGAGAGCTATCTCCCCTACCCCTGTATTCCCTCACTTGTACTGAGAGCTATCTCCCATACCCCTGTATTCCCTCACTTGTACTGAGAGCTATCTCCCCTACCCCTGTATTCCCTCACTTGTACTGAGAGCTATCTCCCCTACCCCTGTATTCCCTCACTTGTACTGAGAGCTATCCCCCATACCCCTGTATTCCCTCACTTGTACTGAGAGCTATCCCCCCTACCCCTGTATTCCCTCACTTGTACTGAGAGCTATCTCCCCTACCCCTGTATTCCCTCACTTGTACTGAGAGCTATCTCCCATACCCCTGTATTCCCTCACTTGTACTGAGAGCTATCTCCCCTACCCCTGTATTCCCTCACTTGTACTGAGAGCTATCTCCCCTACCCCTGTATTCCCTCACTTGTACTGAGAGCTATCCCCCCTACCCCTGTATTCCCTCACTTGTACTGAGAGCTATCTCCCCTACCCCTGTATTCCCTCACTTGTACTGAGAGCTATCCCCCCTACCCCTGTATTCCCTCACTTGTACTGAGAGCTATCCCCCCTACCCCTGTATTCCCTCACTTGTACTGAGAGCTATCCCCCCTACCCCTGTATTCCCTCACTTGTACTGAGAGCTATCTCCCCTACCCCTGTATTCCCTCACTTGTACTGAGAGCTATCCCCCATATCCCTGTATTCCCTCACTTGTACTGAGAGCTATCTCCCATAACCCTGTATTCCCTCACTTGTACTGAGAGCTATCCCCCATACCCCTGTATTCCCTCACTTGTACTGAGAGCTATCTCCCCTACCCCTGTATTCCCTCACTTGTACTGAGAGCTATCTCCCCTACCCCTGTATTCCCTCACTTGTACTGAGAGCTATCTCCCCTACCCCTGTATTCCCTCACTTGTACTGAGAGCTATCCCCCCTACCCCTGTATTCCCTCACTTGTACTGAGAGCTATCTCCCCTACCCCTGTATTCCCTCACTTGTACTGAGAGCTATCTCCCATACCCCTGTATTCCCTCACTTGTACTGAGAGCTATCCCCCCTACCCCTGTATTCCCTCACTTGTACTGAGAGCTATCTCCCATACCCCTGTATTCCCTCACTTGTACTGAGAGCTATCCCCCTACCCCTGTATTCCCTCACTTGTACTGAGAGCTATCCCCCCTACCCCCTGTATTCCCTCACTTGTACTGAGAGCTATCCCCCCCTACCCCTGTATTCCCTCACTTGTACTGAGAGCTATCTCCCCTACCCCTGTATTCCCTCACTTGTACTGAGAGCTATCTCCCCTACCCCTGTATTCCCTCACTTGTACTGAGAGCTATCTCCCTATCTCCTGTATTCCCTCACTTGTACTGAGAGCTATCTCCCATAACCCTGTATTCCCTCACTTGTACTGAGAGCTATCTCCCCTACCCCTGTATTCCCTCACTTGTACTGAGAGCTATCTCCCATACCCCTGTATTCCCTCACTTGTACTGAGAGCTATCCCCCCTACCCCTGTATTCCCTCATTTGTACTGAGAGCTATCTCCCCTACCCCTGTATTCCCTCACTTGTACTGAGAGCTATCTCCCATACCCCTGTATTCCCTCACTTGTACTGAGAGCTATCCCCCTACCCCTGTATTCCCTCACTTGTACTGAGAGCTATCCCCCCTACCCCTGTATTCCCTCACTTGTACTGAGAGCTATCTCCCCTACCCCTGTATTCCCTCACTTGTACTGAGAGCTATCTCCCCTACCCCTGTATTCCCTCACTTGTACTGAGAGCTATCTCCCCTACCCCTGTATTCCCTCACTTGTACTGAGAGCTATCCCCCTACCCCTGTATTCCCTCACTTGTACTGAGAGCTATCTCCCCTACCCCTGTATTCCCTCACTTGTACTGAGAGCTATCTCCCCTACCCCTGTATTCCCTCACTTGTACTGAGAGCTATCTCCCATACCCCTGTATTCCCTCACTTGTACTGAGAGCTATCCCCCCTACCCCTGTATTCCCTCACTTGTACTGAGAGCTATCTCCCCTACCCCTGTATTCCCTCACTTGTACTGAGAGCTATCCCCCCTACCCCTGTATTCCCTCACTTGTACTGAGAGCTATCTCCCCTACCCCTGTATTCCCTCACTTGTACTGAGAGCTATCTCCCCTACCCCTGTATTCCCTCACTTGTACTGAGAGCTATCTCCCCTACCCCTGTATTCCCTCACTTGCTAAGAATCCATCCAGCCCCTTAAAGCTATATAATGTATCAGCCAGCACGACTGATTCGGGGAGGGAATCCCACAACCTCACAGCTCTCACAGTAACAAATCCTTTCCGAATATTTAAACGGAACCCATTGGCGTAGCGAGGGGGGTGCCGAGGGGGCCATGGCCCCGGGCGGTGTATCAGAAGGGGCGGCGGCGGCTCCCTCTCTCTTACAGGCAACGGGCGCTTTTATAAGGTTGCGCCCGTGCGTATGACGTCACACGTCAGCGACAAGGCGCAACCTTATAGAAGCGCCTGTTGCCTGTAAGAGAGAAGGAGCCGCCGCCGATGGTCTGTTGGGGGTATGTACTATGGGGGAAATTGGGGGCACTGTGTGGGGGCTACTGTCTATGGGGAAATTGGGGCACTTTCCATGGGGGGGGGCCAGGTCTTTGTGGGGTATTGTGTATGGGGGCACTTCCTATTGGGGGCACTGTGTATGGGGCAATTGGGGCTCTGTGTATGAGGGCACTTTCTATTGGGGGGCAAGATCTTTGGGGGGTATTGTCTATGGGGGCACTGTGTATGGGGCAATTGGGGCACTGTGTATGGGGGCACTTCCTATTGGGGGCACTTTGTATGGGGCAATTGGGGGCACTGTTTATGGGGGCACTTTCTATTGGGGGAACTGTGTATGGGGCAATTGGGGCACTGTGTATGGGGGCACTTTCTGTGGGGGGGGCAAGGTCTTTGGGGGGTACTGTCTATGGGGGAACTGTGTATGGGGAAATTGGGGCACTGTGTATGGGGGCACTTCCTATTGGGGGCACTGTCTAAGGGCAATTGGGGGCACTGTGTGGAGGGGGCTGTCTATGGGGACACTGTGTATGGGGCAATTGGAGGCACTGTCTATGGGGAAATTGGGGCACTTTCTATGGGCAATTGGAGGCAATGTGTGTGGGGGGCACTGTGTATGGGGGTACTGTCTATGGGGCAGTTGTATGGGGGGACCGTGGCCAGAATAGCGTTAGGGGGGCCTGGCCAGCATAGTGTTAGGGGGCACTGTGGTAGGGTGACCCTAATACTTTTTATGTCTGTGTGTCCTGTACTGATGGGAGGGACCCCGTGATTTCTGATGGCGGCCCTGCCACCATGGGCAGCCACGGACGCACAGCTGAATCCACTTTTGACAATTATGACATGCGCACCGCATTTCAAATTCAATCAATCAAAAAAAAAAAAAAATTTAATGCTGCTTTTTTTATTTTGTCTATTTTTTTTAAGAATAACTAAATAGAGGGGCGGCAAATTTCCGGTCGGCCCCAGGCGACGAAAGCCCACGCTACGCCACTGACGGAACCTCCTTTCTTCTAAACGGAGTGGGTGCCCTCGTGCCCGTTGGAAGGCCCTACTGGTAAATAAAGCATTAGAGAGGTTAATGTGTTCTAATGTTTGGATAGGGCCCCAACTGCACATACAGTACCCATGGTAAAGCTATATATATATATCAGATATTAACCAGTTACTAACCAGCATACTAAGTTCTTCTTACATTACTAGGATCCATACTCATAAAACCAGTGCTTTTGCATGCCGGCACATACTTGCTAAAGAAGAGTTTAATTTATCACTGTCTACATTTTATCTTCTTCTATTCATCATGCAAATAAACAAGTTCTCCTCTTCTACAGCTGCTGCCCACACAGCGTGACTCAATCCATCCATGCATTTGCATCTGTGAACTGTATTGGGTGACCTTCATTCTTTTTATTGTTGGGGGGGGGATATTTAATAACAGAACATGAAGCTTAGTATCATTATTATTTACAGAACCGTTGGGTTTCAGTCACAGGGTATAAGGGGCACCTGGAGACCTTTAAAACTGATTCCATTCTTTACCTTAAACTGATCCAACGGCTGGGCGCTATTGCCATGTTATAGTATAACTCTCATACATAAATATGTTTATTATGTGAAATGAATCATTTCTCTAAAAATCAGTTACAGGTATCAGACCCCTTATCCGGAAACCCATTATCCAGAAAGTTCCGAAGTTCCCATAGACTCCATTTTAATCAAATAATTCACATTTTTATAAATGGTTTCCTTTTTCTCTGTAATAATAAAACAGTACCTGTACTTGATCCCAACTAAGATATAATTACCCCTTATTGGGGGCAGAACAGTCCTATTGGGTTTATTTCATGGTTAAATGATTCCCTTTTCTCTGTAATAATAAAACAGTACCTGTACTTAATCCCAACTAAGATATAATTACCCCTTATTGGGGGCAGAACAGCCCTATTGGGTTTATTTAATGGTTAAATGATTCCCTTTTCTCTGTAATAATAAAACAGGACCTGTACTTGATCCCAACTAAGATATAATTACCCCTTATTGGGGGCAGAACAGTCCTATTGGGTTTATTTAATGGTTAAATGATTCCCTTTTCTCTGTAATAATAAAACAGTACCTGTACTTGATCCCAACTAAGATAAAATTAATCCTTATTGGAGAAAAAACAATCCTGTTGGGTTTAATTACTGTTTAAATAACTTTTTTGTAGACTTAAGGTAGGAGATCCAAATAACGGAAAGACCCCTTATCCGGGAAACCCCAGGTCCCGCGCATTCAGGATAATGGGTGCCATACCTGTATTAAAAAATGTCTTTGGTTTTCTATTCTATTCTGTTTCTATTGATAACCTTATCAGATTATATAGACTCCTTTAGTGAATATAATTCCTACTCGGTATCTGCCATGCCTATAAGAGTACAAATGTGGGTAACCACTAACCCAGGCTGCGTGGGTAGGGAACCGCTAGTCCAGGCCTACCTTACTCTGGTGGAGAAAATGCTATAGGGACATGTTATTATTATATTATTAGATTATAGTGTGTAATGGGAAAAGACTGTACCTGCACCAAGAGACCTTCCAGCAGGATGGATTATTGTCTTATTGTAAAGCATTGATGAAGCACAGGATGATCCTTTATTAGAGTTAATTGTGATTTGATCAATACCCTCTTGCACCACCTGGTTAATTCCGTCCAAGTGTTAACTAGTTCTACCCAGACTCAGGCTGAAGGAGGTGCTAGGAGTTTCCAAGTTATTACCATACAACGTTCTGGTACGTTACATTAAAAAAAAAGCAAGTCTGCCCTGCCCTTGTGTGGGACCAGCACTCAGCTTGGCTCAGTAGCCCTGTTAGGTGGAGCGGTGGAACTGGAATTGCCAGCTGTGTAAGTATTGGAGCAGCGAGAAGCCCCCCCAATGCCATTGATTGCCTCGTTGTTACCATACTTAGCTGGAGGCTGGTGGTCCCCTTTCCCCCATTAGGATGGGTAGTGCGGTACTGTCCTACTAAATTCTGAGGAATAAACTAGGAATAATATTAATGTTCCCCAAGGACAAGTAATTGTTCTGCCTGGTTTCAAGGACATAAAAACCTGTTGTTCAGGAATTGGAAAAATGGTTGTGAGGCTTTGGATAGACGTTTTACTCCCACATCGGACGCAAGTGCAGTGGGCGCATCTCCCCTCAAGGCCGCAGGAAAAAAACACTGGATTGTGTGTATAAAAACGCACGGCTACTTGCATCCAAAATTGCACTTGGGGAAATAAATTAACTTTATATTATTCCGGTGCTCGGGGTACCGTGAAGACGGGTGATAAGTCCAAAAGGAGTTGACCAGCCAACTTCTGCCCACCACCTTGTTGGGCCACCTCGCTAAACAAACCATAGCCCATATAGCCAGCTTGTATTATACATAAACCCAGTTACGTCACATTCTGAGCTACTGGAGAGCAATATGTGACGGTTGGTTTTACAGTTTCGTAAACCCAAAGGCTTCTGTCTTTGATCATTGAACCCATATTTTTCTCTTTTGACATCCCGTCCCCCATGTCACATTGTATAGTCAGAGATTAACTAGCTCTACCCAGACTCAGTTTGATGGAGGTGCTGGGAATTTCCATGTCTATGCAATTTTGCGCAGACAGATGAAACAAGTTTGTCCTGCTTTTGTGTAGTAGAACTGGAAGTGCTTGTCCTATACTGTTACTGTATTAATGTGTACCCAGCACTGATACTATACTGTATAACCCCCCCCAGCACTGATACTATACTGTATAACCCCCCCCAGCACTGATACTATACTGTATAACCCCCCCAGCACTGATACTATACTGTATAACCCCCCTAGCACTGATACTATACTGTATAACCCCCCCAGCACTGATACTATACTGTATAACCCCCCAGCACTGATACTATACTGTATAACCCCCCCAGCACTGATACTATACTGTATAACCCCCCCCAGCACTGATACTATACTGTATAACCCCCCCAGCACTGATACTATACTGTATAACCCCCCCAGCACTGATACTATACTGTATAACCCCCCCAGCACTGATACTATTCTGTATAACCCCCCTAGCACTGATACTATACTGTATAACCCCCCCAGCACTGATACTATACTGTATAACCCCCCCAGCACTGATACTATACTGTATAACCCCCCTAGCACTGATACTATACTGTATAACCCCCCCAGCACTGATACTATACTGTATAACCCCCCCAGCACTGATACTATTCTGTATAACCCCCCTAGCACTGATACTATACTGTATAACCCCCCTAGCACTGATACTATACTGTATAACCCCCCCAGCACTGATACTATACTGTATAACCCCCCTAGCACTGATACTATACTGTATAACCTCACCCCTAGCACTGATACTATACTGTATAACCCCCCTAGCACTGATACTATACTGTATAACCCCCCCAGCACTGATACTATACTGTATAACCCCCCCAGCACTGATACTATACTGTATAACCTCACCCCTAGCACTGATACTATACTGTATAACCCCCCTAGCACTGATACTATACTGTATAACCCCCCCAGCACTGATACTATACTGTATAACCCCCCCAGCACTGATACTATACTGTATAACCCCCCCAGCACTGATACTATTCTGTATAACCCCCCTAGCACTGATACTATACTGTATAACCCCCCCAGCACTGATACTATACTGTATAACCCCCCCAGCACTGATACTATACTGTATAACCTCACCCCTAGCACTGATACTATACTGTATAACCCCCCTAGCACTGATACTATACTGTATAACCCCCCCAGCACTGATACTATACTGTATAACCCCCCAGCACTGATACTATACTGTATAACCCCCCAGCACTGATACTATACTGTATAACCCCCCTAGCACTGATACTATACTGTATAACCCCCCTAGCACTGATACTATACTGTATAACCCCCCCAGCACTGATACTATACTGTATAACCCCCCCAGCACTGATACTATACTGTATAACCCCCCCAGCACTGATACTATACTGTATAACCCCCCCAGCACTGATACTATACTGTATAACCTCACCCCTAGCACTGATACTATACTGTATAACCCCCCTAGCACTGATACTATACTGTATAACCCCCCCAGCACTGATACTATACTGTATAACCTCACCCCTAGCACTGATACTATACTGTATAACCCCCCTAGCACTGATACTATACTGTATAACCCCCCTAGCACTGATACTATACTGTATAACCCCCCCAGCACTGATACTATACTGTATAACCCCCCAGCACTGATACTATACTGTATAACCCCCCCAGCACTGATACTATACTGTATAACCCCCCCAGCACTGATACTATACTGTATAACCCCCCCCAGCACTGATACTATACTGTATAACCCCCCCCAGCACTGATACTATACTGTATAACCCCCCCAGCACTGATACTATACTGTATAACCCCCCCCAGCACTGATACTATACTGTATAACCCCCCCAGCACTGATACTATACTGTATAACCCCCCCAGCACTGATACTATACAACAGTGCTGTCCAACTTCTGTGGTACCGAGGGCCGGAATTTTTCCAGCCTCCGTGGTGGAGGGCCGATAATGGAAGCTAGTTTTGACCACTCCCCTTTTTAAAACCACACCCACTTAAAACCACACCCATGTTATCGCATGACCATAGCCATATTAATGTTAGTAGTACAGCAAAAATCTGCCATACTCTGCCTTCCCTACCCTGCCTGTGTGTATGGCCACATACAGGCAGCATAGGTCAGGCAGAGTATGGCACACACAGGCAGCCTACAGTGACACAATGCTGGCACTGCTCCTACAGTCTGCACAATAACTATATATTAAAAAACTTTATAATTGCTGTACCACCTCAGTATATGTTCTTTTTATAGTGTGCAGGGTTTATTTGTGGGTTTCAGACACCTGGTCTGAGGTGTGAACAGGGGAACAATATGGGTGATTAGAGTCTGAGCCTGAGGTGTGAACACTGCAGGGGGTGAACAATGCAGAAACTAAAAGGTGTGAACAACACAGGGGATTACATATTTAAACAATACAGGGGGATTACAGCCTGAATCTGAGGTGAGAACCATGCAGGGGGGGCAGTTAATCACAGTACTGATACCATTTAAAGCTTACACAAAGGTAAGCCATCAAAGCAGCCAGACAGGTGGGGGGCCACACAGAGGGGGGTCGCGGGCCGCCAGTTGGACAGCACTGCTATACAACATTCCCCTGTGGATCTACACAAAACAGTGTGCTTCAGAGATGCAATGCAGCTGTAGGTTGCGGGTGGGTAACCCGGTGCAGTTACACAGTGCTTCTGTAAGGGGGACTCGCAGCAGTGGTTGAAGTGAGTGAGTCTGTTACTGTCTGTTCACCAATTGATAAAAATGCCTGTTATTTATACCTTCTCAATTATACCTTCTCGCCAGGTAAAGCAGATTATTTTGAATTATTGGTGCTTTATGTATCACCATGCTATATTTTCTTACTGGGATATGGTTGTTTCACAATAAGATACCAAATAATTGATCCTACGGACAGCAGAAAGTTGAGTGTGAAACCCAAATCAACTTGGGAAGAATATGGTGGGTAATAAGGTCTTTATGGCATATTGTCCCATGCCTCTCTATTGGCGTGCCGGCCGAGCTCAGGCTACAAACGCACAGCTGCTTCCTGCCATTCAGTCTCAATAACATGTTAAGGAAAAGCCGATTCCCTTATCCAAAGATATCGGCTAGAGCTGACAGTTGCGGAATAGGTAACATAGGGAAACATGTCTATATGACCCTTTATAAAATACCATGTTCCTGTTGACTGGAAAGAAAAATAAAGAGGTCTGCAAAGGCCAAGGATGGATGTAATGGGAGTTTAAAGTGATTCTGTCATAACTATGGGGTACTTTTTATTTCTAAATTACATTCTTTATATAGCAAATAATTCCCACTATTATTATTATTAACATTTATTTATAAAGCGCCAACATATCCCGCAGCGCTGTACAATAAGTGGGTTTCATACATTGGACATACAGAGTAACATATAAAGCAATCAGTAACCGATACAAGAGGTGAAGAGAGCCCTGCCCAAAAGAGCTTACAATCTACAAACTACATTTTTATTCTTGGTGTATAGGTGATTCCCGGTCTCTCTCACGACTGATCTGTATATAAATATATATCAATAAGTACATACATACCTATGAAGCCACTCACATAACTACAGGCATCAGTTATGCACACGTTAGGCTACAGGGAGGTGAGTAATGTTATTTATAGCCCCACTGCCTATTAATAGGGGTGTGACAATCACCAAAGAAATAGTTTGGAGTTAATGGGACCAAGCAAACACAAATTAAGCCTTGAAGGGATACTGTAATGATTTTTATGCTGTACTTTTTATTTCTAAATGACACTGTTTACATAGCAAATAATTCACTCTACCAATGAAAATGTTATTCCCTAACCAACAAATGTATTTGTAGCTGTAATATTGGTGTGTAGGCGCCATCTCAGTGCATTGTGCCTGAGTCTGAGCTTTCAGCCAGCGCTACACATTAGAACTGCTTTCAGCTAACCTATTGTTTCTCCTACTCCCATGTAACTGGAGGAGTCCCAAGTCGGACTTGGATTTCTTACTATTGAGTGCTATTCTGATACCTACTGGGAGCTGCTATCTTGCTCCCTTCCCATTGTTCTGCTGATTGGCTGCTGGGAGGGAGGGGGGGGGATATCACTCCAACTTGCAGCACAGCAGTAAAGTGTGCCTGAGTCTGAGCTTTCAGAAGGAGCCAGCGCTACACATTAGAACTGCTTTCAGCTAACCTATTGTTTCTCCTACTCCCATGTAACTGGAGGAGTCCCAAGCCGGACTTGGATTTCTTACTATTGAGTGCTATTCTGATACCTACTGGGAGCTGCTATCTTGCTCCCTTCCCATTGTTCTGCTGATCGGCTGCTGGGAGGGGGGGGGATATCACTCCAACTTGCAGCACAGCAGTAAAGTGTGCCTGAGTCTGAGCTTTCAGAAGGAGCCAGCGCTACACATTAGAACTGCTTTCAGCTAACCTATTGTTTCTCCTAATCCCATGTAACTGGAGGAGTCCCAAGCCGGACTTGGATTTCTTACTATTGAGTGCTATTCTGATACCTACTGGGAGCTGCTATCTTGCTCCCTTCTGTTGTTCCACTGGCCTAAGGTTCGTTGGCCCTTTAATTAAAGTTCCTCCTTCTCTTAGTTTTTTATAAATTGATTAATCCCTTGTGTGCCTTTAGGGCAAACTAAGCTAAGCTTGAATGTATTATTTTAAACAACGCCCATTTTAATCTTCATAGATTAGTTTGTCTGGAGTCGCAACCATCTCTAACAAGTTTCTTTTGTTAGCAGTTTGGCGTGGGGCTACCTGCGCTGCTCAGGAACACCAGAGGCAATCTAATAGGAGCTGTAATTGGCTATTTGGTAGCCCCAATGTGGACTGGCAGCCTATAGGAGGCTCTGTTTGGCAGTACTTTTGGTTTTTATGCAACCAAAACTTGCCTCCAAGCCAGGAATTCAAAAATAAGCACCTACTTTAAGACTTTTGGGAGCAACACCCAAGGGGTTGGGGAGCAACATGTCGCTTATGAGCCACTGGTTGGGGATCCCTGGTGCAGAGAGTAATATTCGGAGACAATTTGCAATCGGTCTTCATTTTTTATTATTGGTAGTTTTTTTAATGATTTTACTTTTTAATCCGCAGCTCTCCAGTTTGGAATTCCAGCAGTTATCTGGTTGCTAGGGTCCAGTTTACCTTAGTAACCAGGCAGTTGTTTGAGAGAAATTGATTGATATATGAATAGGGGAGGGGCTGAATAGAAAGATAAGCAGCAATAACATTGTAGCTTCACAGAACAATTGTTTTTTGGCTGCCGGGGTCAGTGACCCCCATTTGAAAGTTGGCAAGGGGCGGAAGAGAAAGGCAAATAATTTAAAAACATTAGAAGATAAAAAATATAGACCAATTAAAAAGTTGCTTAGAATTGACCATTCTGTAACAGATTAAAAATTCACTTAAAAGTGGACAGTAATTTGCCTTTTATAAATAGTGTCATTGGATTTTTTATTTAGGACTGGGCCCTAATTCTCTGTTACTCAGTATACTCAGCATAGGCATTAGATTATATATTAAAAAGCTGTAGCGGAGTTGTTAGCTCTGGATTGCTAAGGGCACAGAGCCCCGCAGTGCTGCCAGTGATGGGTTTTATTAAGGATATAGGAACACTGTGTGCTGAAGCTAGAACCTTAGCCGTAAAGCATGACAGAACTGCTGTGAAGCAAAGGAAGGATATCATAGGGGTCACGACTGCCAGCACAGCTGCACTCTGGGCAGGGGGCGGGTTGGTGATGTCACAGGGGCAGTTGTTGGTGATGTCACAGGGCAGGCCAAAAACCTGGGCAGGTGGCACCCTAGCTCCCACACTTTTCCCCACAGTGAGTTGCACGTTAAACCCCATTCATAACAGTTACATGCGTGAAAATGTACTTTTTTCCAGGGGAAGCCTGGAGCTACTGCCTCAGTAACATGCACTAGCATTGGGAGCCCTCCTTCCCATCTCCATTGTTGCACTACATGTACACCCTCCAGGTGGGGCCCTATGTAATCTAGTGTTGCCACCTGTCCAGTTTTGAACAATTTAATACAGTTTTATAGGGACTGTCTGGTTACAAACTGCCTGTACAGAGTTGCAAAGGTTTGAAACTGAACAAACTGCTGCCTGGTTGACTGAAAATTAAGCCAATCCCTGTATGTTGCATCAGTAGCCCAGCCCCATACATCAGTAGCCCAGCCCCATACAACGGCCCACCCCCAACATCATTGACACTGCCACTGATTGCATCAACTCCATCTCTGACGCCATTCGGCCCTTCCCCTGTCCAGATTGTCAAGAAGTAAAAGGTGCCGTCCCTAGTGCAATAGCACCCACTGCCCACCACTACCCCCACCCTACTGACGGCACTGGGTCAGACTAATCATTACAACATTCCCGTTTCTAATGATAACAGAAACAACAGGAACAGTAATAATGTCTAAAAGGCTCAGAGCAGAAGGGAACTGACTGACCTATAGCACTGCTCTTCATGTTTGGGTCAAGCCCCATTTTGAGGCCCCATTTTGGGTCATCCTTAATTCAAAACAAGGTTACAAATATATAAAATCATTTAGGAATACTTTTATAAAAGAACTCATGCAAAATTAAAGAAAGATACAAATCACGGTGTTGAGAGTTTTACCAAAAACTGCAAAATTATTATAATGCCACCAAAAAACCTGTTGAGACGTTGAGTCAATGGGGAGTTACTTACAAACCTTCAAGGTGGGCTTCAAAGAGTATCTAGGATAAAATAATGGGCATTCACACCTAATACGTATGTCCCTACTGACCTTCAGACTGGGACCCCCGTCTGGTAATGCTCTAAACCCCACTGTTTAGGAACCACTGATCTATGGACTTTCAGCTGTTGGTTGGTGGAACTGTTGTTCAAACACCTGGAAGGCTACAAGAAGCCCAGTTCCAAGAAATCCAATGAAGCTGTACTAACAACCGGCCTAAGTGGGTGATATTATTTGTTATATAATAAATGGTATATGAGATAGCTCTCTGCGTGATAACTATGTGCTATGGCTGTTTCACACCTGACGCACTTCGGAGACCTGACACCGTTCCCAAGGGCCACCCATGATAAGGTGAGGGGAGTTCACTACACCGCGTAGCACATACAGTTCTGGTAAATGGCTAATTATTAACTCATTACAACCTGCTCTTGTTGCACTCTAAAGGAGGCCATACACAGGTGATTGTAGCTGCTGATATTGGTCCCTTATACTGATTCGGCAGCTTATCGGCCCATGTAGGGGCAACAACTACTGGCCTGCCCGACCGATATCTGGCCTGAAATTGGCCAGATATCGATCGGGCAGGTTAAAAAATTCAGTCGGATCAGGGACCTCATCGCCTCGTTGATGCGGTCCCCGAACCGACTGTGTCCATACAGTCGTTATAATTTGAATGGCCCTTGGGCCAAATGACCGAATTAGTCTAAATACCCCCGATATCGCCCACCCATTGGTGGGATATCGGGAGAAGATCCGCTCGCTTGGTGACCTCGCCAGGCGAGCGGATCTTTCCGTGTATGGCCACCTTAATTCTATCTGACCACCAAGAGCCTTCAGCTGTCAGCCCGTGCTTACAGTAGCTGAGTGACAGCTGGAAGGTGCCATAGCCGCTGGGGTATCCTTGTAATAAAGGGCTACTTTACTCACATAATAAACCCACATTTTCAATCCCTTTTATTTTACAGTTCTGACAGTGCTCTGTCATTTTCTGCCAATTGAGATCAGTATTTTGTTTGTATCCCCTACTTTAATCAGGCACAGGCCTTTCCAGGCAGCAGAGCAGTAAATGTTTTTCCCATGGTGTCCTGAGTGAAATATTCTTCAGCTTTGTACAGACAAAAGCACCTGGCTGCAACCGTGAGTAATTGTTTGCCTTCTAAACACTCCTTTTCCCTTATGGCTGATTCTCATGGCACGAGAAGCAGTAGGCGGAAAGGATCTGTGGCACACTTAATCAAATTGCTCCAATTCCCTCTTCTTCGTCACCATAGATATCCCGCAGCTCCTTCCTCTGGGATGGGAACACTGTCACCGTCACACAGAACAGGAGGGGAAGTAAAAGGATAGAAATACAAAAAAAAAGAAAATTATACAGAAGATAATGTATCCCCTACTGTAAAATATAAGGATATTAGCAGGCCTGGGTTTGTGGGCTGGCCAAGAAGGCCTGGGCCTGGGGCGGCAAAGATCTGGGGGCATGGCGCTCGCGAGCAGCATCGGCAATAGGGATTGGATGGGAGATTGTGACAGCTGTTTGAATCTCCCTTCTGCCCCATCCCCAGTGCAGCCAATCAGGGTGGTGGTTTGAGCCCCCGGGGGGATGCATGTGTGCCAGTGTGGGGGGTCAAGGTGGTCCTCCCTTGATTGAGTTTTCAAACATATCTATTTAGTCAGATATCGGCAGGGAAGGCAGACTGGGGAAGAAAATTGGCATTTTTATTTTTTTTTTTATCTTTTAAAACATTTTATTGAAGTTTTGCAATAAACAAGTTGGCATTTTTCTACAGGGGATGTTGCCCAAAGTAGCTCTTTAATGAGCTGCCCCAGTGTGACACTAACCAGCTTCTTACTTATGCCCCCAAGTAATGCAGAAAGAGAAGCGTGTATAAATTGTATGACCCACTAGGTCACCAAAGGGCATTTTCTTTTTATTTCTGAAATATCAGCAGGAAAAGTCATGTTTTTGTTGGCGCTATATAAGTCAATGGTGGCTATAAACGGCAGACCTTGTAGATTATATAGACATAAAGCTGTATGTGACCTGCATAAAGTCACCAAAAGGCAATTTCTTTTTGAAAAAATAAAGAGGAAAAGTCATGGCTTTGTTGGTGCTATATAAATGCTGGCTATAAAAACACAAGTTAGATGTAGTTGACCTTTAGCAAATAAAACATATATTCCCTGCCACGTTGGCACTGCTCAGAGGGGGGTCTCTCCATTTTGTTGGCTTGGGCTGGAATCAGAACTCATGGTGTAACCTAGTCTCCTGCTGTTAGTCTGGGGGCGCTGCATGAGTTGAGGATCCAGCCTATGAGAGGACTTCATCATGCAAGGTGGTCCTCGTACGATTGAAGTTTCAGACCTAGCTATTCAGCCCAATATCCACAGGGAAGGCTGATTGGCAGGCATTAGGCTGCTGGGTTTGAAGGGGCCAGGACAGCAGGTTTTATCAGTCCATGAATGGCCATCTTATGTCTGTGTCAGCATCGAGACTAGAATTCCCAACTCAACAGCCATTAAAATATTTATAAAATGTTAGTTTTTTTGTTTTGTCATTTGCATTCCTAACAAAAAGATGCTGCTGTTGGGACTGGAAAGAAAGAGGAGTTGGCATTTTTCTTTGGGGGATGCTATTGTGCCCAAAGTAGTTCTTTAATGAGCGTCTCCCAGTGTGATACTAACCAGCTTGTTACACACAGTATGTGCCCAACATGTGCCCATAGCAGCACTGGTCAGGATCACTGAAGGCTGGAAGAGGAAAAAACCCCAACCTAAGTAACTGGGGGTCCCACACAGAAAGTATTGTAGAAAGACACGTGTAAATTGTATGTACACGGGAACAGGGGCCTAACTACAGAGAAAGCAGACTGGTTGCAAGGGGGCCCAGGCGTGCAGAGGGCCCAGTGAGGCCCATTATTAATATAAATTGTAAATACAGCTTGGTTAAATTGGTTAAATTGGTCAACTTGGCAATGTTGTGATACCCTTAACTGAATCTGCTGTGAGGCCCAATAGTATCTAGTTACTCCACGGGCCTGGAAACATGTATAGGGCATCTATATAATGTGGGGTGTAAATATTTTACCAAAGTAAAAGCCCAATAACGGGCGCTTCTATTGGCACTAGTTATACTGGCACCAAAGCAGCAGATTGTGAGCAACATGAAAAGTCATTTACTCTAATTTATAAACAGCAGATCTTGTAGATTATACTTACATATCTGTACGGAACCTAATAAAGGGCATTTTAAGAAAGTAAAGAAGAAGAGTGATGGCTTTGTTAGTGCTTTATAAATAAATGGTGGCTATAAAAATACAATTAAGATGTAGTTGACCTTAAGCAAATGGAACATTTATTTCCTGCCACATTGGCACTGTCCAGAAGCTGCTCGCTCAATTTAGTTGGCTTGGGCTGGAATCAGAACTCGTGTTTTGTCATTATTACAAGGTGCAACCAGTAGTTACTGATGTTAGTCTTGGGGGGACACTATAACAGAGGGAAATCAAAAAATTGTAAATATTAAGGCTTGACTTCAGTATATGTACAAGAACTTTATACTATGAAGGCCTGTTCAACAACTGCTGATGCTAAAGTAAGGGTGAATGTTTCATTGTGTAATGTCACAATTAATACCAATTAGCAAAAAGCCACAAAGTTTGCGCTGCTGCTCTGTAATAACCAGGCCACCGTCAAATTTATCTCTGTATATTTTTATGAATATAGTGCAACTTATGTACGCAGTAAATCCATAAACAGGGGGTCAATACAATAATAAATACAAGAGAGTTACATTACTGTTCAAGCGCCAAGTGTTTACTCTCGGTAGTAGAGGGATGTGATCAATCAAAATAGCTCTCAACGTTGGTAAAGAATGTTTATGCTTGGCAAAATGTCTCGCCAGTGTCTCGCTAATGTGGCCCCCTCATATAACTTATACATGGACTTGTTTGAGAACAAATATATTTATCCTTAATACATGGATAAGTTATTACTCTATTGTAGATATATCGACGATATTTTAATCATCTGGCGCGGGGACCACATTGGAGTCGAATCGTTTGTTGCCAGTCTTATCGCCTTGCCCACTCCAGTGAAATTTACTTTGAACTGTGCAGTTGATGGGATTGATTTCCTTGATGTTAGGGTTTTTCACACTTCGTCCGGGGTGGGGACTACTTTATTTCGCAAGAATACTGACCGTAATACGGTTCTTCATGCTCACAGTTTCCATCCTCCCTCTGTTATCAAGTCTGTTCCCTAAACCCAATCCTTGAGAGTATTTAGGATAAACTGGGCAGGGCTCTCTTCACCTCTTGTATCGGTTATTGGTTGCTTTATATGTTACTCTGTATGTCCAATGTATGTAACCCACTTATTGTACAGCGCTGCGGGATATGTTGGCACTTTATAAATAAATGTTAATAATAATAATAATAAACACTGCAACTGCGATGAAACAAGCAAGGGAGATGTCTGATCGCTTTGCCGGAATTTCTGCAAGGTGAACTGGAGAGAGCTATAAGGAACTCACAGTCACCTACATTAAATGGCACACAGAGACAGACTCAACCTGAACAGATGACATTGACTATGGATTATACACCAGTGAGTCAGGTTGATAATAGGGTACCGTATATACTCGAGTATAAGCCGATCCGAATATAAGCCGAGGTACCTAATTTTACCTAAGAAAATTGGAAAAACTTATTGACTCGAGTATAAGCCTAGGGTGGGAAATGCAGCAGCTACTGCTAAGTTTTAATAATCAAATAAATACCAATAAAATTACATTAATTGAGGCATCAGTGGGGTATATGTTTTTCAATATTTATTTCAAAGAAAAACAGTAAACTAGCTCTGTAAGCGGAGAAGAGGGTCAACACCCGACTCGAGTATAAGCCGAGGGTGACTTTTTTCAGCACATTTTGGGTGCTGAAAAACTAGGCTTATACTCGAGTATATACAGTAATTAAAAACCATTCGTTCAATTGGACTCTGGATTGCCTTTTTTCACATACGTTACCTCCTAGATGCGCTTATAGGCGTGGACGTTCATTGAGGGACATATTGATGGAGACTGATTTGAAACTTGAGAATCCAGGTACATGGTTGAATAGAAGTAAACCTGGATGCTTTGAGTGCGGCGGTTGCAAAACATGCGGGTGTCTCATCACAGGTAATACGTTTGCTCACCCACATACTGGGAAGAAGTTCCAGATACGACATAGGTTATCATGCATTTCTGATTTTGTGATCTACTGCATTATGTGCCCCTGCGGGCTGTGTTGTATTGGAAAATGCATTACAACTTTTCGTACTCGCATGAATAACCATAGATCGGTGATACGCACTGCATTGGCTACTGGGAAGTCTTGATGTTCCTTGTTCCATACTTTCATCATGCCCATGTTTCTGTGGAGTTATTTAGGGATATAGATTCTACCACATTTTATTCTATTTTTGGGCAATGACATTTTGAGAACAGAGATGGTGTCTTTTATCTATTTATTCGTTCACAGTGGTGAGACTATTGGTAATTCCTTATCTCTGTCCATTTTTATATACTCGATATTTTTATGTATTTAATGTTTATTTATGCCGTGATTCATGGGTATTATTGTATACACGGTATATACTTGATCATACACGTGATGGGTTAATTGGTATTGCATTTTGATTGGGTAATATGGGTATTTAGGGTTACACCTCACTTCCTGTCAGTATCCTGACGACGATCCCCTGGGGATCGAAACACGTAGATCTGGAATAAAACATATTTCTATGGACTTTATGCCGGGAGTGCCGTTTATGATGTGTGTGTGTGTGTATATATATATATATATATATATAATTACTATTAGTTAGTAGTGTTTGTCTGTCCTTTCCTATTCCCTGCCCTGGGAGCTCTGGCAATTGAAACAATGTAAAGGTGGCCATACACGGGCCGATCATAGCTGCCGATATCAGTCCCGTCTAGCTTAACGCCCCGTCTAGGGGGAACAACGACGGGCCTGCCCGACCGACATCTGGCCTGAAATCAGGCAGATATCGATCGGCAGGTTAAAAAATTCAGTTGGATCGGCTCGTTGATGCTGTCTCTAAATCGACTGCGCCTATTCCACTCGTTATAATTCAATCGTTTGGCCCCAGGGCCAAACAACTGAATTAGCCTTAATTCCCCCGATATCATCCACCCATAGGTGGGGATATCGGGAGAAGATCCACTTGCTTGGCGACCTCGCCAGGTGAGCAGATCTTTATGTGTATGGCCATCTTTACACAAGGCAGCTGCCTGACAGACCTGACTCGCTGGAGGAGACCAACCTTTGCAACATTGTTTAAAAAGTAACAACCAGGAGTTCAGCTAGTGCTGCTTTCAATTGCCATTCCATTTACAAATAACGTTAAAGTGTTTCATATTTGTTTTATGTTTTACATTGTTAAATATTGGTCTTGTAAGCCACACATTGCAATGGACAACATTACAGCAGATGCAGACTAACACACTATAATAAATATGGCCCATAATGCACTATACCAGAGCTGTATGCCTGCTACGTATTCTCATGGCTGTCTATCACTGCTGCTTATGGCTTTATACATGTTATTTGTAAGCCACACATTGCAATGGATAACATTACGGCAGATGCAGACTAACACACTATAATAAATATGGCCCATAATGCACTATACCAGAGCTGTATGCCTGCTACGTATTCTCATGGCTGTCTATCACTGCTGCTTATGGCTTTATACATGTTATTTGTAAGCCACACATTGCAATGGATAACATTACGGCAGATGCAGACTAACACACTATAATAAATATGGCCCATAATGCACTATACCAGAGCTGTATGCCTGCTACATATACTCATGTCTGACTGCTGCTTATGGCTCTATACATGTTATTTGTAGGCACACTTGGAATGTTTACTTGCGAAAATGCATTTCGGGCTGCGTTTGAGAAATCCCATTCATACTCAGATCCTACGTTACAGCAGAATAAAGCAAAGGCTGGTACCAAATAGGCCCATACGCTGCAGCATTAGCGAGAATATACTTTATTAAACAGCAGAACATAACTGTTATAAGAACATAACATTTATAAACATTTACAAACGATAATTACACCCCCCCGAACAGCACAGGAGAGAGGGACAATGTATCCCATAAACACACAGTCCTGTAGGAGAGTGAAATTCAAGTCTTGTTTCCGTAACTTGCTTTTATTGTCTTTCCCATTTTATTTCATGGGCTGCTTAAGGTCGAATAAACCAGTGCCTCCTTTTACAACCTTTCCAACCACTAAGCACGCCGACGGAGACTGCAGGTCATCCCGAGCGCCTGAAACGACAAACACAAAATACTGACAACGCAATTAAATGCATATTTGCTTTACAAAAAGTGATGTTTCCATCAGGGTTAAACCTTTGCTCATGGCCAGCAGTTAAACGGCTGGATAACCTTGAGAGTATCTTTTAGCATTTTATGGAATGGCCTGTCCTTAGCAGCTTTTCAACTGGTCTTCATTTTTTATTTTGTATTATTTGCCTTCTTCTTCCAGCAACCAGATAGCTGCTGAAATTCCAAACTTCACTCATGTATTATAAGGGATAATGTGCCCCCTACTGCAAATGATAAGGATATTAGCAGTCACTGAGGGGTTCTGTGCCCATATAAAGGCACAAGGCTGCAGGCTGAGTTATACAGGGAACTCTTGAGTATCACTCATGTATTATAAGGGATAATGTACCCCCTACTGTAAATGATAAGGATATTAGCAGTCACTGAGGGGTTCTGTGCCCATATAAAGGCACAAGGCTGCAGGCTGAGTTATACAGGGAACTCTGAGTAACACTCATGTATTATAAGGGATAATGTACCCCCTACTGTAAATGATAAGGATAATAGAAATTAGAGTTGAAGAACTCAAAATATTTGGAACTCCGCATGTACCTATAGCCTTGTAAAATGTTATGTAAGGTGGGCATATCTGATCAGATTGAGCAGGGCCCACCCCCCTTGTCACTGCTCCAAGCCACCCCACCCCAGGGGGGACAGTCCCATTGTAGTTTGGGAACCACTGCTTTAGACTGATCACTACTTACTATTGTATATGAACTTGATAAAATGAAAGCCTTAATGGAGTAAGTGAAACTGTTGCAGCTACAAAGTCACCAGAGTAAAGTCTCACATATATGAACATTATCATTTAAATTCATTTTAAATAAGGGTTGTTCTCACACTATAGGGCACACGTCACGTTTACTAACACTTTAGTTAAGTTGGGGATTAACATTGCTAAGTAATGTTGATTTGTGAGTGCGGAATTACTGGTTTATGTGTGCATAGACCGAGAATTAATCATCAACAGTGACCTAATATAAATGAGCCTGTAATTAAGTGCCGTGCAGGCCCCAAACACCTCGGGTTCTTTTATGATGCTATAAAAAAAGTTTTGTTTTTGTTTTTAAAACGTATTTTTCTGATGACCTGCTTGTGGGTTTCCAGTGCGCCCGGTATCCCTTACACTACTGGTTTATCCACTCCCTCGAGCGAAGGGTCTGCACTTTCCCTACATTGGGGATTTTTACGACTACACGCTGTGTTCTAGTACCTATTTTTTTTTCTCTTTTATAATAAAATAAATCACAACCCAGCTTGGTTCCTTGTGCCCAAATGAATAAATGCTTGTGAGTTCTGTTTGTAAAGTCACAATAAGATCATAGGTGAAATTGATAGCGTTATTTTCTGTATGCAGGTTCTCCTTACATAGTCACGCCAAATCAGCAATAACATTTCACTCTGGATAACCACGTCAATCAGCCAGCCATACTTTCACTGTGTACTGCACAGCATGTTTTGGATCGCTGGTTAACACCTGATGAAGGATCACTGGATCTGAAACATGTCATGCATTGGGTGATTGACGTGGTTCCCCAGAGTGAAATGTCGTTGCTACGTTCTTTGTGTACCCAGATTCATATATATGCATTTGTAGCCAGGGGACTAAAGATTTATCAGTTATTTACATATGGGTTTTATTTTTATGAGATTATACATAATTATACATAATTCACATCAGTACCTGCCCCCACTGGAGCTTACACTCCTTACTTAAGGTGGCCACACACGTGGCGATCTGACGATGTTTCGTGCGACCATCGTTCGCACGAAACATCGTCAGATCCGCCACACACCGTTCAGGGCTGAAACAGCAGATAAGGAGATAGAAACATTAGGATTTCTACCTCCTTCTGCCGATTCAGCGCTGACGGTGTGTCAGGGCTCCACAGTGTGTCAGCCCCGATCGGTGAGTCGACCGATTTCAGCAGCTTCCTGCGATATCGGTCGACTCGCCGACATGCCATACATGCACCGAATATCGTACGAAACGAGGTTTCGTAGAGCTGGGCGGTATGACCAAAAATTTATATCACGGTATTTTTCAAAATTATATCGGTGTCACGGTATTTTTTTTTTCCATGCATGATTAGGTGTTAACCCCATTTCCTAATAAATTAGAGAATAATTACTGCAGTATTGAAAATCAGAGTCAGGCAAGCGAAGGATCGGCAACAGAAAGTCGTAAGGTAAATCAGGCAGGCTTAGTTTCCTAGGCAAGGCCGCAGACAACATAGCACAGGAGGAGGCGTTTGATAGCTTTAAATACCCCCCACACATGCGCAGAACCGGCACTGTCAGCGCGCCGCGGACGTGCACGCTTTGACATCTACGTGTGCTTTGACGCACGTGCACCTGGACACGCGTGCGCAACATCCCTCGGACAACGGGACGCGCGCGCGCATGCAAGGAGGCGCGTGAGACCGGGCCGCACGGGTGAGTACCCTGACACCCCGGTATTGCGGTATCTGAAAAATGAATATAGTTTTTAAAAAAAACACCGGTATTCGGTATTAAACGGTATATCGCCCAGCCCTAAGGTTTCGTACGATATTATCATTGCATGTATGGCCAGCTTTAAGGTCCCCATAAACCATCTAAAATCTACATTAGACTCTAAATACATCCTGACGCCAAAATCCGCTTTATTGAATTTCTCAGAAGACACAACGCAAGTGTCTCATCTATTTCAACCTAAATTTGGGAACATTTCCTATTCCATAAATGATCTAAATCTTATTGTAGCAGCAGCAAAGAGGACTATTCTTAAGAAATGGATAGATCCACATCCCCCTTTTATAGCGGCGGTTATTTCAGAGTTACAAACTCTCTGTAAAATTTGGCAATACGAAAAATCGTACAAGATACTTAACTAAATGGAAAATCTTCATTAATACCCTTTCTCCCAAGGATAGATCTCATTTGGATTCAATTCTTTACTTACCATAGTTCCATGAATACCTACAAACTTTACTAGCCTATATATATATATGAAAATTCCAGTATAAATTTTAATAATCCGTTTATTAGTAATCTATGTTATTCTATTATTATTTTTCAGTCATTTGCCAACTGTAAAATTGATTTGAAATGTGCATTTTACTAATTTGTTTATATTCTGTATTTTATTATTCCCTGTTGGGATTTACTTGTTCTCTCATCGATTGTTGTAACTGTCTAATCAATAAACAATAAAAAAAAAAAAAAGGTCCCCATACACGGGCCGATTGTAGCTGCTGATATGGGTCCTTTGGATCGATTCAGCAGCTTATCGGGCCGTGTAGGGGCAGGAACGAGCGGCCTGCCCGACCGATATCTGGCCTGAAATTGGGCAGATATCGATCGGCCAGGTTAAAAGATTCAGTCGGATCAGGGACCGCATCGGCTCATTGATGCAGTCCCCAAACCAACTGCCCCATTGCTCCCATTATAATTCAATTGTTTGGCCCCAGGGCCAAATGATCGAGTGAGCCTGCATTTTCCCCATATCGCCCACCCATAGCGAACCGCTCGCTTGGCGACCTCACCTTTAGGGTCAGGGACCAATAAAAACTGCCTTTATTGTGGGAGTGTGGGTTGAAAACCCATGCAGACATAAGGTGAACATGCAAACAACACTGTAAATAATTCCCAGGCTGGAATAAATCTTATGAGTAGCCATTGTTCTTCCTATACACAGTACCATGTTTTTAAAAAAAAAAAAAAAAAAAATCAACATAGAAAACATGTTATAGAGCTCTTGCTGAATGAGGGGGTCTTTCTGGGAGAAGCTTTGAACGAGTATTGCTTTAAAAACAGGTACAGGAGCAGGTAGAGAAATTGCCTTATGAGCATCTATGGCAGGGATCCCCAACCTTTTTTCCCTGTGAGCCACACTGAAATGTAAAAAGAGCTAGGAAGCAACACAAGCATGATGAAAAATGTTCATGAGGGTGCCAAATAAGGGCTGTGATTGGCTATTTCATAGCTCCTATATGGACTGGCAGCCAAAATGAGCTTCTGTTTGGCAGTGCAACTGGTTTTTATTCAACCAAAACTTGCCTCCACTCCAGGAATTCAAAAATAAGCATCTGATTTGTGGCCACTGGGAGCAACATCCAAGGGGTTGGGGAGCAACATGTTGCCCCTGAGCCACTGGTTGGGGATCACTGATCTATGGGGTTTGCCTTCTGGTACACTGGCGGGAAGTGGAGCTGCATGTGACAAAGCTACCGATAAACACATACAACGGCTTAGTGGAGAGGCCACAAAGGCCCGGGCCTAGGGCGGCATGTTGTGCCACATGTGCCTAAAGCAGGCAGCACCGGATTTGTTATCCAGGCCCGAAACTGAAAGAGTTTTGCAAAAGGGAAATGAACCTTTGGCAGAGAATAATGAAAGTTTTGTGATAAATGAACCTCTAGGTTTATAAAAAAAACCTCTCCTTTCTACACCTGCGGGCGGTAATGAGAGGCGTTGGTTTATTTGCAGAGGGATCAAAGGAACCCATAACGATAGTCATTCCTCACCTGTTATAGATATACATATAAACTTCTGTCCCACCTATCTATAAAATGGTGCCATGCACCTGGGCAAATTAGTGTCTTATTTTATTAGATAATCCCATTGTTTCACCTTATATTCACCCTTATATATTTTTTTTTATTGTGTTTGTGTCTTGGATAATTTAAATAAAGACATTTCAGTTGGTTTCTACAACTGTACATTGCATATCCTTTTACTGGAAAATTATTCCCCTGAACATTGAAGGTCTCTATAAGATGTAAACCATTGTTTCATATAAATAAAGCCTTTTCAATATAAAAGTGCATCCCTCTGACATGAAGTGCTATGCCCACACACAAGCCAAGGGCACACATACATGTCCGGCTACACAGCCAATGAATGGACAGAACTATGTCTTTTACTCACGGGCCAATTGTAGCTGCTGATATGGGTCCCTTAGACCGATTCGGCAGCTAATCGCCCCATGTAGGGGCACAAACGATAGGCCTGAAATCAGCCAGATATCGATCGGGCAGGTTAAAAATTTTGGTCGGATCAGGGACCTTATTGGCTCGTTGATGTGGTTTTCTAATTCGATCGTTGGGCCCCAGGGCCAAACAACGAATTAGCCTAAATTCACCCGATATCACCAACCCGTAGGTGGGGGATATCGGGAGAAGATCCACTTGCTTGGCGACCTTGCCAAGCGAGCGGATCTTAACGTGTATGGGCACCTTTAGAGGTGCATGATTTCCTGTCACATGATCTCTGAGGGAGCACACAGACCAGCACAAAATGGTGGCTCAATAGGAAATATGTAGAAGGGCAATATTTCTATGCTAATTTAGTATGACCCTTTCATATGTCACTTATTGGGATGCCAGTTATCTGTTGGTTATGTTACTGCCAATAATATTATTGCAGAAGAAAATACGGTATGGGAAGGAACAGCATCCTAAATAAAGTCCCAAAATGGATCATTACACCCCCACTTAATCTCACTTTTTTATCTAATATTCCTAACTCTTCTAATATACCCCCCACACCACCATAACATGTGACTAATTTGGTGAAATTGAAACATTTCCCCCCCCCCCAAAAACAGGTCGCTATATAAGGGTAAGAACCCACGGAACAAGTTACTCGCCACGTACCAGGGCAAGTAACCGCTCAGAAAAGGCTTTCAACTGGCAACAACAAAAGTCGCTAGTGGAAAGCCCATCACTTTGGTTTCCGAAGTCCCGCAACGCTGCCCGTAGGAGGAAACTTGGCGCGACTTGGAGCGGTTATTTGCCCGCGATAGCAGAGATCTATCATGGTCGAGTATCCCGCCCCATGGGTTCTTACCCTTGGCGCGACTTGGAGCGGTTATTTGCCCGCGATAGCAGAGATCTATCATGGTCAAGTATCCCGCCCCATGGGTTCTTACCCTTAGAGACTGTTTTCCGTTAATGCTTGTGGCCCCTTTTACTATTTGTACAAAGGCACAAAAAAAGCTGTTTCTAAGCATTTAAGGAAAAATGCAAACAGAGCGGCACAAAGCAAAGCAGGGGGTTATACAAGGACAAATACGGGGAGGTTAGAAATAACCTGTACACGCTATGTAAAAGGAACCCAGTTAGGAGCAATGCTCTGCTAATGGCATATTTACACCTAAATACACATGTCATATTAATCACGGCACAAATAAGAATATCCTTCCTCCACATTCCTTACTAACTATACAATTCAGCATTCTTTAAAGCTAATTACCCTTTAGCAGAGAAGAGTAAAAGGGAACCATGATCAATCAATAAACTGAAGGCTACAAATACCTGCTTTGCACGTCTGGGTGACTAAACAAGCACGCCGTTAGAATTAGGTTTCAGTTACAATAGTTATGATATTCAATGGGGTAAAATAATGGTATTGTCACCCTGATCTCTTACCTACATTGGGTGTCACACGAGCCCCTCATTGTATAGCCACATTTATCATTAGGACAGTTTAATCCTGATATTTAAGTTAATAGCTAACTTAATTGTTAGTGAAAAGGCTTTGGTCCCATGACAACAAATATCAAGCTGCATGAGTGTGGGGGGCACAGGTGGCCAGCTTCTCAGGAAAACCCATGGTGAATAAAACAACCTGATCTGGTATCAAGCACTTCTCATCGATGTGCATGGGAAAGTGTAGTAAGCCAAGGTAATGGGACCGTAAACTAAAATCTCCACAGCAGGGGCTACTCCTTTGAATCTGTCTTACAATAAAACTATTGCAAACTGGGCATTACCCCTGTACTAAGCACAATTCAGCAGGAACAGCCCCCTAAGTTTGCCCATAGCCTGTACAGAGAGATACCATAAAACTATGGCACATAGGGATTCCCCTGCACTAAGCACAATTCAGCAGGAACAGCCCCCTAAGTTTGCTCATAGCCTGTACAGAGAGATACCATAAAACTATGGCAGCATAGGGATTCCCCTGCACTAAGCACAATTCAGCAGGAACAGCCCCCTAAGTTTGCCCATAGCCTGTACAGAGAGATACCATAAAACTATGGCACATAGGGATTCCCCTGCACTAAGCACAATTCAGCAGGAACAGCCCCCTAAGTTTGCCCATAGCCTGTACAGAGAGATACCATAAACTTATGGCAGCATAGGGATTCCCCTGCACTAAGCACAATTCAGCAGGAACAGCCCCCTAAGTTTGCTCATAGCCTGTACAGAGAGATACCATAAAACTATAGCATCTTTAAAGTGCAAGATATAAGGCAAGCAAGCTGTGCCAGAAGCCCTCTAACACAGCTACTTAAACAGACGTGTTAATGTTAATGAGAAAAGCAGTCATTCCGTTACCATTCATGGTGGCATCCTTTAGAAATTTATAGCTAGTTTCAAATGTCATCTGCTGGAAGGGCGAGGAGCTAGACTGCATCCCGATCCGATTGAGAGGCTTGTAGGTACCCTCGAAGCACATGTAATCCGCAACCAGCGAGAGGTGCCGGGGATCCACTTCGATACCTGTGTAAGACAGAATCCGCCTTGGTTTCTGTTGGAAAGCTTACTCCAAACTAAAGATACCCACTTACCCGGAATCCACACACTCTTTATGTCCCCACCTACTAACAGGAAGATGTTTATACACCAAATAAAATAGAAAGTGTCCAATGATAATGGGACCGGCACCCTATGACTTTTAACCCTACAACATGGCTACTTACCATAAACCGCAAACACGTCTTTAATCTCCCTCTCTACCACCCGTAAAGCAGCCTCAATGCCAAAGGTTTTTGCCATGGTGTGTATATCATTGGAATAAAGCCTCCTCAGCTCCAGGATCTATGGGGATAAAATTGGCACAGACTGATCAGTGAGCAAATGATATGAAAATGACCAGCGCATAAAACTATATTGTACTTACATTGGAATACTTGAAAAGTTCATACAGATTGATCCCCTCTGTGTTGAGAATCAGCTCTTTGTCCCCTTGCTTGTTGGCCGTATCATTCAAGAGGCACCGGGTGATGCCGCTGGTCTCATGGACTATAGCACTGTGGGCGAGGGAGGACACGAGGGAACAGATATCGAAGTGGATCTTCATCAGCTGCAGTTTGATTGTGATCTGTGGAAACAAAGGACACATGAGCCTGGGCCTGTGTGTATAAATGGAGTGATTTCGCATTTGTCCATTCTCACACAGGCAATTCATTACCAAAGCAGTCCTTGGATTAGTGGCGTAAATATTATGTGCTGGGCCCCCCCCACAAAAAATCTTCAGGAGGGACCCGTCCACCCAATTAATTGCACCCCCAACTCACGTCGATATAGGCAAGAGTGGCAGCACAGGGGGTGACTGAAAGGTCTGCTTTCTCTATAGTTATGCCCTGCATATCAGCAAATTCCCAGAACCCCCCTTTCCCAGACTACTCATATTCTGAATTTCAGTGGGAACTTGCTGCACTGGCCTCTTACCTCACACCACAAGCTGTTCTCTGTATCATAGCAGTAATCTTCTATAGCGGAATTGAGGCTAAGTACATCGTTTATTCTGTTTTCGGCCACAACCTCCTTGGCAAGTCCACTTTGAGGTCTCCTGGCAGGTACGGGGGAGTGGGAGTTCTCCTCTATTTCATCCACAATATCCCCAGTGTTCTCTTTCACATCAGCAGATGTCTCCTCTCCTGCCTCGGGAGACCCCACCTCCTCCTCATTGTCTTCTTCAGCCTCCTCTTCCTCACTCTCATAGTCCACCTAAAATGAGACAGTGTGATAGGTTGTGGAACGTAAATCCATCCACTAGACAAGCATGCATCCCATTATAACTTATGGCAATTGCAGCTTAAAGCACAATTATCATAGAAGAAATATGACAGTGTTGCCTTGTGATGGTTGCCCCTGTATACCCATTGCCATATGAAACATAGGGAAATAGCCAGTTGGTTCTGATATACTGGCACTGTCCAAAATCCAACATGCCAAATATCTGTTAGCACTACTATGGTGGCCACAAAAACTCCCTAGAGGGCTGCAGCCCCCAGGTGTTCTGTACCATTAATCCATTTGTTAATTACCTCCTCCTCTTGTTTTTTTCTTCTTTTTTTATCAGTGGCATCAGCATCACCTTCCTCTGCATCATCATCATCATCATCCGCATTGACTTGCTCTTCTTCATTCTCCACGGGCTGGCTTTCCTATGGGGGGACAGGAGAGAACCAGTCCTACCAGTTACTAGGGGATTTATGGAAAATGGCTAATTTTGGGCCCTTTATTCAGGTTTCATTTAATGACAAAATCCTGATCTAGCAGGAATTGTATTGGTTTTAATACAATTCATGCTATGCAATTCAGCAGTTGTACACTGCGACATCTGCAAGAAGTATTGGAGGAGGGGGGTCGGCGAGCCCCATTCCTCTACTGGACAATGCTGGACCCAACATCAGGTAAACCCCAAATTCATTAGCAAAACTAGCCGTTTTTGCTAATAAGTCCCTATTGTCAAAATACTTTTTGTCAGTGGACCTCCCCTTAAACTGGGTAAGAATAAAACCTTAGAAGTGCAGAAAAACTAAAGCTCTTTAGTGAATGTTCCATTTTATATGATATGTGCATGGGTTTTAGTGTCAGAGTCCAACTTGGCACAGAACAGCAAATACAGGCAAATGCTTCAGCGCGCCTCTCTGTATCCACTTTACTTATGTACATAGTCAATAATGAGGCTGGTAAACCACTGCCGTATTTATTATTCAGCACTGTTTGTCTTCCTCTTAATTACACAAAACAGTACAGGCATCAGCTTTTGGGCATGCTGAAGGAGCTGCCATATTGCCCGGTTCCACTGGCTGAATACTGAACTGGCCCCCTAGGTCTAAACTGAGAGTCAAAATAGGCCCTGGCATTCCAAGTACCCAGAGGCCCAAACAGCCCAATAAATAGTGAGTGTCTATGGCACCTTACAGCAGCCCCTCTGGGCCACCATTTTGTGCTGGTCTGTGTGCTCCCTCAGGCATCACATGACAGGAAGTAGTGTGGGAGCCAGACTGGGATACAAAATAGGCCCTGGCATTTCAAGTACCCAGAGGCCCAAACAGCCCCCCAGCCCAATAAATAGTTACTGTCTGTGGCACCTTACAGCCCCCCTGGCATTCCCAGTACCCAGAGGCCCAAACAGCCCCCCCCAGCCCAATAAATAGTGACTGTCTGTGGCACCTTACAGCCCCCCTGGCATTCCCAGTACCCAGAGGCACAAACAGCCCCCCCAGCCCAATAAATAGTGACTGTCTGTGGCACCTTACAGCAGCCCCTCTGGCATTCCCAGTACCCAGAGGCACAAACAGCCCCCCCCCCCCCAGCCCAATAAATAGTGACCGTCTGTGGCACCTTACAGCCCCCCTGGCATTCCCAGTACCCAGAGGCACAAACAGCCCCCCCCCCCCCCCAGCCCAATAAATAGTGACTGTCTGTGGCACCTTACAGCAGCCCCTCTGGCATTCCCAGTACCCAGAGGCACAAACAGCCCCCCCCCCAGCCCAATAAATAGTGACTGTCTGTGGCACCTTACAGCCCCCCTGGCATTCCCAGTACCCAGAGGCACAAACAGCCCCCCCCCAGCCCAATAAATAGTGACTGTCTGTGGCACCTTACAGCCCCCCTGGCATTCCCAGTACCCAGAGGCACAAACAGCCCCCCCCCAGCCCAATAAATAGTGACTGTCTGTGGCACCTTACAGCCCCCCTGGCATTCCCAGTACCCAGAGGCACAAACAGCCCCCCCAGCCCAATAAAAAGTGACTGTCTGTGGCACCTTACAGCCCCCCTGGCATTCCCAGTACCCAGAGGCACAAACAGCACCCCCAGCCCAATAAATAGTGACTGTCTGTGGCACCTTACAGCCCCCCTGGCATTCCCAGTACCCAGAGGCACAAACAGCACCCCCAGCCCAATAAATAGTGACTGTCTATGGCACCTTACAGCTCAACTGAAATACCCTTCTCTGTACATACAAAATAGTCTCCTTCCTTACAGTCACATGACGCTATGATTTCAGTTCTGTTCTGCGTCAGTCATGCAAAACACATGCTAAGATCCCAAACCAAATCCCTTATTATTAGAGACTTTATTAGTTTCTCTCTAATAACATTAGTTCATTGTTCTGAACATTTTTTTTTTCTCTAATGGAAAACATATGATCCATGACAAATAAAAAAGGCAGGAATAAAAACAAGTGAACCTAAATCCAGGATTCCTTTTAAAAATACATGGTCATTTTTCTTTAATGCTATAGATATAAGTAATAAGGATCAGATTTATAAAATGCTGCATTTATAGATTTATTTCAATAATTCACGAACATATAAGCAAAATTATCCTTTTCTTTTTATAGTTTATCCACTGGGCAAAGTTAGTTAATTTGTTTTTAATAGGCCTGTATTGCCTCCAATAAGGGGTAATTATAACTTAGTTGGGATCAAGTACAGGTACTGTTTTATTATTACAGAGAAAAGGGAATCATTTAACCATGAAATAAACCCAATAGGGCTGTTCTGCCCCCAATAAGGGGTAATTATATCTTAGTTGGGATCAAGTACAGGTACTGTTTTATTATTACAGAGAAAAGGGAATCATTTAACCATTAAATAAACCCAATAGGACTGTTCTGCCCCCAATAAGGGGTAATTATATCTTAGTTGGGATCAAGTACAGGTACTGTTTTATTATTACAGAGAAAAGGGAATCATTTAACCATTAAATAAACCCAATAGGACTGTTCTGCCCCCAATAAGGGGTAATTATATCTTAGTTGGGATCAAGTACAGGTACTGTTTTATTATTACAGAGAAAAGGGAATCATTTAACCATTAAATAAACCCAATAGGGCTGTTCTGCCCCCAATAAGGGGTAATTATATCTTAGTTGGGATCAAGTACAGGCACTGTTTTATTATTACAGAGAAAAAGGAATCATTTAACCATGAAATAAACCCAATAGGGCTGTTCTGCCCCCAATAAGGGGTAATTATATCTTAGTTGGGATCAAGTACAGGTACTGTTTTATTATTACAGAGAAAAGGGAATCATTTAACCATTAAATAAACCCAATAGGGCTGTTCTGCCCCCAATAAGGGGTAATTATATCTTAGTTGGGATCAAGTACAGGTACTGTTTTATTATTACAGAGAAAAAGGAATCATTTAACCATGAAATAAACCCAATAGGGCTGTTCTGCCCCCAATAAGGGGTAATTATATCTTAGTTGGGATCAAGTACAGGTACTGTTTTATTATTACAGAGAAAAGGGAATCATTTAACCATTAAATAAACCCAATAGGGCTGTTCTGCCCCCAATAAGGGGTAATTATATCTTAGTTGGGATCAAGTACAGGTACTGTTTTATTATTACAGAGAAAAGGGAATCATTTAACCATTAAATAAACCAAATAGGACTGTTCTGCCTCCAATAAGGATTAATTATATCTTAATCAAGTACAAGGTATTGGTTAATTATTACAGAGAAAAAGGAAGTTAGAATTATTTGCTTATAATGGAGTCTATGGGAGATGGCCTTTCTGTAATTCGGAGCTTTCTGTATAACAGGTTTCCGGATAAAGGATCCCATACCTGTACAAGCATTTCTTTTTTCTGCTCCTTTATCTTGTTTAGTGATACTCAGCTCAGCCCCCTGCCCGGTACTGAGCTACAGTCATTCCCCCCAACATTGTTGCAAACAAAAGCAAGATAGGATGGGAAACATTTGCCGATTCCCCTCTTTTTGCGACATGTCTGGAAAGCCACCGACAAGGCATTGAGCTTACCTGGTTTCCTTGGTCTTCCCCATCCCCATGGTCCTTCTGAGTGGCCCTTCGGGTGCCCACTTCGCGGAAAGAAGCAAGCTTGGAGCTTTTCCTTTTTATGGCATCAAACATGATTTTGAAGAACCTGAAGGAGAAGCAAATCAAGAAAGTTGAAACACCAAAATCATATGAGTGGCTTAAAAGGTTACAGGCACCCTGCCCACGCGTGGCCAGCAATACCAACACAGGGAGTTTCCCTTATATCTGCAGCACCGTATCCGAGGCACAAACATACAGGAACAGGAATGGAGTCACTCTATGCTGAATTACGGCTCTATTTGGGCTCTATGTTTCTATTTGAGCCAAAAGTAAAGGTTTGTGAATACTGTGTATAGCCTGAGCACCGTCTTAATTAGGGATTTTCCACGCACTTTTTGGAATATGAGCAGCGTCACCCTTTGTTGTAGGTGCCAATATTTGTTGAATTTCCCTTGTGTTTCGAGGGCCCTACAATGCTTTGCCTGTGGGATTGTGCCCTGTCTGACAACAGAATAAAACAGGCAGCACCTTGTTTCCATGAAGCGCAGGACCCCCTCGGGCCGCAGGAGCTTCTCCTGCCGATAGTACTCGTGGGGTAGGAAATGGAAGCGGATCTTGTACACTTGGTACTTCTGTGACTTCTCCTCGATACGGAACGTCTCCTCCACGTCCAGTTTGTGTATCACCTGCAAGCAGAGCAAACTCTCAGCAATGACTTTGGCTAACATCCAACAGCAACTGGAAAGCTGCAGGTTGGGCAGCCCTAATATTAAAGGATAAGTAAACCTTTTAAAATACACTGATAAGCACTTTTGCAATCTACATTTTTTTTCTTTTAATTCAAAGATATTAAGGGTTAAAGTACTGTTATAATTTGAATGCATTTTGTTACAACAGCGCCACCTTCTGGTCACTTTCTGAACATGAAGCTGAGGATGGTCAAGAGAAAGGAAGAGGGCTGGGCAGATGTTCTTCTGGATAGGAAAGATGAGAGAAACGTATCTGAGGTTTCTTATGTTTTTCCTAACCAGAAGAACATCAGCCCAGCCTTCTTTCTTTCTACTGACAACTTCCTTTAGAACATTAACAGATAATTAGCTTTTCTACACTTGAACTTAAAATTCTGTTTGGTTGTGAGGGTCACTGACCCCAGCAACCAAATTACAGACTTACTTTGTGACTTTGCTTATACCGTTAGGCTTTTTTTTATCTTCCATTTTGAGTTCAAAACCTGTCGCTACAAATTATAGGATATTTAACCCATTACAACAAGATGACAGTTTACATTTGAAGGTGCAGAGCTGCAAAACAACAATGTAAATAATTATAAATAAAGTATATAAAAGCATTATAAAAGAAGGATGGGTTGAGGGGAACCTGCAACTGCCCCCCACGCTGCTGAATTACAAATAACTGATTGGGGGGATGAGAGTTGTACTTCAATATCTGGGGTGGGGAGGGGGTGCTGTAGGTAGCCCAGCCTTTATTTCTAAATGTGATAATGTGGGGGTTACAAAGGCACACTGGAACAGTGAACCAATTGCTGATTATGAAAATTATGAAATATATATATATATATATATAAATATATCATGGCCGCCCTTATGCGCCTCGCCTCCTGATCCATCCTTCCCGCCAGCAGCTCTTCTAATTATGTTTATGATTGTGCCTGAGGGGATCGTGCTAATCACAACACCCTGTGAGTCGTTCAACTTCCCCGGCCACAGATAAGATTTTTCATTCATTACTGCAGGCAATATTAGCGAACATGGATTATTTACTGTCTGTCACACACTTGCGGTCTTATCTTATCTACCCGCAGCACTATGGCCTTAACTAAATAGCTCTCTATACATTATTTCCCATTTCATTAGCTCATTTATCATACTTGCTTGAGGTTTGGGAAAGGGAGAAAAATCTCTTCACTCCTTGCATTATACATCAATTACAAAATACACAGCCTTTTCATGATTTTAATGTAATAATAAGGTTTGGAACAGTTCCCTAAGCCCCGCCCCCTGTTGATCTGGCTAACTACTTTGTGACTCAAATAAACTGTAACAGTAGTCGCCTGTCCTAGGCCTGCCTTCAGCATGTATCCTCCCAATCCCACAATTCCCCGGACTTGTGATGTCAATAAGGAAAGGTACATCACAGTGCAATGCATTGTGGGTTATGTAGTTCCTGCATGTTGTCTGTAAGCTGTGGAGAAGTTGTTACAATTTATAACATCAATGTTTTAGTCCCTCCTCCCCTGCCAGGATTTCAATGATGCAGAAAGAGAAGAACTGTTTTGCAGCTGGATTTCAGCATATAAAAATGGTATTTATTCCTACTGTTTGAAGGAACAGATTACAGGGATAGGGATATTGGGGGTTTCTGTGTTGTGTGGGCTCTTTAACTTGGTTTGTAAGCCGGAGTTCCCCTTTAAATTGACATCTCTGCTACTGGTTTGATGCACACACAGGAACTGACACGGCAGCAATTAAAAATAAAATGACTGCTTTTACCAATTAATGGGCTTTTTGGGTGTCCAGGGAGTGTATAAGGCAGATTTTATCTGCGTTAAGAGAGATGGCACATGGGGAGATGCGTTGCCCACAGCTATATCTGGACTACAAATCTCCCCTGAATGCTTCCCTACTGGCGATAAGTCACCCAAAGTTCCCATAGCCCAGACTTAGCCCCACCAAGAAGGAACGGTCAATGAAAAACAGGCACATTGGGTTGCACTAACAGCCATGGCTTGAAGGTTAAAGCAGTAGTTAAAATGAACTTTTAGTACAATGTAGGCAGTGATATTCTGAGACAATTTGCAATGGTCTACGTATTTTATTTTTTGTGGTTTTTTTAATCACCTAAGGTGGCCATAAACGTTAAGGCTGATGCCACACGTGGCGTTTTTACACTGCGTATTTTCTAATTCTCTCGGCGGCTGAAAAACGCACGATATCATCATCCATAGAAATAACTTGAAAAGACTCGAAGCAAACCACACAACGCGTAAATACGCTAGAAAACGCCTTAGCACGGATTTTTCAAGCGTTTGCCGAAATACGCCAGTATTTGCACAGCAAGCTATTCCTATGTATACGCAAAGGCAGCTGCCAGACCTAGCGGAAATACGCGGCGTTTTTTACTATTTCGCACTATTAGCACCATGGAAACGGGATTTGCTACGTCACCAGTACTAGGCTGAAAAACGCCATAGTCAGGGGCTGTGTGGCTTGTGCGGCTTTTTTAGGCTGAGAAAATAGGCAGCGTAAAAACGCCACGTGTGGCATCAGCCTAAGATCCACTCGCCTGGCGAGTTCGCCAAACGAGCGTATCTTCTCCCGATATTGTGGATGATATCGGGTGAATTCAGGCTAATTCGGTCGTTTGGCCCAAGGGAATTAGAACGCCGGTAATATCGATTCGGGGTTCGCATCAACGAGCAAATGTGGTCCCCAATCAGACTAAATTTTTCAACCTGCCCGATCGATATCTGGCCGATTTCAGTTCTACAGATATATTTCAGAAACTGTCTGGTTGCTGTGGTTCAATTAACCCTAGCAACTAGGCAGTGGGTTTCAGTGAGAGACTGGAAGATAAACAGGGGAAGGCTTGAATATGGAAAGGTAAGTAATAAAAATGAACAATATCCAACCAACATTTTCCTTGCAGCACGGCAAACTATTGCATAGAATCATTTATATATATTTTGTTTGCGTTTTAATGCTAATATTTAATTTGTTTGCTAACAGTAGCCATACAGCCTCAACTGTACAGAACATAAAAAAGTTAACATTTTCAATAAAAATGCTTGTTAAAATAAAAAATTGTAGCTCACAGAGCAATAGTTTTTTTTTTGCTTCTGATCCCCATCTAAAAGCCGGAAATAGGCTTAAGAGGAAGGTATGTAATGCAAAAATTAAGACCAATTTAAAAGAATAGGGAATTCTATAACATTTTAAAGGTGAACTAACCCTTCAATTAGAGTGAGATTTATGTGACACTCATTCCCTGTGCTGACTGCCAGTCTGGGGCCTGCATCAGCTCAGGAAGGGGCTTCTTCAAGCTTAATCGAGCTATTTAATGGCTGCACTATAGACTATAATGTGCTTACCTCTGCCAGGCACACTCGCGTTAGCTTCTTTTTCAGTTGCTTCACCTTCTTCACAGCTTTCTTAGTGTTCAGAACCGGCACGCTCATCATGGGCGTCTTTATGTTGGCGCTTGCAACCATCAGGATCTCCCGAAGCCTGGGTCAGAGAGAAAACAGCACATCTGGGTACTGTCATAATACAGTATGGAAAGGTACATTCACTCATTTGTACTTACACAACAAGGTGCAGAGAGTTGTAGTTTAAGAAAAACATAGACTCACACAAACAACTTATTGAAAAATTGGACTTATATTTAAAAATGTTTTTCTTTTAGTTTTCATGATTCAGATATATAGTGCAAATTTGTAATAGGGCAGGCCTGGACTGGCAATCTGTGGATTGTGGCAAATGCCAGAGGGGCTGCTGTAAGATGCTGTATTCACTCACTATTTATTGGGCTGCTGGGGGGCTGTTTGTGCCTCTGTGTACTTGTAATGCCAGGGTCTATTTTGACTCCCAGTCTGGCTCCCACACTACTTCCTGTCATGTGATGCCTGAGGGAGCACACAGACCAGCACAAAATGGTGGCCCAGAGGGGCTGCTGTAAGATGCCACAGACACTCACTATTTATTAGGCTGCTGGGGGGCTGTTTGGGCCTCTGTGTACTTGAAATGCCAGGGCCTATTTTGACTCCCAGTCCAGGCCTGTAATAAGGGCTCCCCTGTCTGCCCAGAGTGCCAGAAGCTACTAATGCAACAAACTGAGCAAAGAAGCGTCTGGAGACTCCTCCTGCATCAGCAACATAAGCCAGCCGGGACAGCTGGACTGAATGTCAAAGGCTTAAAAAAGACATATAGGATAACTAAAAACCCCTGCAATTTTGTACACAATAATAAATAATATATAGCAAAAATGCTCAGGAGAGCAATTCTGCATTTATTTGTTCGGCATAGGTTCCCTTTAACTTCATATGGAGTTTCCCTTTACTAAAGAAAAGGATTAATCGCCTGTTTACTGATGATGTTAATCCTACTTAAACACAGTAGAGAAAACACATGCCAACAATACTTTTTTCCCTCTTTCACATTAATTGATTCTCTTTGTGACATGATGAGAAGGAGGATCTCCATCAGGTAGAAAGAATCCCGTCTGATCTCATTGCAATACAATCTCAGCTCTGCGGCACATAGAAGCGCTTGCCCTTTATATCTGTTTGACAACGGTATGTTGTTGGCTTAGTTCTGTCTTTGCTATAGTATTTCCGCCCTAGCCCCATTGTTTTGTTTCTACACATTGCCATAAGCAACAACAACAACAGCCCAATAAATAGTTACTGACTATGGCATCTTTCAGTAGCCCCACTGGTACGTGCCAGAATCCACAGATTGCCAGTCTGGGCCTGACTATGAAATTCACACAATTTCTTCAGCCAATCACATCAAGTATAGCCAAAAGACTGAAAATGAAATCCCAGACTCTCCTCCATACATATCCCCATCCTCCATATGCACGTTTTTCTAGTGGAAATAAATGAAGTAGGGCAATAGGCCTAAGGCAAAAGGCACTGTTCTAGAGCAAATAGGGGGCTGTAATTATCAGCCCTAACTATTCAGTTATTTATATAGCGCCAACAAATTTTTTAGTGCTTTTAGAGAGAGTATTCAACATTCAGGGTCGGACTGGGGGGTGCAGGGCCCACAAGGTGCCTCCTCAGGCCGCGTCCCAGGCAGGGGGCCCCCGCTGCAACCCACCACTAACCTCCTACCTGTCCGACATCCTCCCCTGAATGCGCATATGTGAAACGCGTCAGGGGAGGACATAGGAAGCGGCACTAGGGTCCGGGCTGGGCCACCGGGGCCCACCGGGTATTTTCCTGGTGTCCCGGCGGCCCAGTTTGACCCTGTCAACATTCACATCAGTCCCTGCCCCAAAGGAGCTTACAATCTAAGGCCCCTATCGCATTCACACACTATTGTCAATTTAGTCTGAAGTCAATAAACCTGCCTGTGTGTTTTTGGGGGTGTGGGAGGAAACGGAAACCCTGGCTGTGATTGAACTAGTGCGACTTACTGAGCCACTTGCACAACTCATACAAAACAGGCAGCTTCGTTAGGGGACCCCTTTTATTTCCCCTTTAAAGCACCACAAACATACTTTTAGCTTTTCTTTCTCTCTTGAACAGGTCCATAAGATGGAATAAGGCCACTGGTCACAGGAAAGATCATTCCTCCACCCTACTAACGCTAAGAGCTGAATCGTCAGATATGCAGGTAAAAACAAAGGAATTCTTTGCCCCAATTTGACTTTTCAGCATTAACGTTACAATGTTTGGGCACCTTCAAAGGCCCCCGATCAAAATTTTCAGTCCTCCCTGATGACGAGGCAACCATTATCCAAGGCTTTTACAGATATATACTAATTAACCAATGGCCACCTCTAGAAACAAGATACCGTTAAAGAAAATGAAAGAATGGGCAGAACCCAGCTTAAATCTATACCATTGGGCTGCTATAATCAATAAGGGAAAGCAAACATAACCGAGCTGGGAACAAGTACACCTGGTTTGTATAATAACATACCTTCTGCCATTATCTGCCACAAGACAAGTACAACTACTGGTTATCTTTAGCAAATACAGAGCCATTCATTGCTTCCTGCTGCGCTGCCCACAGGCCACTACTATAACCGCCTTAAGTAAATGTTAAAAGGGGGTAGTTCACCTCAATATTAAATTCCAGAATGACGCAGATTCCTAGAATTAGTCTTTATTTTTTTATGTTTGTGGCTCTTGACATATTTACATACATGGGGCTGCTAGGGCTTCAGAATATGAATCCTAATAACTCCAAAACCCATACAAAATCATTAATGAAGACCCAATTAAAAGTTGTTTAGAATGGGTCCATCGGTAATATGGTCAAATTTACTATAAAGGTGAATTTCCTTTCACTCTGACTCTAGCCTAAAACATATCATTTACAGAGGCGCATGTAAGCATTTTCATATGAACCTGGAAAGAAAGACTTACAGCCCTTGATATTCAATTGGCTCAATACTATTATCCTATAATATCTCCTTTTTTAAATTGCACCCCCACTTTTCAAACATCTCTAAGATTTAATATTCATAAATTTATCTATTTTAATATTACTGTGGTTTAGATTTCTTTATGTTTTACAGATCTCTATCTTTACAGATAGCTAGAATCTCAGCCATAAAGCAGGGCAGGACTGCTGCTTACAATGGGGATCAGATAGGATCTGTGCCACTGTGACAGAATGCTCTGTTATACAGATAGCTAGAATCTCAGCCATAAAGCAGGGCAGGACTGCTGCTTACAATGGGGGGGGATCAGATAGGATCTGTGCCACTGTGACAGAATGCTCTGTTATACAGATAGCTAGAATCTCAGCCATAAAGCAGGGCAGGACTGCTGCTTACAATGGGGGGATCAGATAGGATCTGTGCCACTGTGACAGAATGCTCTGTTATACAGATAGCTAGAATCTCAGCCATAAAGCAGGGCAGGACTGCTGCTTACAATGGGGGGGATCAGATAGGATCTGTGCCACTGTGACAGAATGCTCTGTTATACAGATAGCTAGAATCTCAGCCATAAAGCAGGGCAGGACTGCTGCTTACAATGGGGGGATCAGATAGGATCTGTGCCACTGTGACAGAATGCTCTGTTATACAGATAGCTAGAATCTCAGCCATAAAGCAGGGCAGGACTGCTGCTTACAATGGGGGGATCAGATAGGATCTGTGCCACTGTGACAGAATGCTCTGTAATATGGATAGCTAGAATCTCAGCCTGCAGAAGTAAACTTTGTGTGACTTCAGAAAGCCGAAGCGCTGCACATGCCTTTCCATCGGAGATTCCCTTTGTTGCTGGTGGAATGGGATTTCTGAGCAGTTAGTTGCCTGCGGTATCAGAAATCTATCGTGGGCAACTAATTCACTCTGTGGGCCATCAGCCTTAAGGTGCCCATACACGGGCTGATTCTAGCTGCCCATATTGGTCCCTTATGTGGTCCTCGCTCCCATTGCTCCAGTCTCTATCATTGTAACTGGATGGTTTGGCCCTCGGGGAAATATCTGCTCATGCAGTGATGTTACCAAACGAGCAAATCTTATAATGTTTGGCCACCTTTAGCAGCACTGGGGTAGGGACGGAAGAGCCTGGCGACCAATCTCTATACAGAGCTGCTTAACATGTGCCTGCACTATGTAATTAAATGTCAATAATAAAAATAAAGTATGAATAGATCTCCTTGCTGTACCCTAACGCACATACCTAGGAATTCCCAGAGTGACGTTCATTTCTCCTCTGCCAGCAAAGTGGAAAGTGTTCAGCGTCATCTGTGTGGAGGGCTCTCCGATGCTCTGAGCTGCCAGAAGCCCCACCGCATCCCCGGGGTCACACAGCGCTCTCTGCCACTTTAGGTGCAGCAAGGTTTTTAAGCTAAATGCACAAAAAAAAAAAAAAACAACCAATATTCCTTTACCAAAGGAGCAATTGTGCACAGTTTGAAGCAGCACTTAGCAACCAGTCAGATATTTGCTTTTATTTTGGAATCTAATGGCAGATTGGTTACTATGAGTTACTAGGCATGGGGCAAACTTTGCACTTAAATGCCCCTTTAATCCCTACAGATCTACCGACCTGTATAAAGACTAAAGGCCCCCATACATGGGCTGATATAAGCTGCCGATACCGACTCGGCAGCTTATCTGCCCGTGTAGGCCTGAAATTGGCCAGATATAGATCGGGCAGGTTAAAAGATTCAGTCGGATCGGGGGCCGCATCGGCCAAACGATCGGATTATTATTTTTTTTTTTTAACTTCAAGCTCCCCGATATCGCCCACCCGTAGGTGGGGATATCGGGGGAAGATCCGCTCGCTTGACGATCTCGCCAAGCGAGCGGATCTTACCGTGTATGGGGACCTTTAGGGCGAAGACATAATAATTTATGACGGATAGATTGCGGTGACTAGTTGCCCCGTGTATCTTCGCCCTAAGGCAAAAACCATCAAATACACAGATTTTCCCAAGTACCTGTCAAATGTCAGCGAGGACATCCCCTGGCTGGAGTCCCTCTGCTCCTCCCACAGACAGCCATACTGCGCCATTTTGCTCTGGAAGTTCTCAGATACGGATCCCAAGTAGAGATCTGGGCGCCACACTGCCAGGCAGGGATCAGGGAGAGTAGACGACCTTCTCACGTATTTGCTACGTGTCTTCTCATTCGCCGCATACCAGCTCTCCAATACCTGCCGCAGGGAGGAGACTGCGTCAAGCAACGTTATTGCGCTAGAGATAAGGGCTTCGCCAACTGACCCTCCTGTCTATTACATGTTAGATGTAACTACATTGTATCTACGTTGGGATCTCTAAAGCCCTTCGCCCTTTAATGGTGACACCTTTCTAATAGTCAAGTGCCCAAATGCTGACAGCAGTATGGATATCTGTTCAGCCATTTTGCCTCCAAGTGGCAGCAATCGAAATGTCACATAAAGCTGAAACACCGCCAATTCATTTGGTCTTGAGCAACTTCTTTTGTACTTTGCCCCTCCATCTGCAGCTCCCTGGTCCCTCAAGGTCCATTCAAAATCAGGAAACTAGTTACCCTTTAACTGCCGGATCTGCGTTTACCTTTCTGGATGCGAGATCCCTGCCATTCTCATCCAGCTCATTAGGACACGATGCTTTTGCAGCTGCCATTTGCTTCTGAGAGTAGAGCAGGAAGGGGCTGATTCGCTGGGAGAGGTTGGGGTGCCTTGCTTTCCACCTATAGATGGCATGATTGTGCTGCTCTGCTTGCTCTGTGTTCACCCTGGATAGAACTTCATCCAAGTGCTTGGACTGCTTGATAACCTGCAGGGAGGAAACAGGGTTACACAGGTATGGGATCCATTATCCAGAAAGACATTTCCCTTTTCTCTGTAATAATAAAACAGTACCTGTACCTGATCCCAACTAAGATATAATTACCCCTTATTGGGGGCAGAACAGCCCTATTGGGTTTATTTAATGGTTAAATGATTCCCTTTCCTTTTCTCAGTAATAATAAAACAGTACCTGTACTTGATCCCAACTAAGATATAATTACCCCTTATTGGGGGCAGAACAGCCCTATTGGGTTTATTTCATGGTTAAATGATTCCCTTTTCTCTGTAATAATAAAACAGTACCTGTACTTGATCCCAACTAAGATATAATTACCCCTTATTGGGACAGAACAGTCCTATTGGGTTTATTTAATGGTTAAATGATTCCCTTTTCTCTGTAATAATAAAACAGTACCTGTACTTGATCCCAACTAAGATATAATTACCCCTTATTGGGGGCAGAACAGCCCTATTGGGTTTATTTCATGGTTAAATGATTCCCTTTTCTCTGTAATAATAAAACAGTACCTGTACTTGATCCCAACTAAGATATAATTACCCCTTATTGGGGCAGAACAGCCCTATTGGGTTTATTTAATGGTTAAATGATTCCCTTTTCTCTGTAATAATAAAACAGTACCTGTACTTGATCCCAACTAAGATATAATTACCCCTTATTGGGGCAGAACAGTCCTATTGGGTTTATTTAATGGTTAAATGATTCCCTTTTCTCTGTAATAATAAAACAGTACCTGTACTTGATCCCAACTAAGATATAATTACCCCTTATTGGGGGCAGAACAGCCCTATTGGGTTTATTTAATGGTTAAATGATTCCCTTTTCTCTGTAATAATAAAACAGTACCTGTACTTGATCCCAACTAAGATATAATTACCCCTTATTGGGGGCAGAACAGCCCTATTGGGTTTATTTCATGGTTAAATGATTCCCTTTTCTCTGTAATAATAAAACAGTACCTGTACTTGATCCCAACTAAGATATAATTACCCCTTATTGGGGGCAGAACAGCCCTATTGGGTTTATTTAATGGTTAAATGATTTTTAGCAGTAATAAGATCTTAAGATCCAAATTATGGAAAGATCCCTTATCGGGAAAACCCCAGGTCCTGAGCATTCTGGATGACATGATCTAAACCAATATTTACTGTATAAACTTGTCACCTGCAAGAACCAAATTAGTTTGCTTCTGATTGGTCTAGTGCAGATGGAATAATAACAGCCAACATCTCATTGGTTGCTGTGGGTTATACAGTTAAAAAAGCTTTCCATCTTTGGGTCTGAGCTGTGGCATTAGATCATACACAATCACCACGAGAAAGCTGGCATCTGTTCTGCTTCCGTGTCTCCGGATGACTGTGCTAGCCCTAAGCTTCTTGTTCTAGTATATTTGCCCAGTGGCAGGGGATTTGTTTTTTGACTTGTGTACATATGTGCTTAGGCTGTGTGCCATGTTTCAGGGTTTCAGGCGATGTTTCAGATTTAGATCTGCTCTTTACCGTTCATCCTTGTTCTCCAGAGATGTATTTACCTGAAGTCCTCGTCTTTTTTTAAACTTAAACCCAGCTCAGTTCCCTCTGAAGACATCATAAATAGGTGAGGATGGCATAATGCTAACCCTAGCACATGTATTTCTACATTATTGTACCCAGGGTATTATTGCTGCTGCAGACTGTACAGTGTCTCTGGATAACTGTGCCAGCATTTAGCTCCTTGTTCTATTATATTTGCCCTGTGGCAGAGGATAAGTTGTTTGACCTTTGTGCACACGTGCCTGGGCTGTGAGCCAAATTGGCAATAAGCACACATTCAGATCCATGCCCTATGGCGAGTCCCGCACTACTGTGAGTTTTTATTGACTTCAGCATTAGGAACTTCTAGTTCCATGTGGTTGGCCAATACAATATTTCCATGTAGCCCTTGGGGTCCCTGCTAGGGACAGATTGCTCTACATAGGGTTATGCCTCTATGGCTTCCGCAATCTCAGCCCTGGGAAACTCCTGTTACGGCACAATATTGCTTGTTTGTATCTAGAAATGTATTTCTCTGGGGAACAGCTGGATATATGAAATAAGACTTTATAAGATGTAGACAGTGATTTTATTGAATCCTGTTTGCCCAATGTCAACAGCTGAAAGCTTTACTCGCCCGATACCATAATCTAACTGACAGATAAGTGGAGGGGGCCTGGGGCAGCCAGAGGGCTCTGGTTCTCATTTAAGGGGTTATATGATCACTGTATATAAACATATAAGGGATTTCTGTAAATTTGATGGATGTGTGTCTATATTACACAGCTATATATACATGATTGCAATGATTATGATGTACTGCTTACATTGTGGTTATATGATCACTGTATATAAACATATAAGGGATTTCTGTAAATTTGATGGACGTGTGTCTATATTACACAGCTATATATACATGATTGCAATGATTCTGATGTACTGCTTACATTGTGGTTATATGATCACTGTATATAAACATATAAGGGATTTCTGTAAATTTGATGGACATGTGTCTATATTACACAGCTGTATATACAGGATTGCAATGATTCTGATGTACTGCTTACATTGTGGTTATATGATCACTGTATATAAACATATAAGGGATTTCTGTAAATTTGATGGACGTGTGTCTATATTACACAGCCATATATACAGGATTGCAATGATTCTGATGTACTGCTTACATTATGGCCCCAAAAGCACATAGTATGTTAATATATACTCCTTTTGTTTTAACCCTGAATTCCTCTTACCTCGTAGTTCTCTGCTATGAATGGAAACTGCTTGGGCTGGAGAAACTGTGTCTTGGGCACATCGAGGCCGTCCTCTCCGTACAGGAACTGAATGACACTGCCATCGCTGTCTCGCACCGTCAGGTCATACTGAACCACAAGACCCTCCAGATGTTTAATAATGCACCTGCATGGCAGAAACATGGCAAGATGCTATTCAACTACAACTCCCAGCATGCCTTAGCCTACATAGAGCAACTGCTACTTCCATTCTCACAGTGTCAGATCTAGGTTCTAGATCTTATCTAGAAATACACAATAAAGCAGCCTTGCCAACCTCTGCAGATATCCCGAGCGACTAGTTTTCACAGCCGTGTCCACCAATCCTTCCCTCCCTGCCATGCAATGAAAGAAGAACTCCTGCAAGGAAATGACAAATTGATATCTATTGGTTAAATCTGAGAACCCACAATACCTTAAACACTGTTCAAGGGCAATAAGTTCGTATAAAGGGGATGTTGCACTAATTATAACTCCAGAAGTTTTTATTTAAAGTTACTCTTTAAGCATAATGTATCCCTTAGTTATACAGCAGTTAGTTATTCTACTTATTTTTACTGCATATCTTTACCTTCAGAATTTCTGATTTCAGCAATTATACCTGGTTGCTAGGGTAATAACAATTTAGCAACCAAATAAGATAAATCCCAGCACAAAAAATACAGAACAATTGCAAACTGCCTTAGATTACCGCTGTCTGCACCATACTACAGTTTATTTTAAGGTGAGCGGGAATAAAGCAGAATTCCATGGCAGGTAACGGCCCTGCCATAAGGAACACAGACCACATGTCAGTCATTTAGTAACATAGTAAGTTGGGTTGAAAAAAGACATACGTCCATCAAGTTCAACCATAATGCCTATACCTAACCTGCCTAACTACAAGTTGATCCAGAGGAAGGCAAAAAACCCCATCTGAAGCCTCTCTAATTTGCCTCAGAGGGGAAAAAATTCCTTCCTGACTCCAAGATGGCAATCGGACCAGTCCCTGTATCAACTTGTACTAAGAGCTATCTCCCATAACCGTGTATTCCCTCACTTGCTAAGAATCCATCCAGCCCCTTCTTAAAGCTATATAATGTATCAGCCAGTACGACTGATTCGGGGAGGGAATTCCACAACTTCACAGCTCTCACTGTAAAAAATCCTTTCCGAATATTTAAATGGAACCTCCCTTCTTCTAAACGGAGTGGGTGCCCTCGTGTCCGTTGGAAGGACCTACTGGTAAATAAAACATTAGAGAGGTTATTATATGATCCCCTTATATATTTATACATAGTTATCATGTCACCTCTTAAGCGCCTCTTCTCCAGTGTAAACAGACCCAACTTGGCCAGTCTTTCTTCATAACCGAGACTTTCCATACCCTTTACCAGCTTAGTTGCCCTTCTCTGGACCCTCTCTAACTCAATAATGTCCCGTTTGAGCACTGGAGACCAAAACTGAACAGCATATTCTAGATGGGGCCTTACCAGTGCTCTGTAAAGGGGAAGAATAACCCCCTCCTCCCGTGAATCTATACCCCTTTTAATACAGCTCAGAACCTTGTTTGCCCTTGCAGCTGCTGCCTGGCATTGCTTGCTACAGCCAAGTTTATTATCTACAAGGACTCCAAGATCCTTCTCCATTATGGATTTGCCTAGTGCAGTCCCATTAAGGGTATACGGGGCTTGCATGTTTTTACATCCCAGGTGCATGACCTTACATTTATCCACATTAAATCTCATCTGCCACTTAGCTGCCCAGATTGCCAGTTGGTCAAGATCCTGCTGCAGGGATGTCACATCCTGGATAGAATTGACTGGTCTGCAGAGTTTTGTGTCATCTGCAAACACTGATACATTACTCATAATACCCTCCCCTAAGTCATTTATGAACAAATTAAACAAAAGTGGACCCAGTACAGAACCCTGAGGGACCCCACTGAGAACCTTACTCCAAGTAGAGAATGTGCCATTAACAACCACCCTCTGTACCCGATCCTGTAGCCAGTTTTCTATCCATGTGCAAACGACTTCACTAAGACCAATAGACCTTAGCTTAGAAAGCAGTCGTTTGTGGGGAACGGTATCAAATGCTTTGGCAAAATCCAAATAGATTATATCTACTGCATCCCCACTGTCCAGCTTCTTACTTACCTCATCATAAAAAGCAATTAAATTGGTCTGACATGACCTGTCCTTCATAAAGCCATGCTGATTACTGCTCATAATGCCATTCTCCACTACATAATTTTGAATGTGATCCCTTAACAAGCCTTCAAATAACTTGCCCACCACGGATGTCAAACTTACAGGCCTATAATTGCCAGGCTGAGATCTTATTCCCTTTTTAAATATGGGAGTGACATTCGCCTTCTTCCAATCACTAGGTACCATACCTGATGAAAGAGAGTCTGAGAATATCAGAAACAAGGGCCACTGCAATTCTGCCCCTAGCTCTCTCAGTACCCGAGGGTGTATTCCATCTGGCCCAGGTGCCTTGTTTACATTTATCGTGTGTAACCCTTTAAGCACCATATCCTGTGCCAACCACTGTGTAGTTGGAGCTGAGGCAACAGTGAAGCTATTGGGTGAGACTTGGCCCACTGGCTCCTCTACTGTATACACAGAAGAAAAGAACTGGTTAAGCACATCTGCCTTTTCTGTATCCGCTGTAACCATATTGTTATTATAACTCAATGGGGCCACACCCTCAACCTGCATCTTTTTACTATTAATATACTTAAAAAACTTTTTGGGGTTAGTCTTGGCCTCGGCCGCGATGCGCTCCTCATTTTCTATCTTTGCCTTCCGGATTGCTGTTTTACAACACTTGTTATAGTGTTTATATTCATTAAACGCAGCTACTGTCCCCTCTGACTTATATTTCTTAAAAGCTTTCCTTTTTTTCCCTATTAACTTCTTTACCTCAGAGATAAGCCACATAGGGTGATTCTTAACACTTCTACTTTTTCTTATTAATGGAATAAATTGAGAACAGTAATGATTTAATATCATTTTAAATGACAACCATTTCTGCTCTGTATTTTTATCAGAAAACATAATGCCCCAATCTATGCCCTGAAGCGCTGCCCTTAAGGAGCTAAAATTTGCCTTCCTAAAATTCATTGTCTTTGTTGCCCCCGTGTAAATTTGTTTCCTGCACCAAACATCAAATGAAATAACATTATGGTCACTATTACCCAGGGGTTCAACCACTTGCACATTTGCTATACGTTCTGGGTCATTAGAGATCACTAGATCTAGTATAGCATGGTTCCTGGTTGGCTCCTCAACAACCTGTGACATAAAGTTGTCGTGCAGCAAGTTTATAAACTTGTTCCCATTTACTGTCCTGGCAGTACTATTGCCCCAGTCAATATCAGGGTAATTAAAATCCCCCATTATTATCACTTGCCCCAAACTAGCAGCCTTTTCTATTTGCAACAGGAGCTGGGCCTCCTCCTCTTCGCTTACATTAGGGGGTCTATAGCATACCCCTACAATTAGCTTGGTAGATTCTTTACTATCTGTGAGAAGCTCAACCCATAAGGATTCAGCTCCCTCTGTTCCCCCCATCACTTCCTCCTTAATATTTGCTTTTAAGTCGTGCTTAATGAACAGACACACTCCTCCTCCTTTCCTATTGCCCCTGTCCCTCCGAAACAATGTATACCCCCCAATATTAACAGCCCAGTCATGAGACTCATTCAACCAAGTTTCAGCAACACCAATCACATCATATTTCCGCTCCAACGCCAGTACCTCCAGCTCTCCCATTTTACCAGTCAGACTCCTTGCATTGGTAAACATACATTTAATACTGGTTCCGGCGTGAGAATGACGTGTAAACAACTTATGGGCCTCCCTGCCATTATCAGTATCCCGAAGCAAGTCTCCTCCCCCAATTTTCCTTACTATGCCCACTACCTCATCTATCCTGTCTACCACAGAATTTCCCGCTGCACCCTCCCCCCCCACTCCTAGTTTAAAATCTCCTCCAACCCTCTAGCCATCTTTTCCCCCAAAGCAGCTGCCCCATCATCATTGAGGTGCAGCCCCTCCCTGGCAAAGAGCCTGTAGCCGATTGAGAAATCAGCCCAGTTCTGGAGAAACCCAAAGCCCTCCTCCCTGCACCAATCTCTCAGCCACGCATTAATCTCCCTGAGCTCCCGCTGCCTTCTTAATGTTGCTCGTGGCACAGGTAATATCTCTGAGAAAATTACCTTGGAAGTCCTCGCCCTCAACTTCGCACCTAGCTTTTTAAAATCGTTCTTGAGGACTTCCCCCCCTCCTCTAACTTTGTCATTGGTACCTATGTGTACCAAGACCGCCGGGTCTTCCCCAGCCCCTCCCAACAATCTGTCCACTCGTTCCACCACATGCCGAACCCTAGCACCAGGCAAGCAACACACAGTTCGGCATGTAGGGTCTTTGCGACAAATTACCCTATCCACCTTTCTAATAATTGAATCCCCTACAACTATAACCTGCCTTCCCTTCCTAGCACTACTCCCCCCACCTGTATTAGAGGTGCCGGCTCCCAGGGTGCTCTGAGAGTCAGCCTGCTCCATACACGCCAGCTCAGAGCTGCCTTCCCCAGCATCTTCACCTAACGCGGCAAATCTGTTGGTTTGTACAAGCTTTGAACCAGCCCCCCTACCCTTGTGTCCCCTACTGCCCCTCTTAACTGTTACAAATTTGTCTCCCTCATTAACCTCCACTGTCCCTTCTCCCCCCCCCACTACACCGGCCCCTGCCAGTGGTTGCTCAGTGAGCCTCCTGTTCTCCCCCATGTTTGCAGCTGCCCTCAGTGCTGCCAGTTCCCCCCTTAGATTTCAAAGCTAATTCTGTATAGATACTTACAGGAGGTTTGATGCCAGTAAGAAATCGGCCAGTAACAAATCCTCCAGATCGTGGGCTAAAATCATATGGCTGGAAACAAGGTAATGACCTCCCAGAAGGCATCAGTGGGGGCCTCCGCCCCTCCAGCTCAATCTGGCCCAATAAACAGGAAATCTGCAGGGGCAAAATAAATGTATTAATACAAATGAATTAAGATAAATTAAATGAAAATCTTAGTGTGATTCATTAGACAGAATGACTTTTGCAGAGTATTTATAGGAAACTAAAGTAAAGGTCAGTAGAGATGGGCCGGCTATGGCTTTTCTTATGTTCTTAAACTTCAGCACCTACATATTTCTGCCATATTCAGTGGGATGCTAGAAGCTATAGTTTAACAGGTGCTGGAAGCTGAAGTAGGATATGTTATTACTTGAATTGCTAAAGGTAAGAATTCAAGCAATGGGGATGTGTCAGGCTAGGGCACTGGGGGGGACGTGTAGTATAGGATATGTTATTACTTGAGTTGCTAAAGGTAAGAATTCAAGCAATGGGGATGTGTCAGGCTAGAGCACCGGGGGGGGGGCGTGTAAGGCTAGAGCACCGGGGGGGGGGGGGGGGGGGTTGAGGCTAGAGCACCGGGGGGGGCGTGTAAGGCTAGAGCACCGGGGGGGCGTGTGAGGTTAGGGCACGGGGGGGCGTGTCAGGCTAGGGCACGGGGGGGCGTGTCAGGCTAGGGTAGTGGGGGGGGCAATGTCAGGCTAGGGAAGTGGGGGGGGCAATGTCAGGCTAGGGTAGTGGGGGGGGCAATGTCAGGCTAGGGAAGTGGGGGCAATGTCAGGCTAGGGAAGTGGGGGGGGGGGCAATGTCAGGCTAGGGCAGTGGGGGGGGGGCAATGTCAGGCTAGGGCAGTGGGTGAAGGTAGAATGGAACTGGAATGCCTATGAAATATTGTCTTGTATGAGCCGATGTGCCCCACGCTGAAAATAAAGTGTCATATGAGTTGTAATGTTACCTGCATGGTATTTACAGTGGATCCTTTGGCTCCTGACTGAACCATCAGCTGCAGGTTGTTCTCTGGGAAGGGTCGATGGAGGCCGAAAGGCATGCACACCTATGGGAAATGTCATGTTGGTAACCATTAGTCCACTTCTGGTTGTCTGCAACATCTCCACAGCCACAGGATCTACTGCTTAACACCACTTAACCAAAATGGGCCACTCTAATAATTTATTTGGCCCCACCCTTACAGCCTAATGACGGTAAGACAACTGGGAGACAGAACGGATTTTAATTTGAGAAAAAAGTTGCCCATGTATTTGCAAACAATGAACAGACCACTGACCACTGCATTATCACTGGGACGCAGTTCAGTTTGTTGCAATTATTTATATGGTGCAATACTTCTAGAACTAATTAATAGATCATTAATGAGGAAGAGAATGCATCACTCAGTGTTAAAGCTTTAATAACAGACTAATTAATTTGCCTATTCAGGGCACCATAAAATGAGCCTCCGCTAATGACCTTATTGATTTCGTTGTTGAACTGGTTCACTTCCTCCTTGAATTTCAGATCCACCATGTTGAAATCTCTCTGGTCTTTGCTGAGATGGGCATCCTGCCACTTCCCGTGCGCTTCTTCGTCTGACGCCGCTTCCGACAAGTTGAAAGCCGCTCTGATAGCCTGGCAGGGGCAAATAGAAAAATACCCAACGTTCCAGGAAGTATACATAGAATGAAATACAAATACAACGTTGTACACAGGGAATTTAGCATCACTGTGTGCGAAGCTGCAATGTCTTACCTTCCCACCACAATGCAATGATTGCTGTACAATATTCAGTCTCTGGGCATCTGCATAGGGTAGCACAAGAATGTCTTCAACTCCTACCAATAATAGGGAAAAGGGAAAGTAATATTAGGGGCGGTCATTGAGAAACAGACAGGGGAGCCGGGCTGGACTGGCAATCTGACTATTGGACTGGAAACAGACAGTCGCTATTTATTGGGCTGGTCTGAGGCTGTTTGGGCCTCTGTGTCCCTGAAATGCCCATTTTGAATCCAGACATGCAGGGAGCCATGGGTTTTACCGAACAAATAAAATGACTAAGAATGTTTGCTCCCTAAAGGGAAGGAATACTCTCAGCTTTAACCACAAAAGCACTTAAAGTTTGCCCCCTAACCCAGTATCCCAGAGCAACCAGCAGCCTAGCGTTTAGTGATCTACTACGGTTAAGTGCACCTGACTAGTCGGTATTGAAATGCAGAAATAAAGCTCTGCGGCTGCCATTACAGAATTATCTAAGGATGCTCTGCCATCAACCTGAGTGTTTATTAAGGAAATGAGGTCCAAAAACCTAAGATTCCTGTAACTATCACAGGTCAGGGCACCGCACAGGTATAATGAGAATAAGTGTTCTAATTGGAATCATAAGTTGCACAGAACATTTCCAGGTAAAAAATACTGCTCTTCTAAATGGGTGAGAGTAAGGAGAATATGCCTCACTGGTTGACTCCCATAAAGTGTATATTATCATAGTCAGGGCAGTAAGGTTGTAAAATGCCCTTGTGATGGAAGATTCTATTAATGCCATTAAGAGTAGCTTGGTTGATTTCTTGAACAAACATAATATTCAAGGCTATGGTGGCATATAAAGTTTATATATGTGAGTACATAGTATGTGTATATACGTGCACTGGGAATCCTTTGGAGGGATTGAATTTGATGGACTTTATTCAACCGAAATGAACTATGTAACTATCACTGCTTCTATGCAGCGAAATAGCTTATGGCATTATTATGGCACCGGAAGGGTAACCGATGGCATAGTTACAAAGGTCATTTACTCTGTTTCTATAGCTTTGATTTTCTGGATGCTCAACCCTGGCCTAAACATAGGTGTCCACGGAAGACAGTTGTTTCTGTTCAGCTTGAAATAAAGTGCTATATGGTACATCTCTCAGGAATGGTGGAAATACTCTTTAGCTTCTTATCCAGTGAGAAAGAGATCAGTAGCTAAGTAACACTGCAGGCTTGGGCCCATCCTTACCCAGAGTGAACCCTCTGTAGAGCTGGAGGTAGGCAGTGAAGAGCCTCGCCAAGCAAGTCAGCAGTTTGCCGCTGGTCTCGCCTCCGTACAGCTCATAGCAGCAGTGCACCAAGCCGAAGGAAGAGCTCCCATAGTGGGCTTTGTCCAGGACGCCACAAAGCAATTCCCCGTCTCTAATGATTACCTGGAAATACCAGAAGTGCATAAAATAACCTTTTGGACTGGACATTTATGAACAATAATAGAAATAAAAGGAATTCATACATCAATTATAATTGGCTCAACAAATATGCTATCTTTTGTGCAGTACGGAGAAGGGACAGACACACAGTCAGCAGTACATGTACATGCTCTAGTGACACTATGGCCACCTACCTGAGACTCGCACATGGAGTCCGGCGAGAATCCCGGAATAGGCCGAGGCTGCTCCTTCACCCAAGCTTTCCCGCTGATTTTGGCTTTTCCGGTCAGGTTGAGGGGAATCAGATTTTCAGGGATTACGTTGATTAGTAACGTAGATACAACCTAGGGACGAGACAGAGAGGCATAAAGACTTAGGTATCTTCTATCCTATATACTTTAATTAATACTCACTAAGTACTAAGGCGGTAGGCGCATTATGTCACTGGCCAGGCACAAAGTGCAGCTTCTAAAGGTGGCCATACACGGGCAGATGTAAGCTGCTACTGAAGTCCTTTAGACTGATTCGGCAGCTTTTCTGCCTGTATATGGGGCCCCCAAAGGGCCTTCCCAATCACTAACTGGTCTAAAATTGCCCAGATATCAATTGAACAGGTTTGATTTTTCCATCGTAATGGGGATGGCATCAGCTCATTGATGTGGTCCTTGGTCCGGCGCCACCTATGCCCGTGGTTGTAATTCAATTGTTTGGCCAACAGTTGAATTAGCCCATTAACACCCACCTAAGGGGGCACATCGAGAGAAGATCTGCTCGTTTGTATGTATGGTCACCTTAAGCCAATAGAATGGGGCACATTCATTAAAGTACGACAGGTCCGAATAAAAATAATTCATATTTTTTCTAAAGTTTAAAACTTTTGCATATTTTCTGCAATATTTTTGTTAATTTGCAAAACTTTCGTACTTTGTGACAATTTGTGCGACAGAATCGTATTTGTTGCACTGAGTAGGAAACTTTCGGATTCATTCAAGCTTGAGTATCTTGACTTTCCTTGTGCCGGGTTGGAGCTGCAGAGTGCCATTGAGCCCTATGGGAGACTTTCCTTGGGCCGGGTTGGAGCTGCAGAGTGCCATTGAGCCCTATGGGAGACTTTCCTTGGGCCAGGTTGGAGCTGCAGAGTGCCATTGAGCCCTATGGGAGACTTTCCTTGGGCCGGGTTGGAGCTGCAGAGTGCCATTGAGCCCTATGGGAGACTTTCCTTGGGCCGGGTTGGATCTGCAGAGTGCCATTGAGCCCTATGGGAGACTTTCCTTGGGCCGGGTTGGAGCTGCAGAGTGCCATTGAGCCCTATGGGAGACTTTCCTTGGGCCGGGTTGGAGCTGCAGAGTGCCATTGAGCCCTATGGGAGACTTTCCTTGGGCCGGGTTGGAGCTGCAGAGTGCCATTGAGCCCTATGGGAGACTTTCCTTGGGCCGGGTTGGAGCTGCAGAGTGCCATTGAGCCCTATGGGAGACTTTCCTTGGGCCGGGTTGGAGCTGCAGAGTGCCATTGAGCCCTACGGGAGACTTTCCTTGGGCCGGGTTGGAGCTGCAGAGTGCCATTGAGCCCTACGGGAGACTTTCCTTGGGCCGGGTTGGAGCTGCAGGGTGCCATTGAGCCCTATGGGAGACTTTCCTTGGGCCGGGTTGGAGCTGCAGAGTGCCATTGAGCCCTATGGGAGACTTTCCTTGGGCCAGGTTGGAGCTGCAGAGTGCCATTGAGCCCTATGGGAGACTTTCCTTGGGCCGGGTTGGAGCTGCAGGGTGCCATTGAGCCCTATGGGAGACTTTCCTTGGGCCGGGTTGGAGCTGCAGAGTGCCATTGAGCCCTATGGGAGACTTTCCTTGGGCCGGGTTGGAGCTGCAGAGTGCCATTGAGCCCTATGGGAGACTTTCCTTGGGCCGGGTTGGAGCTGTAGGGTGCCATTGAGCCCTATGGGAGACTTTCCTTGGGCCAGGTTGGAGCTGCAGAGTGCCATTGAGCCCTATGGGAGACTTTCCTTGGGCCGGGTTGGAGCTTGCAGAGTGCCATTGAGCCCTATGGGAGACTTTCCTTGGGCCGGGTTGGAGCTGCAGAGTGCCATTGAGCCCTATGGGAGACTTTCCTTGGGCCGGGTTGGAGCTGCAGAGTGCCATTGAGCCCTATGGGAGACTTTCCTTGGGCCGGGTTGGAGCTGCAGAGTGCCATTGAGCCCTATGGGAGACTTTCCTTGGGCCGGGTTGGAGCTGCAGAGTGCCATTGGGCCCTATGGGAGGCTTCCAAAATCATGCACTGAAGGTTCAAAGTCAGAAATCGGATCGCCATTTGCAAACAATTGTTTCAATGTGAAAATTACGGATCGTAAGTACAAAATCTTCATATTCGGACGAACGGAATTTTCATGACTTTTGCAAACATCAGAAACTATCGGATTTCGTGATTCGGATTCGTACTTTAACGAATCAGGCCCAATGTGTTATTGTAGGTACTAATGGACATTTGGCAGGGAACTGTCATAAACAGAGCAATGTTCATACCAACAGCTTATCTCGAATAGTGTCAACTGTATGTGATAGGTTTATTTGCTAGTTACATAGACCATATTTACTCTGTACTTATGTGCTGGCAATGAAGCGCTGTGCAAACAATAGTTAATTCTGGCATCTCTCCTATGAGCCAACTTCTGTTCAACTTCTATAAAACCAAGCAGAGCTCGCGGCTACACAACTGACTCAGAATAAATACAGAGACAGCGGTGCTTGGCCAATGATCAGCCGCCATATACAATGCCAGGCAGGCCGAGATACTTTCCAATTAGTAACCATGTCACAGTAAGTAGCTCGGTTGCTGATGATTACAGTGCCTGGCAGAAGAGAAACACATAAATAAATAATAACATCATAATAATTGTTTTTGCACAATGAAAGGAAGTGCTTTGAAAGGTTGTGTATCTGTAAATGTAATTGTTAATAAAAGGCGCAGACAGACATGACGCTTAAACTGCAATTACAGAGAACTATAAAGCCTTTGAAAATATTTAATTCCATGTATATTAGAAAGTGGTTTTGAATCACATTTACGGCCCGGCGTTCTCTTTTAGGAAAAATAATGGTGCGGAAAAAACATTCCAACACAATCAGAGCAAAACTTGGCAATTCTGTATGCATTTAAAGGGGAACTAAAGCTCAGCAAAGAATTAAGGTGCCCATACACACACTGGTATTAACGAACAAAGCAAGGTTTCGTACAATGTATGGTGGGTTGAAGGGGCCCGGCAGAAGGTTATACTAAATTGTCAGATAGGGGTAGAATTCTATTGTTACTACCTGCATATCTGACAATTCAGCTCTTAACGTTAGTGGAGCGGACGAATGATTTCCCGCAGATCGTTATTGTAGCTTCTGTACCAACCCAAGCCCCCCCCCCCCCCCCACAGGGAAGTTCTGTGCCTCCAAAGATGCCCCAGTAGCCCCCCATGTTCTTTTCTGCTCAATCACAACCCATGCTCTGGGCTGCTGTCACTTACCTGAGCTTAGGGACCCACTCACAATAGTATACAGAAAATAAAATACATAAAACAAGGCTGATTGGTAATTAATTCCGATTCTTATCACATCGCGGCTCAGAAACCAGTGCAATTAAAATCAAAATGAATCATCAGACCTGTAGCATCAGCTGCTTCTATGACAGGTAACCACCTCAACAGCAGCCCAGAATGCACTGAGCATGTGCAGTGCCACTGACACTCAAAAGATTGTTGAACAAGATCAGAAGATGGGGAACTTTGAAATCCCATGGGCCGGATGTAGCCCTCCAAAGGATTTCTATGCCCCCCCCCCCCAGTCTGCTCCGAGGCTCCATAGACTTTACTATATGACATTAACATTTAATACAATCTGGCCCTCCAACATGCTGTATAACATATAATTGGCCCACTACATGCAGTAAGCTGGACAGCACTGATCTAGAAGAATCACATATATATGTGCACTTGCTTAAACATCTCAAGACTGTGCCCAGGGCTAATAAGCCAAAGCAACTAATCTGAGGTTTGCTTCCAACATGTAACCGGTAAATGCCATTTGCAAGTTGGCTGCTATGGGCTACTTAACCTGGTGTAAACATGTACTAATAATATGCATTACCTGCTTTCCTGTCCAAAGTGGGTAGGGTTTCAGGATAGCTGGTGGGAGGACTTTTACGCGCCCTCGCTTATCTGTCAGCCCTTGATAAACCAATTCCATATACTGTTCCCGGGTGAAAAAGCAGCCGCGGATGGTCATGTTTGCGCCGGACACCATATGATCTTGAATTAGGCCGGCAAGGGGTGTACCATCCTGCCAGAATTAACAGGGGAGTTCAAAATACAGCAGCATTGTTCAAAAGACAAAGTAACAGATAACAGATTAGTCACATTAGTGCAAGTTAGAACGCTATATTTATTCTGCAGAAAGCTTTACCATATCTGAGTAAACATCCCTAGAAGCTCCCTCTGGTTGTTTAAGATAGCAGCTGCCATTTTAGCTTGGCCTGACTTCACTTTCCTGCCTGCACACTCCTGGAACAGCTCTAAACTCAGATTATACAGCAGAGAAGGGAGGGGGAGAGAGGAGCAGTGGGAGGGGGAGGAGGAGAAGGGAGGGGGAGGAGGTGAAGGGAGAGGGAGAGAGGAGCAAACTGAGCAGACTCATGCAGTGCCCTGAAAGATTTTTTTCCAAGAGCAGGAAGTCTGACACAGATCATGTATACAAAATAAAAGGAAATAAATGTGATGTTTCTTTTCACTGAGGACTCAGAAAGCAGCAGTTCTTTTCATTTACCTTTCCTTCTCCTTTAAGTGACAAAGAGCAAGTATCATCTTACTGAATATCCTATAAAATCTCAATACATGTAACAGTGAGGAGCACGGAAGCGCTGCAGACACACAGCAAGGCCATACCTTAGGCACCAAGTACTGCTCATCTGTACATGCTAAGCTGTAGGCTTCAGCCCGGCCCAGCTCGCTTTGGGGGAAATGCGCGTTCATTTCATCCCCATCGAAGTCAGCATTGTACGCCTTACAGTTGGCGTAGTGCAGCCGGAGCACCTTCTCCCCTGGGAGAATACGGGCTTTGTGGGCCTGGATGGAGGGCCTGTGAAGGGTGGGCTGCCGGTTTAGGAGAAGCACATCCCCATTTTTCACATGGCGACACACCTGCAGGCAGAGGGAGAAGCAAACGTAAATAAACTGTGCTTATGTTATAGCCTGCATTGTACATACTAGCTCCCCCAGTGATAACTATAGTACAGGTATGGGACCCGTTATCCAGAATGCTCGGGACCTGAGGTTTTCCGGATAAGGGATCTTTCCGTAATTCGGAGATTAAATAGTTATAATAAATGAAATAGTGATTAAACCCAATAGGACTGCTTTGGCTCCAATAAGGGGTAATTATATCTTAGTTGGGATCAAGTACAGGTACTGTTTTATTATTACAGAGAAAAGGGAATCATTTAACCATGAAATAAACCCAATAGGGATGTTCTGCCCCCAATAAGGGGTAATTATATCTTAGTTGGGATCAAGTACAGGTACTGTTTTATTATTACAGAGAAAAGGGAATCATTTAACCATTAAATAAACCCAATAGGGCTGTTCTGCCCCCAATAAGGGGTAATTATATCTTAGTTGGGATCAAGTACAGGTACTGTTTTATTATTACAGAGAAAAGGGAATCATTTAACCATTAAATAAACCCAATAGGGCTGTTCTGCCCCCAATAAGGGGTAATTATATCTTAGTTGGGATCAAGTACAGGTACTGTTTTATTATTACAGAGAAAAGGGAATCATTTAACCATTAAATAAACCCAATAGGGCTGTTCTGCCCCAATAAGGGGTAATTATATCTTAGTTGGGATCAAGTACAGGTACTGTTTTATTATTACAGAGAAAAAGGAAACTTTTTAAATTACTTGATTAAAATGGAGTCCATGGGAGATGGCCTTTCAGTAATTCAGAACTTTCTGGATAATGGGTTTCTGGATAAGGGGTCCAATACATGTATATGTGATAACAGGTATTAGGCCTGTAAACATGCCAGGAAGCATGCTAGCTAGCAATGCGCCATCCCCAACACTCCCCACACACTTTGCCCATTCTCTACATGCAAATAACTCACAATTTTAGCAGCCAGAGTCTGTGCGCCAGTGGATGGGGTGAGTAGTTGCTTTGCTACAGCTTCCCTCTGGGATACATTGGAAGAGTTCAATATGGTGCGAGAGCCATCCTCACTGATCACCATGGAGGCACCTGGATGGACGTTGGGTCCGTTCATTACAGCCTGTCTCAACTCTTGCACATTCCAGGGAGTGACCGGCTGGGGGTACGTCAGCTTAGTGGCAAACACCTTTGAGAAGGAAAGTATAGTCAGTCCTTATGGGCAATACTCAGTATACAAGCATCCAACTCGACTGCCTGTCTACTGTGTGATTGGCAGTATGAGAGCTCCTATTACACTGACACTAATGTATAAATTATTTATTTACTGTAGTGTTATTTTACTATAAATATAAAATGATTAAAGGGGAACTCCACCCTAACACAACTTTTTCAAGATACACAGCCTTTGCAAGATTTTTAAAGTAATTATATGGTTTGGAACAGTTCCCTAAGCCCCGCCCCCTGTTTCCCTGCTGATCTGGCTGACTACTTTGTGATTCAAACTGTAACAGTAGTCGCCTGTCCTCAGCCTGCCTCCTCCCAATCCCACAATTCCCTGCACACATGATGTCAATAAGGAAAGGGACATCGCAGTGCAAAGCACTGTGGGTTATGTAGTTACTGCATGCAGTTGAGAACTTGTTACAATTTTTAACATCAATGTTTTAGTCCCCCCTCCTCTACCAGGATGCAGAAAGAGTAGAACTGTTTTGCAGCTGGATTTCAGCATATAAAATGGTATTTATTCATTCTTTTTGGAGGAACAGATTACAGTGATAGGTAAATTAGGGGTTTCTGTGTTTTGGAGAATAAAAGCACTACCCAGAGTTCCATTGCACTCAAGGAGAGGAGCGCAGTATAATAGGTTCCCGCTCTTGGTACCAGTTGAAAGATCTAAAGCAACGGGTCTCACCATAGGGATTCCAATTTCATTGGTGTTGATGTACATGTCGGGGCAGATAACAGAGCGAGCTGCATAATCCACTCGCTTCCCCATCATGTGCTTACGAAACAGACCTTCTTTCTTCTCCAGGACCTAAAGGAACAATGGTGGGACATTCAGCAACACAACACACACCGTGTACTGCAATACTGCCCATGAACAAAATAATTATCCTGAAGGAGGTCTTCTAAAAGTATATATTGTTCTTATGTGACCTTGGATTCTTTTATTGAGTATTTAGCCCGTCAGTCTCCAAAGACAACAGCTGCAGAACACTACCCATTCCATACATAAAATAATCCATGTTAGCACCCTAGGAAGTGTTGCTGCACAAATTAGGAAGATGTTGGCCATCTCTGGCCTAGAAACTCATCTGACATCCCTATACAAGCAATCTGCCTGGCAGCCATTGGTCAGCAGAGGTAACACTGACAGTACATTCGGATGTACAGACCTGGCGGATTCCCGGGTACTTTTCAGTCATGAGCTTGTCCATGTCGCTATCGAAGACAATATTGACGTGGCTCTGCAGCCGGACCCAGGAGTTGTACAGCTTATCCGTAAGGGACTGGCCCATTAAAGTGGCAAGAAAAGAGCGGTCGATATTCTCCGTGACTTCGCCTTCCTTCTGCGAAAACAAGAGTTGGCCCGGTTATTTAGGATAGATTCAGGGACTAAATACCAACATGGATACAATTTGCCCCACTACAGTAACCCAAGGCAACTTATTATGGATATCAGTCAAATCTCAAGCACTTAGTATGGGAATAAACTCGCCCCGAGATCTCTTACCAAGCTCATCCCTGATTCGGTGACCTCCGGCATCTGCTCCTGATCCTGAGCCATCACAGCCAGAAGTTTCTGTATCATGGAGACGTCTTTGAGGACAGCCTGCAGGTTAACTGTGTGACCATTGGTGAAAACCTGATCCCCAAGGCGATTGACTGGTCGGTACCTACAGGGAGGTGTAGGGGGGAAAGTAGTTCAGTGGAGCTGGAGACCTGCAGGCTGGGTGTGGCCCTTTAAGATATTTCCATGACCCCCAGAATATAGTTTTATAATATCCTGGTCCAGACGAAATATAAAAGGGATGACATTTAAATAACCCTATAATATTCTCTGCTGTATAATAACCTAACTGAAAGGAAGGATAACAGTTTTGTATCTGCAGGCAGTTTGTTGGTAACTCTTATACATAGTAAGTTAGGGTGAAAAACACAAGTTCGTTAGGGTCCAATGGAGTGAAAAAGGGGGCCCAGCCTGAACCAATCAGGATTAGTTTTTATTTAAGTATACCCTGGTCTATAGCAGGGTGACCATTAGAGCACTAGATAACTTGAAATTTCTGGGACACATTTAATAAATTACATTGCAGGGTTGCATTACATTATTACATTATATTGCAACCAGTGCAGCCCTTCTGGCTGGATTTCTCAAATGTGTCCCTGAATTTTGAAGTAATCTGGTCACCCTACGTTAGAGCCCTGTTTTATCTGGCCTGACCCAATTTTGCTGTCATAATCATTTGTCAGCTATTGATGGTCTTATCCTATTATCTTTTCCTACTGAGCACACATATACATACAGCTATTTGTTTGTTACCCGTAGGTGGCGCTCTTGCTTCCTCCATGTAGTTGCATCCTATTCATTTTACAAAAGACCCATTAGGAAAATACCAGCTGGATTACATATTACCAATATAGAGAGCACTTTTTTTGGGTTGAGTAAAAGGGTTAGTTGCCCTTTAATCTACACACATGTATATTCCTACAGCCCAACTGCAATTTTTGTCTACCGTAGCAACAAGCAGATTTGGGGCGCCTTATGTCAACATTTCTACCCCAACATTAAGTTTCGTTACCTTGAGGGAGGGACAACAATAATGTCTAGGAAAAACGTGTCAGGAGTAAAGGCCGATTCCCCATTGCCTGTTATTCCAGAAAAGAGATGCTGCAGGAAAAAGCCTGCGGGGAGACAAAGAAAACTGGGAGATGCAGTTCCACAATAGCTCCAGAGGCACGGGCCCCCTATTCCTGTTGGGGCTGTACCATAAATTATGTTTGAGAATAGCCCCCAGCTTACCTTCATTCTCCCACAGCGCCTTGATCAGTTCTTTGGTGGAGTTGGGAGTCAGATATCCCCGTTTGGCTAGCTGGGAGCTGTCAGCCACTGCAAGAGAGTCAGAACCACTTACTTAGTAATGGGCTGGGAGTGTGAGCGTGGAGCTTGACGCGGGGGGCAGTACACACAAGCAGCTAGTCAATTACTATGGGTGGGGGGAGCAATTATACTGGAGGAAACCTTTCTGTTATGCTGGAGTATACCCCGGCACACACATAGGAAGATCTGCTCGCTTGACAAAGCCAAGAGGTGGGGCAAATCAGGTAAAACTGATCATTCACCCCCAGTCAACTGGATTATGAACCGAATCTCTAAGCAGGGTCTGCTCCCCCTATAGTCGCGCCCCATGATCAGGTCCTTGAATCTATTCTCAGTGCTAACGGGGGCCTCAGATTTGGGTAAAGGCACTCACTTACCTTCTGTGTCCCCCTCTGCCGGCTTGTTGCCCCCTTTAGAAGAGGCGCTTGATTTGGAAGACATAATTATGGTCAGCTTGCTGTTGTGCTCTTTCCTTACAACTGATCGTGGAGCCCTAAAGGAAGGGGAGTGAAAGGCAAATACAATCTAATAAATAAACCCTGTGATGGGCCAATGGTTAACTGTATTGCCCCACAGAAACCCAGTTAGTACCAGTGAAGGGAAACAGCACTTTCAATTGAAAAAGCAAAGAAATCTCTTAATGTGTTAGGTGGTAATGGCCCCTTCAAGGACACAAAAACCCCCACAAAAAAAATAATCAGTGGACAGCTTTGAAATCTTTAAATACCTGCCACTCCAGTAGTTAAAAGGTTAATTGTAAGGCTGCAGCATCCCCTTACTCGCTTGGGATTTCTTCTCCTCCTCTAACCCACTCAGCCCCTCCCTAACTCTGGCTCTTGGCTTACTGAGCATGCTCAGTTCTTCTTAACCCAGGTTACTAAACACGCCCTCCAGTCTAACAGCCAATGAAAAGATGGCATGTAGGTGGTTTCCATAGAAACCCTGGTCTAGCTGTGCACCCTTCTGAAGAAACATTTTTTTTTCTCCTGTCCTGAGCTCAGTATAACCATTACAGGGCTTTTAATCAAAGCAAGTTCTGCCTGTGTAAGCCCGCATTCTTCATTATGTGAACTTTACTACACACATGTGCTGTTTGCAGATGTAAAGATCACTGAAGATGTGCGAGAGGGAAAATGGCCGCCAGGCGAAAGCTGCTATCATAACATGATGTGCTGGCTAATGGTGCTCAACTTATAGACATGGTAGAAAACTGTAGGGTTTACATGTTGTTTAACTAAGAAATTCCCACTAAGACATAGTTACACCCTTAAAGCAAAACTCCCAGGATCCTACTGTTGCTTATTATACAGGAGTGACTGCAGCCTGAGGGCCAGCGTGGGTCAGATGCTGGGAGTATGCATGTTGCTCCAGTTACACAGGCACAACATCCATTTTACTTTCGCTATCACTTTAAAAGCACTCACTTGCAGTTGGGACACTTTGCCGAAACCATTTGCGTCTTCCAGAAGTTCCCGATCAGCTGGTTTCTGGTCACACAGGTATTTTTCACCTGGCCGAACAAACACAACCAGCATTAGCCTCTATGGATTTCATCTTAAAGGGACAGTCAACATTAAAAAAATACATCTGTGTTTTGCTTGTCATCCTGTGGCTGTATAGAAAAAGCCACAACGAGCAGTAGGACCCCCGAACGTTGCAAAAAATTATGTAAACAGAAGCAAAAATTAGTTTTTGCAGTTGGTCTTTATTAATTTTTTTTTACCATTTACCTTTTCCTTCAGGGATACACAGTAGCACACCATGGTGCTATCCTGTATGTTCTAGGTGTAATGGTATGAATGACTGGACTAACAGCGCCATCTTGTGGCCATTGTATAATATTACACTGAAGTGACCCTGTTCTGAAGGGTCTGTGTCCAAATTCTGCTGAAAAAGGCAGAATCTTGTCCCAAAACTGAATCCTGGGTTTGTTTACGTTTAAGGGAAATTTTACTTTCAGTCACATTTCACTAGGACTGTAGTACTTGCTAAGTTACATTTATGCCATATGCAATAATATTAACACTTATTACCATTAATACACCCATTTCTTTTGATAGATAATTAAAGCCCACCTTAGGTGGGCATGTCGGGAGAAGATGCCCTTGTTTGCCAACCTCCCCAAATGAGCAGATCTTACCTTAATAGTTTTTTTTGCCTGCTGGGGTCAGTGACCCTCATCTAAAAGCTGGAATGAGCAAGGAAAAGAACTTAAAGGGGAACTCTGGTTTCCAAACCAAAATTTGTTAAAAGAACACAGAAACCCCTAATATCCCTATCACTGTAATCTGTTCCTTCAAAAAGTAGGAATAAATACCATTTTTATATGCTGAAAACCAGCTGCAAAACAGTTCTTCTCTTTCTGCATCATTTGAAATCCTGGCAGGGGAGGAGGGACTAAAACATTGATGTTACAAATTGTAACAACTTCTCCACAGCTTACAGACAGCATGCAGGAACTACATAACCCACAATGCATTGCACTGTGATGTTCCTTTCCTTATTGACATCCCATGTGCAGGGAATTGTGGGATTGGGAGGAGGCAGGCTGAGGACAGGCGACTACTGTTACACTTTACTTGAGTCACAAAGTAGTCAGCCAGATCAGCAGGGGAACAGGGGGCGGGGCTTAGGGAACTGCCCGAACTATATAATTACATTAACAATCATGAAAAGGCTGTGCATTTATTAATTGCTGTATATTGCAAAGTTGCTTGGAATCATGTTTGCTTTTCAGAAAGCTTAAGTTGTGTTTGGGTGGAGTTCCCCTTTAAAAACTATAAATAATAAAGACCAATTGCAAAGTTGCTAGGAGTGATCCCTCTTTAAATGAACTTTTAGTATTGTACAGAATGGCCTATTCCTAGCAACTTTTGTAACCCGTGTTCATTATTTTTTTTTTTTTTTTATATATAGTTTTTTTTAATTATTTGCCTTCCTAATTCCAGCTTTTACACTGCATTCAACAAACACTATTTCTCAGTGAGGCTACAATTTTATTGTTCTTGTTACTTATCTTTCTATTCAGTCCCTCCCCTATTTATACTACTGACTCTTGTTAACTCCGCTGCCTGGTTGCTAGGGTAAATAAAACCCTAGCAACCAGATAGCCGCTGAAAAACCAAACTGGAAAGCTGCAGAACAGAAAGCGAAATAACTAAAAAAGCATTGAAAACATTTTTTTTTTTTTTTAAAATGAAGACCAACTGCAAATTGTCTTTAGAATATCAACGTCTGCATCATGCTACGAGTTAAATAAAAGGTGAACTAGCTCTTTACCAAGTTTGGAATGTTGCTTTAGCCCAATCACAGACCCTCCTCTAGTTTGCCCTGATTGCGCTATTCCTGCCAATATCTGTGAGTAAATGTGCACAAATACCCCAAACTTACAGAAATGCCCCCGGGCTGCTTCTTATACTTTTTAAGCACTTTCCTGGTGTGGTCTCCCAGCTCCTCCCGGATCTCATTACCAGTGGCAGCCGCATTGGCCTCCAGCAGCTTTACAACATAAGGAAGAGAAAGGCAATTCATTACATCATCGTTACATCATCAAACAACATATATCCTGCAATGCAGCAGCTCCAAAAAAATGGGTGTATTGGGGTGGGTGGCGCAGGCCAGCTGGGTGCAAAAGAGGCTTCCCAGCCTCCATCCCACCTTACTTTGGGCGACACCACCTCTAGTTTATAAAGAAATCGATTAAAGGGAAACTATACCCCCAGCATGAAGACTTAACCAACAGATAGTTTAAATGATACTAAGTGACCTATTAAAGAATCTCACCAAACTGGAATATATATATCAGTAAATATTGCCCTTTTACATCCTTTCCCTTGAGCCGCCATTTAGTGATGGGCTGTGTGCTCCCTCAGAGATCAGCTGACAGGAAGTGATGCAGCTCTAACTGTAACAAGAAGTAGTGTGGAAGTAACAGGCAGAACTCTGCCCATTCATTGGCTGATGGGGCCTAGCATGTATGTGTGCCTTGGCTTGTTTGTGTGCACTGTGACTCCTATGATCCCAGGGGGCGGCCCTTAGTGCTTAAAATGGCAGTTTCCTATTTAGGATTACCCAATGGCACATACTACTAAAAAAGTATATTTTTATGAAAATATTTTTTAATAGATGAAGCAGGGTATTAGATATGAGCTGTTTATGCAATATATTTTTATAGAGACCTACATTTTATGGGGCATAGTTTTCCTTTACGGTGTTGTGGGTCTGGTTGAGTAGCAGGTATAAAGGGGCAAATATGGTGGCTGTGAGGTCACCAGTCAAGCTTAGCCACATCCATTATCCCAGTACTAGAGAGAGAAGCAAGGCACTAACCCGGTGCAGGACATTCTCCAGCTCGTGGACTTCATGCACAGCCCCCCGATCCAGGACCTTGAGCTGGTTGAGCAGTAAGTGGATAACCGAGCGGTGGCAGGTCAGCAAGTGGCAGTGGAAGCAGGAGCCTCGGACCAGAAGGTACAGTTTCTAAAGATGGAACAAATACAGAATAAAGCAGATTCTGAATTAACTGAAAGGGAACATTTTGCCTTGTGGATTAGACAGCAAGTCCTACGTGGCTACGGCTAAAGCCAATATCCCCTGAACAACATTGTTATACCTACATCAAAGAACAGCGGGTTGTACACAGTCAGGGGCAGCTCGATGTGCCCCAGGTGCCCGGGGCAGTTATTGAAGTCCTGAGCGCAGGTGGAGCACACTTCTTTGCCGTCAGCGGGACCCAGGGCCAGATCATACAGGCCGTTCATCATCGGATTGCCCAGGTTGTCCATATAGTGAGGGTTGGTCAGGGCTTTCACACTCAGCTTCCTAAGGATTGAGATGGTCCACAAGAATTAGAGTTTTTATGTGAATTCCAGCACCAGTTGGTTAGTGGGAATCATGGCACGAGGATGTGCTTATCTGACTGGCACCTCTTTGGCTGATTTGCTCATTGCTTTTGTCTCAAAGCCGTCTCACAGGTGATACGAGCCATCGGAGCAAGGACGGCATGGGATCAGCATTAAGTGGCCCTCTAGACCAGTGGGTCCCCAAGCTTTTTTGCACCACGGACCGGTTTCAAGCAAGACAATTTTTGCAAGGACCGGGAATGGGAAATGTGGCGCAACTAGTGCTAGTTAAATTTTATATTATGTACTTTATTATTCGTATTATTATTACATACAGCTTAATAAAGTACTTTGGTCCTTGTCGTGATCAGTAGAAACCTTCCTGGGCTTCGCATAGCTATTGTCATGGCTGTGTAACACATCGGGGAGTTGGGATCACAGGTAACTGGGAGCAGAGGTGGCCCGGTTCAGCACAGCCCACGGCCCGGCACCGGTGGTTGGGGACCCCTGCTCTAGACGAGGACTGCATCAACGCACCAATGCCCTCCTTGCCCCGACTGGATTTTTAAACCTGCCTACATCAGCTTTTATTGGGCCGTGTGTGGCCACTATGGGCACCCTAAACTGTATCAGTGTTTGACATATGAAGTCCCTGCTTGGAGTAAGATGCTAGTGATTGCCTCAATATGAATAGCTGTGTATAAATATATATTTCAATAAACACTTTTTCAATGCATTAAGCCCCTGTGCGTAAAGTCTGCCTAGGAATATAAACCCCCCATAATAGAACTGCACAGAGATATGGGGGCTCATTTGTAAACAAATGTGCAAAACTGTCACCATAGCAACCAGTGATAAACTGTTCTCATCCAGCTGCAAGTAGGCCAATGAGAGCAAACATCTGATTGGCTGCCCAGTTATACAGGTGCGAATGTACCCTTTGTTTATATATTACCCCCCCCCCCAGTCCATAAGATGCTGTAGGGCAGTACCATTACAATATGGGTGTCTAATTGGCAACTCAGCAGCCACTGATAATCTTTGGCTAGTGAGGGATTCTGGGAGCTGTAGTTCCGCAAGAAGCACAGAGCCCCCGGCTATAGACTTCATGTGGCTCCTCCAGTACAGACTGCCCCGGTGTCCCACCTGATCTCCTCCGCTGAGTAACAGCCGAAAGAGACGCCTTGCAGGCGCCGCCATGGCACGTCCTTAGAGATGAGCATTGCCCGGCAGGGGAGGCCACACTGCGCCGCTTGCCCGGTTCCCTCAAACCTCTCCGCCTCCCGGACTTCTGCCGGCCACACGTGGGGACCCGGAAGTGGAACGTACCAACTGCCTGACAAGTGGAGGAGTCCTGCTCTAGCGCCGTGCGACCTGCCCCCCCCCCCCTCAGCCAGTGGTACAGCCCGCAGACTTCCTACTGTCATGGCGGCGGCCTGTGCTCGGCTGGGAGCTTTCCTGGCACGGTCAGGGGCGCTTGTCAGGTACCGGGCAGGGTTGGGGGGGCCGCTACCGGGGAGTCCTAGCGAGCGGGCGGGAATAGGAACAGGGGGAGCGTTACCGGCCTGATACACTGGGGGAGGGCAAGGTCAGGGCATGGGAGGGCTGTCACTCATATACATAGTAGTACAGTATGTACATCAGGGGGGGGGGGGTTACACATTAGACATGTCTGACCCCCATTATTTATTTAGGCAAAAGCCTTCCTGCAATACCCCTTGGTCTTTTTTATTACTACATTTTTATTCTCATTATTCCTTATTTATATCCCTCCTTCCTATTGGTCGCTGCCCCAGTGGCGCTTGGCCTGGCATGGCACTGGTTAAACAGGAGAAGGACTGGTTGGATTGTCTATTGTATTCTTACTCTCATTCATTTCATTCATTTTACAGTTAATGGTTTTTATCTCCAGTTGCAGCCGCCCAGAACCTCTAATTACATAATTACATAGTTACATAGGGTTGAAAAAAGACCAGTGTCCATCAAGTTCAACCCATCCAAGTAAACCCAGCACACCTAAAGGTGGCCATACACATAAAGATCTGCTCGCCTGGCGATGTCGCCAAGCGAGCGGATCTTCCCCCGATATCCCCACCTACGGGTGGGCGATATCGGGGAGCATTTAGGTAAAAAAAATTATAATCCGATCGTTTGGCCCTGGGGCCAAACGATCGGATTATGTGGGCGGCAATGGGGCAGTCGGATCAGGGACCGCATCAACGAGCCAATGTGGTCCCCGATCCGACCGGATTTTCTAACCTGGCCAATCGAGATCTGGCCAATTTCAGGCCAGATATCGGTCGGCCAGGCCGCTCTGCTCTCCCCATACACGGGCCGATTAGCTGCCGAATTGGTCCAAGGGACCGATATCGGCAGCTATAGTCGGCCCGTGTATGGGGACCTTTACCCACACCAACCTATACACCCACATACATAAACTGTAAATACAACTACTAATACTAACGGTAGATATTAGTATCACAATAGCCTTGGATATTCTGCTTGTTCAAGAACTCATCCAGGCCCCTCTTATAGGCACTAACAGAATCTGCCATTACCCCATCACTAGGAAGGGTATTCCAGTGAGTCCAGTGAAGCAATTATAATGTATAAAATAACCAGGGCACTGGGGTAAATATAGAAGGACCCAGACAGTGCCATGGCTGGTATTGAACCTGGGACCCCAGCAGTGTCTATCAGCAGTGCTAACCATTGAAAGTGATAGGGGTCTTATTCTAAATTCCGCTGGGGCGGGAACTGATGTGGATGAATCTAAAGTGCTGTATAAATGTGTCAGCAAACTGTTAAATGGGAACAAATCAGGTTTTCTTGCATGATAGCAATGTCCCAGTACACATGCATTACACTTTCTCTGTAGCTTTAATGTTGTAAATGGAATTAATGAAAGGCAGGGCTTTCCTCCCTTTCTGTTCTCTTGAAACAACATATGAGAAGTTATTTCTCCTCCATGGTTGTTAATCATCTGGTTTCTGCCACATTGTTTAATGAGTGAGAAGCAGCAGTGCAGAGAATATGATACTGTGTTCCATAACCGTAAGACTGACAAACCATTGAACATGTGTAATGAATGTATATTGGAAAGCTGCTTTAAAATGACACTTTCTTTCATTAGGCAGAATCAGGTTTTGGTGCCATTGCAATTTGTGAAATGCCCAGATTTGGTCAGAAATATATTATTTGTAATTCATGTGTTTTCCTTACTTTTTAGGCAGTTTTCAGGCCTTTCCCTCCAATCTGAACTTAGTGCAACAGGTATGTGTCTCATTTGTCCGGTTATTTTCCTGCATGCTTACTGGTTGGTGAAGTGGCACACCAGTATTTTGCATATTTATATATATTTGTGCTGTTATTTATAGATAGTAAGTTGGGCACCTGCTTCAGACAAGAAAATCTGAAGCAAAAACAGACACTAACATTCTGCCCAGGGGCACCAGTTTTTCAATCAAACCTGCACAGGTTACTCGGCTGGAGAGCACAGTGCTGCCATCTTTCTTCAGCTCCAAGGCATCCCTAGTATGGACTTTGGCTGGGTGCATAGACAGTCTAATATTTTCATCTGTCCTAATCTACTGGGCTTGCACCCACTTGTGTTTGGACTGGGATACAAAATAGGTCCTGACAGTTCAAGTCCACAGAGGCTCAAACAGCCCCCCACTGACCCAATAGATCGTGACTGTCTATGGCACAGACAAGCCACAGCCTACCAGGCCTGCACCCAGCCCAAGCCACAGCCTACCAGGCCTGCACCCAGCCCAAGCCACAGCCTACCAGGCCTGCACCCAGCCCAAGCCACAGCCTACCAGGCCTGCACCCAGCCTGACTAAGCTTTGGCTAAGAGCAGTTAATGTCCGTTCCTTTTTGCTTGGCTTGGTACATAACAAGCTGTTATTTGTGGAGGTACAAGTATGGGCTCTGGTAATAACTGAGCCTTCCTATTTATCCAGCTTTAACAGTGGGATTGCCTGGGGTGAGACTTTGCCTACAAGAGGTAGGAACATAGGATAAAACTACAACATGTCCACTTCTCTCTCTTTATCTTTGTTCTTAAATGTTGCATTTCTTACTAAGTTTACAAGGAAGGGTTATATTTTAATCAGCCCATGGAGAGTGTATATAAATTAGATGTGGGCAGTGCCAGGTTGGCATTCCAGAGTGATGGCTATAATGCTGTGAGTATGTTTGTATGTTCCCCCATAATAGACATTGTTCATATCTCCTCAGCTCTCCAGAGATCAGCGCTGAACATTCCCTACCAAATAAGAAATGCCTCTGGATTGGGCGCCCAGTTGTGCCGGCCCGTCCGGCTCTCTGCCAGCACAGCGCTTCCACAAGCTTTTGGGAATTCTACAACAACTCAGAATACATCAATTCTCAATAGGCAAGATCATTTTGTTTTATTTCTCAAGCAAATTATGCTTTGTTTACTTTATAAGCAGCCACATTTCCATTCGGTGTTTGCCAAGCTGTGGTACTTAATATAATTCTGGGCACACACTACCCCTGTACCAGACAACTGATATCATGTAAGTTGGCCAGTATAGAAACTTTTCACCCAGGTTACTCACAGCAATATTGCAATAGAATTTCAGCAAACATACAAGTTCTGCTGTAGTTTCTAATGGTATTTGCCACCTCAACAAAAATAAATTTGGGTGCAAGATGTTGGCATTATAAAAATAAAATTGGAGGCCAGTTCAGAAATAATATAATAAATAAATGTTATAGTTGATGTGTATCTGTGGGAATAAGGATATACAGCATACAGGTCAAATCAATATGGCTGCTGTACTCCTCTCTAGTAAAGGTTGTGTTACACACCAGCAATCATAAAGCCATAGGAAACACAGTGCAGGAGAGGTGCTGCCAGATGATGATGATGTTTAATCATTGCTTTGCGGTTATTTTCTCAGGATAGCGCCACTCCTTCCAAGCATGGTGCATCATCCTGTGAGGTCCCTGACTTACTTCGGCTTGCGCTCTGGGAAAAGGAAAACCGTGAAGTCTGTCACTGACCGCTTTTTGAGACTGCACTGCGGGCTGTGGGTTAGAAGAAAGGTACAGTAAGATTCAACGGATTTTATGTACAGTTTCAATTAGTACTCTCTTGTGCAGGGATCCCCACACTCAGATGTAAAAAGTGTTGGGGAGCTACATAAGCATGAAAAATGTTCTTTGGGGATGCCAAATAAGGGCTGTGATTGGCTGTTTGGTAGCCCCATGTGACTGCCAGCCCGCAGGAGACTCTGCTTGGAGTAAACTGTGTCTTTTTGCTTCCAAAACTTGTCTCCAAGCCAGAGAGTTAAAAATGGCACCTACTGAGGCCACTGGGAGCAACATCAAAGGGTAGGGGACATGTTGCCCCCGAGCCACTGGTTTGGGATCACTGTTCTAGTCCTTTGTCATCATTTCATGTCTCCTGATGTTGAGTGCTAACATGCTGGGCCTGAACAATAGATGAGTAGGAGGCTGTACAGAGGCATGTCTCTGACACATCTATTGGGGGGGGGTAGATTGGGTGGAGAGCAAGAAGAGAGCAGTGGGGGGGATCCAAAAATCTTAGGTGGGGCTATGTGGACCAGGCTGCCATAGGTTGGGTAAGGGCTTGTGTGGGGAGCAAGCAGGTAGGGGTGGGGCATCTGACAGGGTGCTGGGCCATGTAGCATCACCTTTGCTGCAAATACTGCTTGGCCCGGCTCTGCTAATGCCCACCGTTCTGCCATTTTGAATTTCCCATACAAGGCAAATGTAGCAAGGGGGGTGGGGTAAACACACTTCTCACCTGTGTTGCAGCAGTAGTAATATTTGGCTATTTCCATGGCCACAGGCTGGCTACAAGAAGAAGCTGTGGAAAAAATCAGCAGCGAGGAAGAAGCGCCTACGGGAGCACGTGTTTTGTAACAAGACCCAGAACAAGCTCCTCGACAAGATGACGACCAGCTTCTGGAAGAGGCGCAACTGGTACATTAATGATCCCTACCAAAAGTATCACGACCGAACCAATCTCAGAGTGTAGGCCACGATCTTCAGGGCTACTGTTTGTTATATGATTTCTATATATATTCTCCTATGGAAAAATAATAAAGAATTTGCTTATAACGAATATGAGTCATGCAGGTTTTTCTTTTGCAGTTTTCTAATGCTGTTTTATGTGTGTCATTATAGGGCTCATTATAACCATCCTTCTGCCAGCCAGCAGCCATTCCTTCCTTACAGTTTCCCATGGCCTGAGCTCTGTTCTGCCTTCCTGATGAGCCTTAGTGAGTGGTGTGTTCCCCCTACACACAGATTGTATGGAGAGGACTGCTATCCAGCCAGTGCAATCTCTCCCTTATGCAGCAAATCCCTGTGAGTCTAACACAGAGTGTAGGGATGGGATACAATCTATTCACAGTAGGTGATGCTTATTCAGGTACCAAGATCTCTCATGGAGCAAACTGTAGTTGTTTCTGCTAAAAAGATCATGAGAGACCAGGACTGAAGTGCAGCCAATTGGAGATGCCAATTTAACGTTGCTGCCATCTGGTGGCCACTTATTGCATTACTTTCAGCAATGGTTTGCTTTCTTAATTTGATATTAATTGGTTCCAGAGCAAAAGGGGGTATATATAGATAAATCTGCATCCTGTAACCCATTTACTGAACTGATTGGTACAGCCCTGGAGTGAGCGCTCTAGACATCACCTGGTATCATCTTTATTTCTGTATCCACAGCTTTCCAGTCTGGAACCATCACACTTCCAGTCTAACAGCAAGTTCCCATTATCTGTATCCGCTGGGCCCTGGGAAAGGAATAAACAGACACTGGTTTCTCAGGCTTCCATACATACAACTAAAGAATAGTGAAAATACATTAACTCACAGAGAAGGTACAATTAACACTGAGGTGACAGGGCAGAAAGGGGCAACATTGGCTCCCTCACCCCCTTGCGGCGCATAGAGTCACAGTTTAACTGCAAGTTGAGGGATGGTGCATGTTGTTAATCAGGTAGACCCCCTGCTGCACAGACATCCATCAGCTGGAAACTTGTTTTAATAATGAGAACAGCAGCTAATAAATAGGTTCTGCACTGGCTTTATAAATATTTGGAAAACAATGTAAATTAAAAGTATGCTAAGGAGCCTTCAAGATGCCCAACCCCCCCCCCCCCCCCCATTAAACCTGTTTGTTTCAATTAATGTAAAGGGTAACTTGGCCCTCTTATTGGAGTAGAACAACAAAAAAATGTAAATAGTGTGTTGGCTCTGCTACACAATCGATGGAGTTGGTGATTACCGTATGTACTCGAGTATAAGCCGATCCGAAGCCGAGGTACCTAATTTTACCTTAGAAAACTGGAAAAACTTATTGACTCGAGTATAAGCCTAGGGTGGGAAATGCAAGTTTGGGAAGGCTAAGGAAGCTGCCATACTAATTATGAAGTACTTGCCATCATGCTGTGTGCACTTCCCTGGTGTGTGATCGCATTGTATCAATCGTGTGCTTCACTCATATGCTGTGTGCTTTGTGTGTTACATCTGCAAATCCATATACTCGAGTGTAAGCCGAGGGTTAATTTTTCAGCTGAAAAACTCGGCTTATACTCGAGTATATACGGTAATAAAGTCTTTTATAATAATATGTGGCAGATGGTCCCATTTTACAAAGTACCCCCAGTCTAGGGCTTGCCATTAGTTGGAAAAGGAACAGCTTCATTGCAAAGACCATCAATAATAAGGGCAGGAGTGGTAACAATAACATTGAAAAAGGTCATTTATTTGGACAGAAAAATGTCTAACGTGTTTTGTGGCTTATGGGCACTTACTCATAGGCTCCATGGGCTCAAATAGATCCACCGCCTTGATGTGATGCCCGAGGGAGCACACAGACCGGCACAAAATGGTGGCCCAGTTCACCCCAAACATAACTAACTATATAAGGCTAATGTCCTCAGGTAACTAACCCCTCCGAAATGCCTTTCCACGTGCAACAATAGGAGTCACCGGTGGCTTTCCAAAGTTGTGCAGTTGCCTAAGGAGTCACCAGCGACTCCTATTGTTGCCGGTGGAAAGACATATTGGAGCTGTTAGTCACCCAATGGTAGCAGAGATCTATCCCGGGCAACTCGCTCTGTGGGACATCAGCCTTATGCATCTCTACCCCTGTCATTAACATATCCATAAATGAGCAATCAATTACCATAGCAACAACCTTCCTTTCTCAATCTGCAACATTATCTTAGCCCAGAATAAGAACTCACAGCCAGCATTAAATGCCAATTATTTTCTTTAAATCATGAAATCAAACTTTATTTCTGATGATCAGAATAGTTTCTTTAAACAATTTGGTAAAAACTGGAATAAAAAAAAAAAAGTTTAAAGTACAGTAATTTACAGTTTGACATGGCTGCCACCTGCTGGACACTGAGGTCACTGCAGCCCCAAAGTGCACAGACCATAGAAATACATGATTTTAGTGGCGTTTCTCAATAGAATAGCTTATATCAGAATGTAATACAAAGTGCTTATTGTAAGGCAATTCATTTATTTGCATTGTACCCTGAAGGGCATCACCATTGGGAACAACTCACAATGATAACAAATCCCTGATGAATAAACCCAGCCACACTGTAAGGGTGAAGACACACGGAGCTACTTAGTAGCAGCTACTTTTCCATGGCTTATAGTTTTTCACAAAGAAATAATAAATCTGTGTTCCCAAACTAACACTGGCTTCCTAACCATGCTGTGTGCCAGTAAGGCGCTGGCAAGTACTAGAATTAGAGCAGGGGAAAATGTTCAGCAGCAACTATCTGGTTGCTAGAGTCCAAATTACCTTAGCAACCAGGGAGTGGTTTGAATGAGAGACTTATATGAATTGGAGAGGGACTGAATAGAAAAACAAGTTATAAAAAGTCACAGTAACAATAAAACTGGAGCCTCACAGAGCAATAGGTTTTGGCTGCCGGGGTCAGTGACCCCATTTGAAAGCTGGAAAGAGTCAGAAGAGGAAGGCAAGTAATTCAAAAACTATAAGAAATAAATAATGAAAACTAATTGAAAAATTGCTTGGAATTGGCCATTCTGAACCACCCCTTGAAATAGGAACATTTATTAACAGTTACTACAGTTTTGTTGATTTTTCTTTCTTTAACCTACTGCCTGTTCCCCTCAATCTCTCACTCGAGTTCCCCGCAATGAATGGATGAGGATTAATACTATAGTACCTGGCACCAATGGGATATCAGACTGGTAGAATGCAGCCAGTGATGGGTTAAGGGGAAGTGCAGTTTCACACAAGCCCCTCCCCTACATGCAGCAAACTAGGTGACTCAGCCCAAATAGCAAATGTTGAATTATTCCAAGCAAATTATTATTCCGATACACGTTCCCACAATGCCTTGCAGGTCCTACATCAGGGGTGGGCAAACTTTTTGGCTCACGGGCCAGGCCAGGCCAGCGTTACGGCCCCTTCGTCTCTTTAATTCCGGCCCGCCAATGACACCAAGTCTCGCGTGATGAGACTTGGCGTCGTCGGCGGGCCGGATTAAAAAGGCCAAGGGGCCGGATGTGGCCCGCGGGCCGTAGTTTGCCCACCCCTGTCCTACATGTACCAGATCTGCAAAGGTACTGGGGAAATTATATGCAATCAATTGCATGGGCGTGCGATTGCATTAATAAAGGGTAAGTCAGACACTTATTACCACTAATAAGTGCCAGCGAGCCAGCACCTAAATACTTTCTTTTAGTCTGAACAGATTGATGTTTCCCCTCTGTACCTGGGTATGGGATCTGTTATCTGGAAACCCATTATCCAGAAAGCTCCGATTACGGGAGGTCCATCTCCCATAGACTCCATTATAAGCAAATAATTCATATTTTTAAACATGATTCCTTGTACTTGATCCCAATATATAATCAATCCATATTGGAGGCCAATCTATTGGATTTATTTATTTAAACATTTTCTTAGTAGACTTTATAGATGGAGATCCAAATTACAGAAAGATCCCTTATCTGGAAACCCCCAGTTCCTGAGCATTGTGGATAACCGGTCCCATACCCATTAATAAAACCTATAAAAATAAGAATATACAGAGCACATGATCCCAGGGTTCTCCAGTAGAACCTAAAGGTGTCTGCGTAATGGAAGTGTTGGGGGGTTATTCACCATAAGTTACAGTATAGAGACCAATACTGCCCCCTCCCCCATAGGCTGTCCCCCTCTAATTTAAACCTCATCTAATTTCCAGTTCATATAAATCTGGGTATTTACATTCATTACCAGTGTTTGATACAGTTTATTTCTCTTATTACAATATCCCAGCAGGCTCCATTCCCTGTCAGGGCTAGTGTTAGCCACATTCATACCTAATACTGGGGGCATTTATTTCACATTCAGTATTACACCCACAACTGGACTCATCAGGGGACCTGACCAGCTCAGATAAAATTATTGGAATGACTTGGCCATCCATGCAGTGGGCCAGAATCAGATGATCTGATTGGTTGTGCAAGGGCCCAACTGGACATCTAGCTGATGGATTCTCCATCCTTCTCTACGTGTATATAAAGGATGCTCGGTCAGATATTAATCGAGGAGGACAGCTTTACTAACAGGCTACAGCTTGTGTGGACACATCTATGATATTTATAAAGACTGGGCTAAAAGGGTAACCGGGCAAAGCCAACTGATCCACATGTGCATGGTATCAGCCAACTGGGTAACACCTTTCCAAATCAAATAATCTGGTTTGCTGATGGTCCATTCTAGCACATGTTTCATTCGCCAGTGATCTGGAGTAACTTGGATGTGCTCTTGTAACCATATAACTAGCTGATGATGGTGTGAATGACTATCTATTAATCAAGCTGTGTGAGTGGGGGGGGAGGCTGGCTTAATAAAAATGAGTAGGATTATGGGGGCAAACAGACAAGCTTAATGCTCATGCGGAGTTAGAGTTGCCACCTTTTTCTGTGACTAACACCGACCTTTGGGTTTGGGGAGGGAGGGACTTGACATCATTTGGGGGGCAAGGATATGAGCTAAAGGGCAGGGAAATGGGCAGACTGGGTAGGGTTATAGGTGACGGACAGGTAGGTCCATGGTTATAAAGGGTGATTGGTAGTGAGGAGTCAGTGAAGGGAGGGATGTATAGGCCATTACACATTTACCAGCAAGTACATTGGCAGTAATACTGGTGCTGGTCCTAGCTGGTGATTTACTAGCCAGGCCCTTCAAATACTGGCCAGGTGGCAGCTCTATAAAGAGTTGGAAGGGAAAACCTTAGGCTGGTTGTAGGGCACAGAGGGTGTTTTACTTATCTGCCCCTGTCAAAGCTCATTAATGTAACAAGAACATACTAGGTAATGATGACCTATGGCTTATCCAAACTTTATGGAAATTTAAACTAGCCCACCAAGGTTTGGGCTTCAGACTTCCAGCAATGGCCCCTTATCACTAACTATCCCCACAAAAAAAAAACCTTATTCATGAATTAAAAACTAAAATCTCACTCTCATCTGGGCATTTATATGGGGGGAAAAAAACACACAAGTTGACATTTTCCCAGCTTTTCCTTAAGGCAGCAGCATGGCAGATGCCCCTCGGGTACAAACTCTATAGTTAGACATGTTACCAAGCTTGGGTTCATTACAGGATTCATTTTATTTCACACACGTCCCATAATTGTCCTTTTGTGTTCTAATCCCAATACAATGATCCATAAGGGGGGAGGCTTAGAACACTGTGTTGCCTTTTCATATCCATATAAATCTCTGCCGGCACAGGGATCCCCCATACTAAGCACAATCTTAGGTTACATTGTCTTGCTCAATAAATTCTCATGTGAAAATAAAAACTGATTTCAATACATCTCCCTCTATTTCATTGTCAATTTGTATTTCTGTTATTGTATTTTCTTATTACAGCAGTTTATAAATTAGTTTTCAGGCTGAAATCCATGTACAAAGCAGAGTCAGCTGGACGCCTGGCCTTCCATTCATTGCAGAATAAAAATATTTCAGAAAATAAAGAAACTGATTCTTTTTGTCCGCGAGTTTGGGGATTCGCTGTTTTCACTCAGTAAAATGAAGCTTCTATGGAGCCGCCGAGAGACTTGATGCTTAAAACAAATACAAAGTAAATATGCTGAAAACTCTCTCTCAAAAAAAAAAAATCACTCAAAAGGAAAAATCAAAATTAAAATAAGTTAAACAGATTTAGGTGAAAGGGGCATGGGAAATACAACTTTATGGAGAGTTGGTTTCCTTCACAGTCTGGGTAAAAAAAAAATCACTTTGCATCTATAACCATAATTCTGTGCCGCAAATGTAACAGTATTTAATTGCTCGTCCGGCAATGATGGGTTTAGAAAATGTGTCCCAAATCTACGTTCATCGCCCCAGTGGATTCAGAATCCCAATATGGATTCATCCCAGAGCATCTCCTCCTCAGTTCTTTGCTCCCCTTCCTTTTTGAGCTTCTTGTGTTTTTTGCTTTGCTCCTCTTTCTTCTTCTTTTCCCTCCGGTGCTTATCTTTGTCACCCCCCGAAGTTTTCCCTCTGTCGTGTTTATTGTCTTCTTTCCCCGAATCGGCATCTTCCCCCTTTCTTTTCCTCTTCTCACTGTTCTCGTCGCCTCTCCTTATTCTGCCAGAACCCCGAAGTCGGCTCTCTCTGTGGTGCTTTCTTTTACGCCTTTTGTCTTTCTTGTAGGAGCCGCTGCTTTCGTCCGAGGATGAGCCGCTGGAATTGTCGCTCGAGTCCTGACTGGTCGGAGAGCGGGAGATGTGTTTCGCTTTATGTAGGTCCAAATGGTGTCCCTTTGGGGGCCTGCTGGCTTGTTCCCAGTGTGCTGCCCAAGGTGGGACTCTTTGATCAGTGGGGTGTGATGGGTTGTGCGCTGGATAGGGAACGGGATGACGATCTAAATATTTATAAGGGGCATTAGTCTTGCTGTTAATGTGTCCGTGCAGCAGCCCGGGCTCGGGCTCCTGCTCCTCCTCCTCCTCATAATCACAGCTGTCATACTGGTCCTTTTCTTGCCTGAATTGAGTCTTAGGCACCAGCCCTCGTGCCTTTTGGACCTTTATGTAGTCTGCTAACTCATCTTGAAAAGAGTCATAGTTCTTCTTGGAGGTTTTCATTAGGTTAGCCACCATGCTTTCTCTGGGGAGAGAGACAAAAAAAATTCATTTAAAATATTATTTATGTATTATTTTGGTAGATTTTTAAAGAAATATAGCTTCAAAATAATGATACATCAGATAAATAAACTGCTTTTTCTAAAACGTATTTTGTTCTCGTTTTTAACGTGCCCTTTATCCATTCCTACCCAGTAACCAACACATTGCTGATGCATGTGGTGATCTGATTGGTTAATCAGTGGGTAGATCACATTCAGAACAGCAAAATAATTTGCAAGTACAGTTAATATCTGATCTAACGAGAAGTGTCCATAGGGGTATTTGAGTACAACGGGGGCAAATACTTACTTAATCTGATGCTTGTTTCCTTGCATATGAGACTGGTACATTTCTATTGAGGTAAGGGTGATATTGCAGATTGGGCACACGTATCTACCATCACTCACTGCCAAGAGAGGAAATTGTTACCGTTAATACAAACTCAATTCAGCTAACAATGCAGAAGGCTTCTCATGTACATGGGGTAGAGGACAGAGGTAGCCAGCTTTAGGACTATAAACTAACCCGTGATGAAACTGGGGCTGTGTAATGGGGAGCTGAAAGAAAGCAATGCACAAACACTTACATAAGAACGTATTGCTGGGTAAAACCACGCTTTTATGGAAGGAATGCCAGGACCGTATTGTGCAGCCTCTGGAATTTACCCAAAGAACTGCTTTAGGATTTGTACGTGAAGCACATAGAAACATCTGAGCCCTACCGTATGCTGTACATCTGTGCAAGCCGCAGTAGAACATTCCCATTAACGCTGCAATCCTATGGCAGCCTCTTATACTAGAGATGCACCAAAGCAACGTTTTTGGATCCTTCGTAAATGATTCGGCTGAATACCGACCCAAATCCAATTAAATCTTCATTAGCATATGCTAATTAGGGTACGGAAAGGTTAAGGGCTCTGGCACACGGGGGAGATTAGTCGCCCGCGATTAACTCCCTGTTCGCGGGCGACTAATCTTCCCGAGTTGCCTACCCCTGCCATCCCACCGGCGAACATGTAAGTCGCCGGCGGGATAAAGGGTATTAACCCAAAACATGTCGTGTTACCACTACCCATAATAAATGTTTTGCAGTTAATCTGCTGGAGCTTTTTTTTTTTCCTATTTTTGGATTTTTGCAGTTGTATTTGGTTGCAGCACAGAGCAACAACTAGGAGCTAAAGCATTTTTCGTAAGTACTTTATACAAAGTTCACCAAAAATTTTTCATTTTTGGACATATCTTATGATATTTTATAGCAGGGCTTTCTACATACTGCCTTAGGCTAATGTCATACAGGGCAACTTCCCAGCCAACACAACACAGAGAAAAGCAAGTTTAAAGTGACCCCCATTCACATACTCTCAATCAAAGGGGTTTCTCAACCTTTAATTTAATGTTTTATTATAACACAGATATTCTGAGACATTTTACAATTGGTTTTTGTTTTTTGTGGTTTTTCAGTCATTTAGCTTTTTGTTCAACCGCATCTCCAGTTTGGAATATCAGCAGCTATCTGGCTGCTAGGGTCTTATTTACCTTAGCAACCAGGCAATGGTTTAAACAGAATACTATTATATGAATATGAGGGGGGCTGAATAGAAAGATAAGGAATAAAAAGTAATAATAATAATAATAATAATAATAATAAAATTGTTAGCTCACAGAGCAATAGTTTTTTGGCTGCCCCATTTAAAAGAGGAAGGCAAATAGTGTAATACTGAATAATGAAGAAAACTGCAAAGTTGCTAGGAATAGGACATGAACCACCTCTTTAAGAATGAGGCGTTTGCTTTGGACGCAGGGGGAGGGACTCTAGGGCTGTAGGGTGTGCAAGTGGCAGCAGGAAGTGGGAGACACTGAAAGGTGTAGTTTTTCTGCTTGTTAATGTATTGTAAGTTCTTATATCTCTCCTTACCCTCTGAGTCAGCCACACCAGTCCCCTCCATTTCCTCCATCATTTTCTTGCGGGCCTGATTACGGGCATGCTTTTTGCCGCTGTAGTGCTGCTGAGCCACCAGGGCCTTATTGAAGGAGGCGCAGCAGAGCTTGCAGTACTTGTTTGGGTCATTCAGATCAATCTCGTAGTCGGGGCACGACTGCTGCTCGGCGCTCCCCTCCTGTTCACAACGTCTGTCACAAGTCGGCTCTACGGCCGGTGAGTCAGCTGGGAAAACATGAGAAACAGCTGAGAAGACCTTAACCAACCAGAATTGTTATGAGAGTGAAGCCATCCTGAACATGTGGGGTCAGCAGCGCAAGTCCCTGGAGGTTTTTGCTTCATTTAACATGGCGGCTGCACCCAAGGTTAGATACAGAAAGCCAATGGAAAGCATTCATTTGGTATTGGTAAGTTAAACAGGTATTTAGCTCTATATAATGAAATATAGAGGGTAACAGTATAAATAACCACCAAAAGCAAGTTTTATGGGCACAGACTGGACACATTCCTACAATTATGGGTAATGGAGTTTCTCTTAAAAAACTGAAAAACATCTATCTTAAAAACCAAAATGTTTTTAAAGAGCCCCACACAACCCAGAGACCCCTAATATAACTATAACCTGTTCCTTCAAAAAGTAGGAATAAATACCATTTTTATATGCAGAAATCCTGGCAGGGGAGGAGGGACTAAAACATTGATGGTACAAATTGTAAAAACTTCTGGACAGCTTACAGACAGCATACAGGAACTACATAACCCACAATGCATTGCACTGTGATGTTCCTTTTCTTATTGATATCACGTGTGCAGGGAATTGTGGGATTGGGAGGATGCAGGCTAAAGGCAGGCAACTACTGTTACAGTTTGATTCACAAAGTAGTCAGCCAGATCAGCAGAAAAACAGGGGGCGGGGCCTAGGGAACTGTTCCAAACCATATTATTGCATTAAAAATCATGGAAAGGAGGAATATTTTTTAACTGATGTATATTGCAAAGTTGCGTGAAATTATGTTTATTTTTTAAAAAGCTCAATTTATGTTTGGGCGGAGTTCCCTTTTTCTACTTACCTATTTCTGTTTGTGAGTCCACAGGGGAGGTGGCGGCAGCGGCGGCGAAATCCTGGTCAGTCTGTGGGGTCCATTCCACTTGTTCCCCAGCCAACTGCCTCATTTTCTTAGCGTGGACTTTGCCCACATAGTGTGTCTGAGCCACCACAGGGGAACTGAACACCATATTGCAGAGGCCACAGAACTTGTGTTTGCCCTGCGCTACCTCTCCGTCCACCTGGAATAAAAGCAGTGAATGTGAGTGAATACAGTAACACCAGCAGGGAGACTCTGTTGGGCTGAGCGATACAGGGGAACGTACGTGGAACTCAACCCGGTCTGTTCTTTGAGTTTTCAAAGCCATTTCTTCCAGTTCATTCTTCAGAAAGTAAAGGCGGACTTTCTGCGCGTGTTTCTTGCCCTGAAAGATAAAGCACCTAATTGTTGTTGTCTTCAGACAAAGCTTTGTCAAAACGCACAGCGCTACTGTACCTCCCCATGTACATCAGTCAGACCCAAAGGGTGAATAAATGGAATGATAAGGAAATTATGTCTGTATCACTGGGCTGCTGTACAAGGAATACCTAAGGGTGAAGACACACAGAGCTACTAGTAGCAGCTACTTTTTCACGGCTACTAAACAACAGAATATAGCCTGCCAGAGACAATTGCCTCTGCTAAAACACATGTAGAAACAGTTATCAGTAAATGATCAGCACTGACTATTTTAGTAGCCGTGACATGTAGCTGCTACTAGTAGCTGTGTGTCTTCACCCTAACAGCAACACCTTCATTTCATCAGATGCTGGTTTGCAGTTGCTGTCTGAACTAACCCAGCAGATATGTATATAATAAGGGGAGGGGAATGTATTGGGCTACAAGTTCTAACAGTAGCAGCAGTACATTGTACAGTGCTAACCAACATAAAGGGAAACATCCCAGATCCTAAATGTATGTAAGCAATGGAAAAAGCCATAAAACAACTCCAGCTTCCTATGAACAGCAAAAATAAAACACTCAAACTGTTGTTTTAAATAGGCCATAAGAACTGGAGCAGAACCAAGCAGATTTATATGGTGGCTGAGCCTGCTGTTCTGCACAGGGTTATATGGATGTAGCAGGGGCTGGTGTTGCTATGGGATGGCTTCTTTATCCAGTGGATGGGCAGAAGTTATTGCTATTGTTTGTGTGGAATTATCAGGCCACTAGTTACCCTTTTAGTGGCCCAGAAGGCTACCACCCCCCTTGCTTGCTTCTTATTAGGGGATTATACCCTGCAGTGTCATTGGGGAGATGAGACAGACTGTCAGTTATAGAGGATTTGGAAAGGGTCTGGGTAATGGTACTTTACTTTCCTGTAATTTTTAAAGCAGCCAAAATGTGGCATCAAGTGGCCATGCATGCTACTGGGCTACCTTTTAGTATCATAGATATTCTAGTGTACCTGAAACTCTGTTATAAGCATAGGTAGGCCCAATTGATATACCGCTGAGGAACATGGGAATAGGCAGTCTGATAGGCACCACCCTATAATGTGCCAGAAAATAAACCATCTCTATTCATGCACAATACTGGAGGGATATCCCTTTAAACAATGATCTCTGTCAATTACATTTATATATATATATATATATATATATATATATATATAAAATGTATTCGTGCCTATAACGTGTCTCACCTCATAATGAGAGATTCGGTGCGATTCAAACTGCAGAACAGCATTACACACTTTGCAAAATGTGTCCGTAAAGAGCTCCCTTTTGGTCTGTTCATCCAGTACAATATCTGCTGGACAAAGAAATGGGAACATTAAACTGTTGTATAGAAAAGGGCTTTAACCCCTTGTTTTTCAGCTGCTTTAACCGATTTTAGCACAAATATATTAATGCTGTGCCTACAGCCCCCTTCTGTCATTACTGAGCCTGGTACCCTTTGTGAGCTGTTGGCCCGAGCTACAATGGCATAGTTCCCTTTGGGCAAGTGCACGTGGGATGTTTTACACTGGGGCAAAACTGTGAGTGCCTGCTAATGCCCTGTTGTCAGCCATTCCCAGCCACAGTGCCCACTGCTGTCAATTAGCATTTTGAAACCCAACTTTACATCAAACGTGCAACAAAATGCCCCCGTGCCACTGCCTTAAAGTGGTTGTTCACCTTTCAGTTCACTGTAAGCATGATGTAGAGAGAAATATTCTGAGACAACTTGCAGATGGCCTTCATTTTGTATTATTTAGCTTTTGGTTCAGAAACTCTCCAGTTTGGAATCTCACCAGTTATCTGGTTGCTGAAATTCAGAATACTATAGCAACAAGGCATTGGTTTGAATGAGACTGATGTATTTATTGGAGAGGGCCTAAGTACAAAAATAGATAATAAAAAGTAACAAAAACTCTAAAATTGTAGCCTCAGACAGCAATTGTTTTTCGGCTGCTGGAGTTAGAGACCCCCATTTGAAAGTTAGGAATACTGTCATGGGAAAACATGTTTTTTTCAAAACACATCAGTTAATAAAGCTTCTCCAGCAGAATCCTGCATTGTAATCTGTTTTCCCATGGGGCTAGCCATATTCTTCATTTCCCATGGTGCCACAGCCATGTGACTTGTGCTCTGATAAACTTCAGTCACACTTTACTGCTGCGCTGCAAGTTGGAGTGATATCCCCCCTTCCCCCCAGCAGCCAATCAGCAGAACAATGGGAAGGGAGCAAGATAGCAGCTCCCAGTAGGTATCAGAATAGCACTCAATAGTAAGAAATCAAAGTCCGGCCTGGGACTCCTCCAGTTACATGGGTGAAGGAGAAACAATAGGTTAGCTGAAAGCAGTTCTAATGTGTAGCGCTGGCTGAAAGCTCAGACTCAGGCACAATGCACTGAGATCGCGCCTACACACCAATATTACAGATAAAAATACATTTGTTATTTCAAGAATAACATTTTAAATGGTGAATTGTTTGCTATGCAAACAGTTACATTTAGAAATAAAATGTACCCCATAAAAATCACGACAGCATCCCTTTAAATGTGTACCACCCTTTTAATGTTCTTTGGTTGGCATGGGGAAGCAAAAAGCCTATATCTGAAGGGAGATGCCTATAAGGAAGCAGTGTGTTTATTCTTTGATGCTTGAAACAATGTAGCAAAAGTCAGTTTTGCTCTAGGTTACTTCATCAGCCGGCTTCTGCTACATGGCTGCTTAGAAATTACTTTTTTTTTCCCCTCCCATTATGTGTTTTGGTGGAATGGAACATCAATTTATGGACAGAAATATGAGGGGTAATATGTGCAAACTAAATCCACAGGGGAAGGTGTGAGAATCAGCAGGTGTCTATAGGAATCTATTGCCGTGGCAGAGAATATAATATGCCCCCCGGCTGCTATATTCCTGCTCCCTAGATAATAACAGCATCACAAAGGAACAGCTCTAATACTGAGCCTATACATTCTGTACTTATCCCCAGCACATACACACATTGGGGGTTAATGATAAGGCAGTGGAACGGCCATAGGTTTGGCAGGGAAGCAGAGTACAATATGCAGCAGAAATACCCAGGAGTCTCACTGTGGCTGCATGATATCAACTTTACTGATTCCGTGTCGCTGGGAAACCCCCCCGGGAATAAACAAACAATAGGACAAAGCAAATTCAGCCCCGTAGGGACAGAGGGAACAGAGCATCGCTGAGCCAGGGATTTAGCCAAAACTAAAACTCCCATTATGCTCAGCTGTTAGAAGAAGATGCAATGGAGTTGGTTTGGCTTCTGTCAAGTAAATCATTATAGCTATGCTGCTAACTTTATATTTATGGTGAATAATGTACCCCCCTATTGTAAAGATAAGGATATTTCAAGCTTTCCATGAACAGCCTTATGCTTTTACACAGGTCATGGAACTCATCCGTGACTTCTAATATCCTCATTTTTTCGAATAGGGGGAACATTATTTATTATAATAAATAGGTTTCAGTAAGTCTTGTGACAGAAATGACATCACTAAGCAGAGATTATAACTGATGACATCACTAAGCACAATTTAGAAGGATACCACTTACAGGATACTCTTAACTCATGTATTTTTTTATATATAAACGGTGCTTAGAGATGTCATCAGTTATAATCGGAGATTAGTGGTGTAATTTGTCACATGGCTCATTAAAACTTGTATATTATTATAAAGTGCCCCCTGTTTTAAAATATGATAATAAAAGTCACAAAGAGGTTCCATGACCTGTATAAAAGCACTCGGCCTTCGGCCTCGTATCTTTATATGGTCATGGAACTCCTCAGTGACTTATAATATGCCTATAATTTACAACAGGGGGTACTTTATTCACTATATATATATATATATATATATATATATATATATATATACACACACACACATATATATAAATATCCATTTTATCCATTGTTATATGATATAGGCAGAATGTATGGGGGCAGACTGGGCAGGGTATATACTAGTAAAAGTCCACATCCCAGTGGAAGACTGCCAGGTTAAATAGGTAATTCTACATTACAAAATATTTCTCTCTTATTCGAACAAGATTATTTGTCATTTTACTTCCCTCCCTCACATATAAACTGTATAAGCTAAAGGGCCAACCTTCTAATCTATTCCAATTGGACACATTAGACATCCATTTCATCAATGCATCAAATTAATCCCAGCTGCCCTGTGACAGACATAGGTAAAGCTCTGGGAACAGGCTCATTAGCTGCTGAGAAATATATCAAATTCTAGAAATTTAGCAAAACAGCCACACTCCCATAAAACTCTCTAATCATTGTCCCTGGCCTATCAGCTTCTATGGATAGATGTATCCTCACTTTCTGATGATGTTTTCATCATTTCCCGCTATTCAGTACCTCGGCTTCTCATTAGCAGCCCAGAGCACACTGAGCATGTGCGGTGCCCTGGATCATAAATGTTATAGGGCTGCCAAGTCTCTGGCCTGGTGCTGCAAATTCAGTATATATAAACTATTTCCAGCCCTATTTCTTTTTAGACTTACTGCTTTCAGACGTTTATTGCACCAGTTTGATATAAGGTAACATAGCTTGTCTTAAAGGTAAAGCTGACAATTCTGAGAATCCTGATTTTATAGCCTTCTCCATTAAATACTTGCAGGGTTTTCTCTTCTTGTTCCGCTTAGTGGCAGAATGCAAAATCTATTTAAAAAAGTGGGTTGGGTTAAATATAAGAATAAAACAGACAAAATACTAATGTGTTACAATGCAGAAATGCTCCCTTACCTTATATAATGAAGAGGCACTGGCATGTACTGGGAATATTCAGTGCAAATAATGGTTTATTGGTGTGTGGTGGTGGAGGGGGTAGGAGAGATTCTCAGTACACTTAACTGATCCCCTATGTATATCTCCCCTTCAGTATCGGGGGCAAACAGCTTATACTGCCTGTAGGTACCTCAGATCTACCTACATGCATGACTAAAAAGGGATGATCGGATTATTTTGGACCCCAGGCCAACATATGGATCATAACGGAGGCCTATAGTTTCAAACTGGCCAATTTTGGGCCAGATATTTGTCTGGGAGGCCATTGATGATTGTTCAACAGAAAATTCATTGTTTTTAGCGAAGGGGGGAAGTGTCACTGCCAGGAGTCAGGTCCTAGGGAATGATATGGGAGGGAGTTTTAATACTGTGTCGTTACTATTTGGATGCTCTTGCCACATGGGTAAGAAGCCCAAGGAGAGTAGATATGTAAAATGACTAAAAAGTAGAAGTTCACAAACCATAGTTGCCAACATGACATGGCCCGTACAGATGAGGAGATTAGTCACCCTGCAATGTTTTCCCATTGGCAATAATGTAAATGGCCAGTGGGAAAAAAGACGAGTCACTTTGGCTTTCCGAAGTTGTCTAAAGTTTTCTGGTTAGGTGACTTCAGAAAGCCAAAGTGACTTGTGTATGTTTTCCCACCAGCCATCTACATTTTTGCAGGTAGTAAAGCAATTGGAGGAGATAACGTATAGGCCCCTATGCTATTTCTCATATATATATATATATATATATTTATGTTTATACAGAAGTTCTCTGGCTCCTAGCCTTTCCAGTATATCTCTAGCCATCAGGAAAGATGCCCACTCTGTAACTTCCAAGGTGGAACTGCCAGTTCCTAGAAAGTCTGTCGACTGCTTCTGGTCGATGAGCTGCCAACAGGCGCGTGATTGTAGTACATCCAGCCCCTCATTTTTACGGCGATAGTTAACATGACAACACTGGTTCCAACTGCTCGAATAACATTGATCTGTTTATCCAATGTGAAAACGAGTGGATAGGAACTGAAGGCTATCCTGCTCACATTATATGACACAGTACGGCTATCAAAGCAACACTAATAATCTGAACGGACGTGTCCCTTAAATAGGCTGATTCATATTCATTATTCTGAACTACTAAACAGAAAGTGCTGGCCACACACTGCACAATACTGGCTGCTAATTCCACTATGGTCGAAAGCACAACCACGGCCCACACGGTGCCTGATCGGGAAATCTGGTTACAGACAGCATCAAGCTGTGGAATACGGGTGGGCAACATCCCACCATGTGATCAGAATATTTCCTCTGAGGCAAAATGACCAGATCAGCCCAATCTGCCTCTTAGGGTGAAAAAACAGGGAGCAATTAGTTGTCGCAACCTTTGAAAAAGTTGCTGCGACTAATCAGCATGCCACTAACTCATATTAATCGATCGCGGTTACATTGCTGTGATTAGTCGCAGGGACTAATTGCCCTGTGTTCCTTCGCCCTTAGGTGGGCAAATGAGGCAAACCTCTGCTTCACTGGTGGCCTCGCTAAACAAGCAGATCTACCTGTATGGCCAACCTGACCCTGGATATGTATGTATGTATAACTTTATTTATAAAGTGCCACAAGGGTACGCAGAGCTGTACAATCTTACAGTATACACAATTACACACAGGGAGGGCAATTGTTATAATAAATAAATATATGGATATGGATGGACAGAGATTAATCACTAGCCCACTTACCACAATAAATTCAGGACACAAGTTTATTCAATATCTGAACTATACTAGAATGAAGCTATGGCTTGAAGGGACACTATAATCACTTTTCATGCCTTTGCTCTCCTGTTTCTTTTGCATTTCATTAATTCGATTGGCTGAATTTTTCCAGCATGTATAAAACTAGTTCCGTGTGAGTTGTTTTTTTTTATCTGGCTGCCTGTCAAGTCCTGGTCTGGGAAATCCCTACAGAGGGACCAAAGAGCAGATCAGTGAGAGTTTTAGCAGCGCTGAGACTGCTCTGTAGCTTTAACGCAGTATAAATAATAAAGCTGATACACAATATGTTTTTTTCTGTTCAAATTCAGACTATTGTCTAAAGGTGAACATCCCTGTTAAGGTTTTGTGTGCGTTTCTAAAGCTGGCCATACACAGGGCTGCCCCACTTAGCAACAGACCAATACCAATAAGGTAACGTTATTATTCCAGTTCCTAAGGATTAATACGAGCACAAAAAAAAAAAAGTGCAGGCAAAATGTATACCCCAGCTGTAGCAGAGGTACAACTCCTTGCATATCTGCAGCAGGCAAACTGGCAGTGGGCTGGGAGACATACTAGCAGCAATCAGACAACCTGTTCTCAAAGGCTGAGGGCACACAGAGCATTTGCTCTGCTGCTCTCAGCCTGCAAATAAAGGGTCCACTCCCTTATGCACTTCAGTAAATCTGTAGAACTGCACTTAGTACGAGAGAATATCTATGCTGTAGTATTTTTATGGCATCTTATTTGTATATGGGTTGTTCTATGTATCGTTTTTTTATCTAATAAATCCCCCATATGACCTGCTGCTGGCCCCAGTGGAAGTAATAAAGGAAGTCGAAGGCGGACAGCTTGGGAAAATTTCACGCTTAAGTTGGCCATAAATGTACCTATAAAAAGTTTTTGTTTACAATAAGTGAAAGCTGGCCCTTGATCCCAACCAATACTTATGCACCATTAATATGGTCAGTGTTATTCTGGAAGGTTTAAAAATGTAATCTGCAACTACATCATACATTATCAGATAAAAAGTGACGAGGAGCTGCAGCTTATCTACTATTCCTGCTGTTCCATTTGATCAGCCTATTGGGCCAAACAGAATTCATCCATTTAATTTGCCCAATTAGTCAGATACCACGAAGGATGGACCAAACCACACCCCTCTCTGGAGCGGCTGTGTTAACCCTTAAAAAAGATCTCAGTTCCAGCAGATATCAAACCAATCACAATTCCAGGTAATCTGTAAAATAAAGTGCAAAATGCAAATAATAATATTATGCACTTTTCAAGGGTTAACACAGCCACTCCAGAGAGGGGTGTGGTTTGGTGGTGGTTAATTGGTGGGTGAGTCTTTATAAACACTGTTTGTTTGCTCATTTTATATCTTGATAAAGGTCCCTGGTGAGGACTGAAACGTCGATCTAAATAAAATAAGTATCTTTATTTGATTGAAATTTTCCTGGTGTGCATCAGCATTTTTTACATATAAAAAAAAAATATATATATATATATATATCTGTTTTGGTCTCCTAACAGGGTTGACATCCAAGGGGCTTTCTTTAAAGGGGTTTATTAAGATATTAAAAGGGCTGCAAAATCCCATTGGGTGAGGACTTGAAAGGGCCTTGCATGTGGCCCTCCCCTGACACCCTACAGTTGCTGACTGGAAAGTAAGAAACAAATAAATTGATTTGTACTAGATAAGGGTAGCCAAATCAGGCAAATATACACTTGCCCTGTGACCTCTCCAGGCTGGCACTTCTTTTCTAAATAATAAAAACCAAGGCACCAGCTTGGGGTACTGTTTGGTGAGTTCCATACCGCCATCTTCTTTCTTCTCCCAGGCATCGCTTTTGACATTTCTAGCAAAGCTCATGTACAGTATAAAAAACTAGAAGCGGATGCCTGGGGGAGCAGAAGTTGTTTGTGGAGCTCAGCAAGCGGGAACCCCAGACGGGGCATTTTTTAAACAAAAGGAGCACCAGCCGGGTTAACTGGTAACCAACTACATTGACTGAAGGGTGCTTAACTTGACACTGACCCCCCCCCCCAGTGGTTTTACTTTTGCTTTCCCTTTAAAGCTGAAAGCTAAATTAGTATTCAGTCACCAGTTTCTATCAAATATAAAGGTAAAATAGTAATAAAGCTGCGATCTGTCAATTTTATTTTTTTAGACTTTTCAACGGACAATACTAGGCTCTAATATTATTTTGTTTTCAGTACATAATGATAAAAGGAGGTGCCTGAATCTGCTGTAGGATCCAAGAGATACCACTAGGCATAATCACTGAAATCCAGGGCTTCTCACATTTAAACTAAGGGTCGGCAATTGAGGCTTCTGCCTTGGATGCTGGACCATTG